>NC_079979.1:13201566-13810733 GCF_029852145.1 Microplitis mediator
TTCCTCAAAATAATGGAGAACTGTTATATTATGCTCACAATTGATTTTTAAAGAAAACAATTTCGGATGCTACATTTAGATCCGCTAATTGTAATTAAGAATCCTAGTTTCTTTTAGTCTCTACCAACTTCATGCATACATAATTTATCGTACAAACACACAATCGATTCAGTGTTACACGCTATAGCTAAAAATGTAAAATCACGCAATGTCAAATTAATATCAGTAACTAATTGCAATGTATATAATTTCCATAGTAGAATTCAAAAATGAAAACAATTATGGTTAACAACAAACAGACTCCCAATATGATAAAAGCGAAATTCTATATCTTTAAATCGTATTGGACGATAACGCGCTTTAGTCAATAAGGATTCTTTCAAATGCAATTTTTTCAGTGGTTCTAGAAGTGTTTGAAAACCCCATAGGTGCAATAGCCCAGTTTCCATAAGCCCCCAGATAGCGGTCCTATACGAAAAAAATATATATCCGGATATATCCGGGCAAATCTACATATATGAGGCATGTATTTATATATATGTTGCATATATGCGAAATATTCCAGATTTGCCCGGATATATCCGGATATATATATTTTTGTCGTGTGTGGGTATCGACTTTCTTTTTTAGCGGCCAATCATGTAGTTCTAAAAATATTACCAGTGAATTTGAAAAAACCGGTGATATATGCAATGAATAATTTTTACCTGCGACCGATAATATACGCGGAATGTAGCCAATGCAACCTACATTCGGATCATCAAGAACTTGCTGAGTGCAATCAATCCTGGTGTTAATAGTATGCACTCTGTTTCTTAAGAATTTAGACCAACCGTCAGTTAATTTTACAGCTGACGGTGATCAATAAATTTTGTATTCTAATTTTTGTAAGTCAAAAAGACTATCGACAGTTATGCGTTCGGGTTTTGTTAGAAATGACGACATGTGGCCTTGAAATGTCGCATTGATAATTAATATCAGTAATAAAACGCCAAAAAAGTATATTCTGATTGAAAAAGTAATTAACGGAATATCTATACTGGCACTGGGAGCCATTCTCAGAACTTCTGTAGAAGCCTCTACGAAATTTTGGTTGTAATAAATAGTTATCAATAGCGTTGTCATTGCAAGAACGAGACTAGAGAGCAATATAACACCGATGCTGTAATAGCGACGAATTTTTTCGAACGGAGTTAAAAATTTACGATGCTGGGTCAATATCGCAAGTCTTACATCCCTCATTATAAACATATATGAAACATTGTAATCATCTCCCACGGGGTGCCTAGCCGAAGCAATATCATAGGATCCGTTTATCAAACCTTTTACAAAACCGGTTTCTTTGGAGGATACTGGCGCACCTGGTAAATCGAAATAAATCAGTGACGTTACATTCATGCAGGAAAAAATTGATGCAAACATTTAAATTTGATATGATGAAATTTCGTCCTTTATAGTCGTTAGATTGTAAATCCTATTAGGCTCCCACGTTTTGTTCCGCAATGTCTTCCTGACAGCATTTATTTTGTAGCCGTCAAGTTTCTTCGTTTTGTCGAAAAACAAGCTCTGACGGAATTCTTGATCTATAAAACAAAATCCGTTAGATCTATTATTTAATTTTGTGACTAATGTTGTGATTAGAGTTACCTTCCGAATATAGTTGACTGTAAAGTGTTCAGGGATCATCGGATTATTTGTTCCCAATTCCTACTTCTGTCCATAGTTTCATTGCTCTATTGGTGAAAGGGTTGAACATGTAAATCATCAAATTATTTGTGATACACACGTAAAATGAAGATAAAAAATTCATTTTCCATAAAACTTGACGAGATGTTTGGGCATTTTTACACGAGTTTGTTTTAAAATCAACAGCCATGAAAATGGATTCTATACTCCACCATTGCGATGACTTTAATTGTTTGAGAATAGATTTTAGTTTCTGCGGCGAATCTCCTGGCAATATATAGCTGGGGTATGCCGGTAGAAATAGAGGTTTGGGCGGTTTTAATTGAAAATCTTCATTGATCAGCATAACTGATGGTGATATCTCTGATTCCTCTAAGGCGTCATATGCGATGTCACTGGATTGTTTATCAGATATTATAGGATTCGCATGATTCAGAAAACAGGTTTCAAGCAATTTTATCTGTGATGCAATATTTTATCTTTCCATAATAAAATGTTAGTAATCTTTATAGTACGAAATTATTACCAATTAAATTGGAATGTTGCATAGTCTGGGTTTTAAATATTTTGTTTTCACAGAAAACGAATGCACTCAGCACTGAGCTGATGATCGAAATAACCGGTTTCATATTTAAAATTTTTCACTAGATTTGCACTATTAATATTTATTTCAATTTGTTGAAACTGTTAACAATAATCATTTTTTATAATATTTAATTTAAAAATAAAGACTGCTACTAATTTTCAAAATGAACGATCTTCGAAAGCTTCACAAAAATGATGGGATCACTGTACAGGCTCTTTACCAACTGAAGTAGAAATATACATGTCAGGTGATACTTTTCTCTTAACTTTATTTTTCAATTCATTTTTTTTCTATTTAACGAATGCGTGTTGAAGCAAAATCAATAGTAAAAATAATGATAACGAACACGGTAATTATACATACAATCATAATTCTCATATTTGGGAAAAAAGGGGCAAGACGGATCCTTATATCTGTGGTCCCTCTCCTAAAAGTTTTATGTTTATGTTTGTTGGGAGTTGAATAGTTAGTGTTTGTAAATTCATTTCAGATCAAGATCGACCCGAGTCAAAATAATGAACCCACATGAACCTTCATGAGCCTACAGGACAATTTTTAATTGTTTTGATCGATATTTTTATCTTCAATTGTTTTGATTCATCAATGTAACCTTAATATAAAACAAATAAATTAAAATAGTAATTCAAAAATTATTGAAAAAAAAAAATTTTTAATTTAATTTATAAATTGAATAATGTGTCAAATTATTGAGTATATCGTATTATTATTAAATAGATAAATTAAACTTAAGAGCATAAAAAAAACTCCAAGAAAAAATTGTGATAATTTAAATAATTAAATTTTTATTATAAATTAATTTAATTTATTTTAATTTACAGCATTTTACTAAATCAATTTTATTTAAAATTATTTGTTTACATAAATAAACTATAATAATTCCATTTCAAGTAACAGCATTTTTCCAGTAAGTATTAAAAAAGATTATTTAATTAAATATTTTAATTTTTTTTAGCCAAAAAAAGTCACAAAAAATGGCTTTCTCCGATTAGTAAAAAAATGTTTACATAGTTTAACTAAAAATTGTCCTGTAGGCTTATGTAGGTTCATGTAGGCTCATGTAGGTTCATTATTCTGACTCGGGGATTTTTAACTTTTCTTTGTTATTATTCATTACAAAATTTTATCTTACATCTCCGGGCAATATTATTACGCTTTTTACACGTGAATCAGTTCCCATTTCTATACATAATTTTAATAATTAAATTCATTTCAAAATTTCATACAGTTACAAAGTCAAATCGAAATTTTTCAACGAATGTTGAGAAATAAATCTTCCAGTTAATTTTTTTTACGATAAAATCATCGTAAAGACGCTTAGATTAAGTATCATTCAAACGACTTTCACAGAGAAAAAAAAAAGAAAAGGTGTATAGATTAACTGCACCATCATTTTCCGAAAGTTTATTTTTATAAATTGCAACCAGAGCTGGCCTATTTCATTCTCAATTTGCCATCAATATTTAACCTGCTGGTAAATCCTGTAAATTTTTCATGCAAAGGAAAAAAAAATATACACGCAATAGAAAACTGTATGAAAATTATATGAAGACTCATTAACTCATGTCAAGGTTTCGAAAAAATCTATAATATAAAATATATAAACATTACGTACATAACCAAAATTTTCATAAAAATAATGTTGAAAATGATGATAATTATTATTCTTAATCAAAAGTGAATACTACTTCAAATTATCAAAACAAAAGATCTTTGAAAGCTTCACAAAAATGATGGAAACACTTTACTGAATCATCACCTTTTGAAGTAGAGATAGACACATCGAGATAATTTCCACTTTATTTTTCAATACATTGTAATTTAACATTCTATTCACCGAATGCGTGTTGAAGTAAAATCGATAGTGAAAATAATGATGACAAACACGGTAATTATAAATACAATCACAATCCTCATATATATAGGAAGAAAAGGGGCAAGACGGATCCATATTCTCTGTAGTCTCTTTTCGCGAACAATTCGAAGAAAAAAATTTGCCATTTTTACGTTTGTTAGGAGCTAATTATTTTATCGGTGCAAATTCGCCACTGAAATAAGTTGAACTTTGATCTTTCTGTTAATTCAGAATAAAACTAAATATAAAATAATCAGTGTGAATCATCTACTCTGAAAAAAATAAATGCTAACTGCTAGTGATTATTATTTTAGTGAACAAATATTATTTATAGAAGTCGAAGAACGCAAATGAGAGTACCAATTTCATATACCTAGAATTCATTTTTGTATGAAGCATGAAATACATTTTATTTGATAGTATTTATTCATTTGACTCAATATTATGAACGAATATACAAAGTTGTCACACATCCAAGACGAAACAAATCTCTGGTTAAATTATTTTTAGGCACCTGAAATTTATTCAAAATAATTAGAAACTGCTAAATTACAATTACCATTCATTTTTAAAAACAAAATTTCGGATCTTATTGTTATATCCGCCAATTGTCTGACGCTTCCTAGTTTACCTTGGCTTCTTTCAGTTGCATTCGTACATAATGTATCGTGTGAACACACACACAATTTATAGTGCTGCACTCAAAGGTTAAAAATAGTAAATCAGACAATGTCACACAAATGTTGAAAATTAATCGCAATATATATAATATCCATAATAGATCTCAAAAATGAAAACAATTGCTGCAGGCACCAGACAGATTCCAAATATTATAAAAGCAAAATCTACATCCTCAAATTTAATTGGACGATAACGCGCTTCGGTCAATAATAATTCTTTCGAACGTAGTTTTAGTAACGGATCTATATTTAATTGATGATCCCAAAAATCATACAGTCCGAATTCTGTGTGTTTTCGTAGAATGTCATCACCTTTATTTTTTAACGGCCAATCGTCGCGAATCAAAAGTAAAGCCGGAAAACGATCTATTACCGGTGAGATGTGTAAAGAGTCATTATCATTCGCGATCGCTAATAAACTATTAAAGTATCCAAGACAAGCAACATTGGGATCGTTCAGAACGCGCTGTGAGCAATCGATACTAGGTTCAGCGTTTATATAACGTTTCATAAAAATAGGCGACTTCAAAAATATACGGGGTATATAAATTTTGTACCCTAACTCATGTAAGCTGACCAAACTATCAACGGTTATACGTTCAGGTTTTGTTAGAAACAATGCTATGTGTCCTTGGAATGTCGCATTGATAATTAATATCAGTAATAAAACGCCGAAAAAGTATATTCTGATTGGAAAAGTAATTAACGGTATATCTATACTGGAACTTAGAGCCATTCTCAATACTTCTGTCGAAGCCTCTACGAAATTTCGCTTGTAATAAATAGTTATCAATAATGATGTCATTGCAAGAACGAGACTGGAGAGCAATATAACACCGATGCTGTAATAGCGACGAATTTTTTCAAACGGAGTTAAGAATTTACGATGTTGAGTCAATATCACGAGTCCTACATCCCTCATTAGGAACATATATGAAACATTGTAATCATCTCCCACGGGACGCCCAGCCAAAGCAATATCATAGGATCCGTTTATTAAACCCTTTACGAAACCTACTTCTTTGGAGGATACTGGCGCACCTGGTAAATCGAAATAAATCAGTGGCGTTACATTCATGCAGGAAAAAAATGATGAAGCCAAATGATGTTGATATAATAAAATTTTGTCTTTGATAGTCGTTAGATTGTAAATCCTATTAGGCTCCCACGTTTTGTTTCGCAAAGTATTCGTGACAGCATTTATTCTGTAGCCATCAAGTTTCTTCGTTTTGTCGAAAAACAAACTCTCACAGAATTCGTGATCTATAAAACAAAACTCATGAGATCTATTATTTCGTTTTGTGATTAATGTTGTGGCTAAAGTTACCTTCCGAATACGGTTGGCTGTAGAGTGTCCACGGATCATCGGATTCTTTGTTCCCAATTTCTACTTCTGTCCATGATTCCGGTGCTCTATTGGTGAAAGGGTTAAACATGAAAATCATCAAATCATTTTTGATACACACGTAAAATGAAGACAACAAATTCATTTTCCATAAAACTTGAAGAGATGTTTGAGCATTTTTACACGAGTTTGTTCCCAAATCCACCGCCATGAAAATGGATTCTATACTCCACCATTGCGATGACTTCAATTCTTTAAGAATAGATTTTAGTTTCTGCGGCGAATCTCCTGACAATATATAGCTGGGGTATGCCGGTAGAAATAGAGGTTTGGGAAGTTCCGATCCGAGATCTTCATTGATCAGCAGGACTGATGTTGATAGTTGTGATTCCTCTATGGCTTCATAAATCATTTCATTGAACTTTTCATCGGTTATTATAGGATTTTTATGATTCAAAAAACAAGTTCGAAGTAATTTTATCTGTAATAAAATTTTTTACCTGTCATGTATAAATACCATATTGGTTATATGTATAATATAAAATACTTACCAGTTGATCATCAATTGAACTTGAGTGTCGTGTAGTCTGGGTTTTCAATATTCTGCTTTCACAGAAAACAAATGCACTCAGCACTGAGCTGATGATTCAAATAACCGGTTTCATATTTTAAATTTTTTACTAGATTCGCACTATTAATAATTATGTAAATTTGTTGTAAATATTACCAATAATTATTTCTTATAATATTTAATTAAAAAATAAAGACTGTTGCCAATTGTCAAAATGAACGATCTTCGAAAGCTTCGCAAAAATGATGGGAACACTTTACAGGCCCATTACCAACTGAAGTAGAAACATACATGTCAGGTGATACTTTTCTCTTAACTTTATTTTTCAATCCATTGTTTTTTTATTTAACGAATGCGTGTTGAAGCAAAATCAATAGTAAAAATAATGATAACGAACACGGTAATTATACATACAATAATAATTCTCATATATGGGAAAAATGGGGCAAAACGGATCCTTATATTTGTGGCCCCTCTCCTAAAATCCTAAGGAAAAAGTTCCATGTTTACGTTTGTTGGGAGTTTAATAGGTAGTATTTGTAAATACATTTCAGATCAAGATCGATTTTCAACTTTCCTTTGTTATTATTCATTACAAAATTGTATCTTACATCTACAGGGAATATTATTACACTTTTTACAAGTGAATCAGTTTTCATTTCTATACATAATTTTACTAATTAAATTCATTTCAAAATTTCATACAGTTACAAAGTCAAATCAAAATTTTTCAACGAACAGTAAGAAATAGATTTTCCAGTTAATTTTATTTACGATAAAATGATCGTAAAGACGCTTAGATTAAAGATCATTCAAACGGCTTTCACAGAGAAGAAAAAAAATGAAAGATTAACTGCACCATCATTTTCCGAAAGTTTATTTTTATAAATTGCAACCAGAGCTGGCCTATTTCATTCTCAATTTGCTATCAATATTTAACCTGCTGGTAAATCCTGTAAATTTTTTATGCAAGGGAAAAAAAATATACACGCAGTAGAAAACTGTATGAAAATTATATGAAGACTCATTAACTCATGTCAAGGTTTCGAAAAAATCTATAATATAAAATATATAAACATTACTTGCACAACCAAAATTTACATAAAAATCGTGTTGAAAATGATGGTAATCATTATTCTTAATTAAAAGTGAATACTACTTCGAATTATCAAAACATAAGATCTTTGAAAGCTTCACAAAAATGATGGAAACATTCTACTGAATCATCACCTACTGAAGTAGAGATAGACACACCGTGATAATTTCCACTTTATGTTTCAATACATTCACGGAGAGATATTAATTATTGTATCTACAATGCAAAACTTGTAATTTTAATTATCTAAAATGGTAATAACATTTTTCCGTGGTTACAATGATTAGTATTACGATTGAAAATGATAACAGTTACAATTGATGATTGTAACGGTTACTATCGAAGATGCTAATTGTAATTATTAAAAATTATAAATGTTACAATCGAAGATGGTAACTATTACCATTCAAAGTTGTAAAAATTCTTAACTAAGAATGTTTGTGCACGGAAAAAAAATATTAGTAAATATTACTGACATTCTCGTCAACAGCGCGCCTAGACCGAATCTCAGCAAATATTATGGAGTAGAACGTAAGAAATTAATAACAGATGCATTTTTTTGACAAGTGTCTTGTAGTTTTTAAGGTTTAAGTCGTAATTTTAAGTAGTCAAGCAGTATATTTCAACGATTCACTGTTAATTATAGCAGTTTAAACATTAAAATCATAATTTTACTGATTGAAACGACATTAGTTATTGAACAACATAAATAATTACAAGTTGAACTACAATTATTGTAAATCATTTTTTCCGTGTGTGCTCGCGTGAGTGTGTGCATGAGTGCGCTCGCGCGTGTGTGCACAGTAAAAAATATTGTGTATTTGTGTCGAAAACGGTTTGTGTTAAACTAACACAAAGTTTGTGTCACTTTTTGTAACATAAAAAATGTGTTATACACTCTTTATTAACACATTTTGTGTGTTACTGTGGAATTCTTTGCGCCCTCTTGTGGCGATATTTCAACATAATCTTTGTGTTAAAAAGGGGTTACACAAAGTTTATGTCAAAATTTCAACACAAATTTCGTGTCAACCGTTTTTAACACACAAACTGTGTTGATTTTACACAATATTTTTTACTGTGTGTACATGTGTACGTGCGTGGGTATAAGTGTGCGCCCGTGTGTACATGTGTTCGCGCGGGTGAGTGCGCACCCGTGTGCATGTGTGTGTGTGTGCATACGTGTGTGTGTGTGAAATTAATCACTTCCCCAGTTAATCAAATTACATGTAGACAAGCGTCAGACTATAAAGTTTATATTTTAATTTTTCATTAGCTCAGATGGTCATCATTATTTAGGCTTATAGTAACCATTACCATCAGATTATTAAGAATTACGATTTTTTATAATAGTAGTAATTATTTAAGATAATAACAGTTATAATTTCTGGTTATCATAAATAATTGTAAACTTTACCATATAGATGGTAGATACTACCATTCAGATTGTTTATTTAATAATTTAAATGACATTATCAATCATATAATTCAGTTTAAAAATTGTACTATAACTTGATGGTAACTTTTACCATAAAATTTTCTCCGTGTTGTAATTTAACATTGTATTTACCGAATGCGTGTTGAAGTAAAATCAACAGTGAAAATAATGATAACAAACAGGGTAATTATAAATACAACAACAATCCTCATATATATAGGAAGGAAAGGGGCAAGACCGATCCATGTTTTCTGTAGTCTCTTTTCATACAAAATTCGAAGAAAAAAGTTTGCCATTTTTACGTTTGTCAGGAGCTAATTGGTTTACCGGGGCAAATTCATCGACCGAGATACGTTGGACTTGAATCTTTCAGTTAATTAAAAATAAAACTAAATATAAAATAATCAGTGTGAATCATCTACATTGAAAAAAATAAATACTAACTGCTAGTGATTGTTATTTTAATGAACAAATATTATTTATAGAAGTCGAAGAACACAAATGAGAGTACCAGTTTCAAATATATAGAATTCATTTTTGTATGAAGCATGAGACACATTTGATTTGATAGTATTTATTTATTAGACTCAATATTATGAACAAATATACAAAGTTGTCACACATCTGAGACAAAATAAATCTTTGGTAAAATTATTTTTAGGCACCTGAAACTTATTCAAAATAATTATGAACTGATAAATTACAATTACAATTCATTTTTGAAAACAAAATTTCAGTTTTTATTTTTATACCCGCCAATTGTCTAACGCTTCCTAGTTTACCTTGGCTTCTTTTAGTTGCATGCGTACATAATGTATCGTGTGAACAAACACACAATTTGTAGTGCTACACTCAAAGGTTAAGAATAGTAAATCAGACAATGTTGATAATTAATCGCAGTATACATAATATCCATAATAGACTTCAAAAATAAAAACAATTGTCGCGGGCACCAAACAGATTCCAAATATTATAAAAGCAAAATCTATATCCTCAAATTTAATTGGACGATAACGCGCTTCGGTCAGTAATAATTCTTTGGAATGTAGTTCCAGTAACGGATCTATACTTAATTGATGATCCCAAAAATCATAAAGCCCAAATTCAGCGTGTTTCCGCAAAATGTCATCACCTTTATTTTTTAACGGCCAATCGTCGCGAATCAGGAGCATAGCCGTAAAACGATCTATTACCGGTGAGATATGCAAAGAATCATTATTATCCGCGATCGCTAATAAACGACTTAAGTATCCAATGCAAGCAACATTAGGATCGTTCAGAACGCGCTGTGAGCAATCGATACTAAGGTCAGCGTTTATATAACGTTTCATAAAAATAGACGATTTCAAAGCAATACGAGGTATATGAATCTTGTACCCTAATTCGTGTAAACTGGTCAAACTATCAACGGTTATACGTTCAGGTTTTGTAAGAAATAATGCTATGTGTCCTTGAAATGTCGCGTTAATAATTAATATCAGTAATAAAACGCCGATAAAGTATATTCTGATTGGAAAGGTAATTAACGGTATATCTATACTGGAACTTAGAGCCATTCTCAAAACTTCTGTCGAAGCCTCTACGAAATTTCGTTTGTAATAAATAGTTATCAATAGTGATGTCATTGCAAGAACGAGACTAGAGAGTAATATAACACCGATGCTGTAATAGCGACGAATTTTTTCGAACGGAGTTAAAAATTTACGATGTTGAGTCAATATCGCGAGTCCTACATCCTTCATTAGAAACATATATGAAACATTGTAATCATCTCCCACAGGGCGCGCAGCCAAAGCAATATCATAGGATCCGTTTATTAAACCTATTACAAAACCGATTTCTTTGGAGGATACTGGCGCACCAGGTAAATCAAAATAAATCAGTGGCGTTACATTCATGCAAGACAAAATTGATGCAAACATTTGAATTTGATATGATGAAATTTTGTCTTTGATAGTCGTTAGATTGTAAATCCTATTAGGCTCCCACGTTTTGTTTCGCAAAGTATTCGTGACAGCATTTATTCTATAGCCGTCAAGTTTCTTTGTTTTGTCGAAAAACAAGCTCTCACAGAATTCTTGATCTATAAAACAAAATCCGTTAGGTCTATTATTCAACTTTGTGACTAATGCTGTGATTAGAGTTACCTTCTGAATACACTTGGCTGTAGAGTGTCCACGGATCATCGGATTCATTGTTTCCCATTTCTACTTCTGTCCATGGTTTCGGTGCTCTATTGGTGAAAGGGTTGAACATGTAAATCATCAAATCATTTTTGGTACACACGTAAAATGAAGACAACAAATTCATTTTCCATAAAACTTGAAGAGATGTTTGGGCATTTTTACACGAGTTTGTTCCCAAATCCACCGCCATGAAAATGGATTCTATACTCCACCATTGCGATGACTTCAATTCTTTGAGAATAAATTTCAGTTTGTGTGGCGAATCTCCTGGCAATATATAGCTGGGGTATGCTGGTAGAAACAGAGGTTTGGGAAGTTTTGATCCGAGATCTTTATTGATCAGCAGGACTGATGTTGATAGTTCTAATTTTTCTATGGCTTCATAAATCATTTCATTGAAGTTTTCATCAGTTATGATAGGATTTGTATGGTTCAAAAAACAAGTTCTAAGCAATTTTATCTGTAATACAATATTTCATCTTTCCATAATAAAATATTAGTAATATTCATAGTATGAAATACTTACGAGATTATCATCAATTGAATTGGAATGTTGCATAGTCTGGGTTTTAAATATTTTGTTTTCACAAAAAACGAATGCACTCAGCACTGAGCTGATTATTAAAATAACCGGTTTCATACTTAAAATTTTTTACTAGATTTACACTATTAATAATTATGTAAATTTATTGAAAATGTTAGCAATCATCGTTTTTTATAATTTTCAATTAAACAATAAAGACTGCTACCAATTGTCAAAATGAACGATCTTTGAAAGCTTCGCAAAAATGATGGGAACACTTTACAGGCCCATCACCAACTGAAGTAGAAACATACATGTCAGGTGATACTTTTCTCTTAACTTTATTTTTCAATCCATTGTTTTTTTATTTAACGAATGCGTGTTGAAGTAAAATCAATAGTAAAAATAATGATAACGAACACGGTAATTATACATACAATAATAATTCTCATATATGGGAAAAATGGGGCAAAACGGATCCTTATATTTGTGGCCCCTCTCCTAAAATCCTAAGGAAAAAGTTCCATGTTTACGTTTGTTGGGAGTTTAATAGGTAGTATTTGTAAATACATTTCAGATCAAGATCGATTTTCAACTTTCCTTTGTTATTATTCATTACAAAATTGTATCTTACATCTACAGGGAATATTATTACACTTTTCACAAGTGAATCAGTTTTCATTTCTATACATAATTTTACTAATTAAATTCATTTCAAAATTTCATACAGTTACAAAGTCAAATCAAAATTTTTCAACGAACAGTAAGAAATAGATTTTCCAGTTAATTTTATTTACGATAAAATGATCGTAAAGACGCCTAGATTAAGTATCATTCACGGAAAAAACAGAATTCTAAAAATTAATAAATAATAGTAAAAAGCGAAATCTGTTATCAGTAATTAGTACTATTATGTCCTTAATGCAAAGTAGTTTACTAATTTTTGTAGATCCCTTAAAACTACTATCAATTATTTTAAAAAGTAAGTAAATATTATTACTTTCAGGTATATAAACACGTGACTTATTAGTGAAAATTAATTAATTTATGGCATACAGCTATTAAAAAGTAATGATTGGTCAAATTAAGAATTGCTATCTTAGATACTGATTTTTCCAGCGAAAAATTGCAAAAGTTACTAACTTTTATTTTACAAATTCGATATCACTGATCAATTATTAGCTTAAAATATCATTTATTCATCATTATAAATTAATTTACAAAATAGGGGAGGGTGGGGCAGAGCGGCCCCCCTAAGCCAATTATTATTTTTTGTGGCTTTCAACCATAAGATCACTTTACTTTTGTCCTATTTCGAACAAATTTATGGACATTTTGCCAAAATTCTGAAAATTTTTTTTTCTTTTGTGGGGCAGAGCGGGCCCCCCTTCAAAAAGTGATAAACAAATTTTTTTTTTTCGTTTTTTTTTTTTTTAAATTGTTTTCATCATTAAGAATGTATTTCTTTCTCTTGACAACTATTTTTGGTTTTATATTACTCGAAAAAAATTTTTTTATAGCGTAAAAAATCGATCACTCTCGATTACTTTAATTACTCATGGTTATTTAATGAAAAAAAAATCAATTCTATAATTTTACTTTATTTCAAAAATTTATCAACTAAAAAAAAATTTAATTTTTATAAATTTTTAGTGACCAAATTTGCCTCTTACATAAAGAAACGGCCGAAAAATATGAAAAAATAATTTTTTCGGAAGTTTCGGCTGGTCCATTTTGCCCCAGGTGTTATGCGTAGGGCTAGAAATGTGGAATTATACTAATTTTTTTTTAATTTGACGATAAAAATATGAAAAAATCACTTGTTCAAAATTTTGGGCTTGTCCATTTTGCCCCAAATGTCATGCGTAGGGGTAAAAATGGGCAAACATATCGGATTTATAGTAATTAGTCGAAAAAAAAATTTTTTTTTTTGGTCAAAATTTCAGGGGGGCCGCTCTGCCCCACCCTCCCCTACATAAATCGAATAAGTGGTAAATAATAAAATGAAAAATTAGTATACTAGATACTGATTTTTTGCTCATAAAAATACCGAAAACTTTTAACTTTTATTTTATAAATTCTATCCCATTGACTAATAATTAATATAAAATGTTATTTATTCGTTATTATAAATTAATTTAATATATACATAAATCGAATAAGTGGTAAATTTTTCAAATTTTTCTATGTTTATTCGAATAGTAATGAATAACTAGATACCAATTCATCGATTCTTTTTCATATTAATTTTAATATACGAAATCACAAATTTTGCTCTTTTATGTGTATCAAATTTTAATATAAACAATAGCCATTTTGTAATATGTATATATATATATATATATATATAATGATCCTGGTTTGATATTAGTATACAAATATATTAATTTTAAGTCAAAAATAAACTACAAACTATTAAAATTTTGAGCATCATTTTTCTCCGTGTTCAAACGGCTTTCACAGAGAAAACAAAATAAAAGGCGTATAGATTAACTGCACCATCATTTTCCGAAAGTTTATTTTTATAAATTGCAACCAGAGCTGGCCTATTTCATTCTCAATTTGCTATCAATATTTAACCTGCTGGTAAATCCTGTAAATATTTTATGCAACGGAAAAAAAATTATACACGCAGTAGAAAACTGTATGAAAATTTTATGAATGCTCATTAACTCATGTCAAGGTTTCAAAAAAATCTATAATATAAAATATATAAACATTACATGCATAACCAAAATTTATATAAAAATCATTAAGATTATGAGTTTAAAAATATGATAATTTTTAAAATTTTTTTGAAGGCTCGACTTTGAAAATTCCAGGCACAGGGGTAGGAAAATATTATTGTTGCTTAACATTGATTACGTTTTTCATTGTAAAGTCAACTGGAACAATTTTTAACAATAACTGCACATAATAGAAAAAATTTTAACAATAATTATTGTTTATGCCATTAAATCTTTTATTTTTAATAGTCGATGTATCCACTGTAAAAAATTTTTGGAGTGAACGGGGAATAAATGCGGACTGAATCAGGAGCAGATGACTGTTTAATTATTTAATGCTCTCGGAGTAAACCCTGGCGAATCCGAGTTACGGTAAACTACCGTAATTTACGGTATTTTGCCTAAATTGCGGTAAAATGACACAATTTACCGTAAATTACGGTAAGTTACCGCATTTTTCCGCAAATTTGCGGCGAATTACCGAATTTTACCGTAAATTACGGTAATTCTACCGGATACGTAACTCACTCTGAAAGGGAGGCTATTTTAGTATTAAAATTCCGAAATAAAGTGAATGCGGATTAAAATAAAATCCGTAATCACTCCGAATTCACTCCCGATTTTTTGCAGTCTCATTTTTATTTTAACTTTTTATGACCTTTATTGTATAATAAATGTGATTTTTTTTAAAATAAAAGTTATGGGTCCTTTCAAATTCGGAAAAGTAAATTTTAGCCCTGTGTTAAATTTCATAATATGTCAAAATCATTTTATATGAACACACAACAAATTATGGAGTTATTTATATTCTGCAATATTCATTCAAAAAATTATAATTATAATTGTACGTGCAGAAAAAAATATATATATTATGTACATAATAAATGAGCTTAGAAATATGTAAATTAAAATTAGAATATAGTTTTGCAAAATTAGTTTTAAAACTTTGCGTGACGATACAGTCAACCGGAGTACAAGGTTCCATTGGTTCAATTAACAAACGTATGCTTGTAAAAAATCAATAAAAAAATTATTAAAATGATTTATTATTCATATACTTTACAACATTTATTTATTCAAGCGCGCAGTTCTTTAAATCACGAATATTAACATGGAAAAAAAAATCAATAAACACATTTTTTTGCTAAAAAAAAAAGTGAAGCAAAAATATAAGAATAAATAAATTGGATGCGAAGGGTTCTGAGGGATGATTTCCCCACACGATTACCAGCCCAATCTCGAATATAATTTTCTTGTTAGCCATAAAATCCAATCATAGCGAACGGGTAGGCGGAGTGCGGTTTCACTTCTGACGGGGAGCTACAGAGTATAGTGAACATCAGTTTGGAGCCTTTTTGCGCATCACCACAACGGAAAAACATCGTGTATAGTCTGCCGTATATGACATGTTTTAAGCTGTGTGAGCCCCAGCAGGACAATTTAATATTTGTTACGACATCACCCGATGCAATTATCGAGCCAACTCGCTTTACTCGCTTTCCATATACTCATTTTAAATTCATAGTGGAAAATTTTTCCTCAAAATTAACACTAATTGTGTTTAAAAAAAAAAGTTTACACAAATTTTTATGTTAATTTGACATTTCTTTTTGTTTTATTTTAACTTACACTTAAATATTTATATTTATTGAAAAATATAATTGATACATGAAAAAATATCATAAATTCGTTTAAAATCCCGAAAAATATACAAATTATATTTACGTGAAAAAGTAATTACATTTTAGTTAAATAAATTTTATGAATTATTTTCTGAAAATTCATTTCAAGGTGAAAAAAAAAATTTCCTTGTCCGAAATAAAATAATTTAGATCTACGGTGATCTAAATCCTGCATACAGTTACGGTCTATGGTGATCTGACCTCCATTTTTTAGATCTACGAAGATCAAGACAAACAACGGGAGATTACTGCCTATGAAAAATTCAAAATTCCAATTTTTATGGAGATTTCCAAGCTTCTTTCTAAACATGAATTAGTGAAAATAAGTGGATATTCACTAATTCCAAGTGCAAACCAAACCACTAATTTCAAAGAGTGGTTCGGTTGGCACTCAGAATTAGTGAATATTCACTTATTTCACTTATTCCTGTTTAAAGAGTTTTTAAAAAAAAAATCACAAATTGTAGATCTAACGAAATCTTTAAGGATGTGAATTAATTTAAATAGTTCTACTCTGATCAAAGATCTAAATCGTGGAAAAATTTGATCTTCGTTGATTTTATTAGATCCTAGTTACAGAAACATTAAAAAGTGAGTGAATCCCAAAAATGAAAATAAAAAAATTGCTGATTTGGAATAGAATGACTCATTTACAAAGTGAATTATCTCCCACGCACTGCAAAAAATTTGCGGAGTGAATCCAGGGTGAACATAGAGTGGATGACTTTTTACTTACCCTCTCCCCTTCGGAGTGAATTTCACTCCGTAGGGGATTTACGTCAGAGCGAATGATTGTTTAATTACCCATACAAAAAAAAGAATCGGCCCATTACTGGGTTGTGAATGGCTGCCAATTTTCAAGCATCGGCCAAAAATGGGCTAAATATCGGATGATAACGGTATGCCAAGCATGGCAGTCGCAAGCATTGGCCAATCGTGGCAATCAATCATCGGCCAAAGCTTGGTATCAAGAGCACTCGATCAAACCGTTGGCCAACGAATGGCGGTTAATTGTGCGCCGTTTTTATAAGCAAAAAGACGGCTGCCAATGATTCACCATGAACCGGCCAGTATAGTTAGCCATTTATTGGCCAATCATTGCAAACCAGGCATCGGCCGATCTATAGGAAAATTTCAAAGCTCGGTGACTTTGTATGGGTACTTAATTAACAGTAAAAAATTTGCGGATTGAACGCGGATTAAAGTCGGAGTTAATGCGGAGCGGATGACTGTTTATTTAATCTCCTTGGAGTAAAATTCACTCCAACGGAGAGTTTATTTGAATACTGAAACTCCGGTTGGAAATGAAATTAACTTCTCAAGGTACATTTCAATATTAAAACTCCGAATCGGAGTAGATGTGGATTTAACACTAATTCGGTGTCGCTGTTTTCAGTACCCGTAAACGTTGAACAGGGGTCATTAGCGTCCGTCGTTTATTTAACTATGTTATTCTGTAAGGAAAAATCTGAATGAATCAATATGTCTTCTGTGGACTTCTAACTATGCTATAGAGTTGTTGCCAGCCCCGAAGATCCCGTTTTCCATAAAGATTTTCATCAAAATTTGGAGGCATGTAGGCTGTCTACAGTAGAATATTTGGACACAAACGACCCATGTTCAACCGATTAGGGTTAAATATATAATCCAGATAACACCGCTAGAAAAACAAACTCCCTATTTGTTCATTATGCTGAGTGGTTTTTTCCAAAACTCCAGAACCGAGTGAATTCGGATTCAAATAAAATCGGTAATTACTTCAAATTCACTACCGATTTTTTGCAGTATTCCTTCGGAGCGAATTTGACAATCAATTTTTGCTTTTACTCAACTTTTAATGTATAGCTAAAAATACAGATAAGAATCAATACCCCCTCGGAAAAGTCTCTCTTGAATTGTAAATTTGTGTGGAATCGCAGTACAAGTGGGCTTTCTCAAACTCACTTAGCTGAATACAAACTGCCAAGTTTAATCAATTAAAGTTTAATCTACGCCAAGAATTGAATAGAGATCTTATAATTCTTCGAAGAATAATTTAATTCAAGTACATAAATTACTTTAAGTACATAAATTAATAGTAAATTGTAAAGCAGGTAAGCGATTAAGAGACAAAAATAATCGTATGGCAAAAAGATGAGGTAGTAAACATGAAAGAGGCTGTTAAGGTCCACAGGGGGTAAGTATCGCTTACGAAAAGGGATCTAAGACACAATAGAGCAATATAAAATGAGCGGAAAGAATAGTTACGTATAATAATAAAATATAGGGTGCGACGCGTGCTGCGATGTAGCTGAGCCGGAAATCGGCCCTGCCCGATTTCACACACCCTTCTAAATCTCTTTTTACGCATAGTTTTTTATATTTTTTCGGCTTTGTACTTTTTTTTTATGCATTTCCAAGTCTGAGCTCTAGATTTTTCACAGGTACGTTGGAATTGTCGACTAAATATACGCTGAATAGACGGGGTAATGTGCTCATGAGCTCACTCCCAATCACGGTGTAGTTGGACAACTGCCAGCTTCAAATCTAGATCCTGATCCTGGTTTTTTATTCCGCAAGGAATTTCTCCCATTCTTTTCTTTGGTAAACTAACGTATGAACTTCGCGATTTCTTTCGACCAGTTGTTTACTTAAACCGCGAAAATCAAGTCTGCACATGACGAGAATATTATTTAACTTTAAATAAAGAGCTGAGTTTGTCAAAAAAAATAATAAATTTAAAAGCTTTAATTTTTTTAATAAATTAGAAATACTGGAATTAAAAATAAAAATTTCAAATTATTTAAAAATTTTTTTTGCTTGTACAGAAGTATTTGAATCCAGATCTACATCTTCATCTCCATCTACATTTTTATTATTATTATCATTTTTTTTTTAAAACTTTTTTTTTACTACTGCTCTCATCTCTCAGCCAACGAATTGCCGACCCGTGAAGTAATTTCTCATTTTTGCCAGGGACAAAAGCGCGCTGAATCTTATTGTTCTTTTGTCAGTAATTAAGGCAGCCGAATTAGTTGACGATTGTTCTTCGTCGTCCGTTGCCGCGTCGGATAATAAATAAGATTCCTGAGAAAATTCCATTGCGTTCCGAGAGTACAACTCAGTACGAGAAAATGAATATAAAAATAAAAAATAACTTATTCTTATTTCTATATATATGTATGTATATATTGAAGATACGAAGCAGTTAGTGTGGCGTTTTATAGTTGACTGAGTTTAAAGAATTAATGGCCAACAGACTTTTCAAGTAACTTTCCTCGACCGAATATCTTTTAGAAGCAACTGGCTCTAGCCTTTTTACAGTTTTCGCTCTCTCCTTCGCTCTTATTTAGAAGGAAGGAAGCATGAGAAGTAGAAGAGAAGCTGTAATAACAATTTTAACGGGTATTTCTTCCACTTCTCGGGTACTTTACATCCACTTCTAATTACGATTTTTGCACATGACCTAAATTTTATCCCAGTAAATTCAACAATTTCAACAATCTCATTTAATAATCCCATTATAAATAATACTTTTGCTATTAAATATCTATTTAAATTTGTGAGAATAAAATTATTAATTGAAAAAAATGGATTGTTTTACAAAAATTTTTCTGAAATATTTAAAAGGCTTGCGAATTTTAAACTGAAAAATATTTTTTTGATGTTTATGACAGTACATAGATCAGTTGGATAATTTATTTATAAAAATTTACATAAATAATGAAACAGTGATTCAAATCTAAGGGAGATAATAACTTTTAGAAACATAATATTTGAACTAAATATAGGGGTAGGTGGAGGTGGGGGACATATGGATTTTTGTGCATTTCAATATACGGTGAATTTTTTTTTTCGACTTCTAATTGAAGTAATTGAACCAAATTTCTAATCGCCATAGAAATTTGTTTTTTTTTTGACCAGGCAAAACAGACTACCCCTAAAAAGTAAAAAAAAAAATTTATTCGAAAAAAAATGACTGTAATAAAATTGTTTATGCCTAGTTTAGGTGAAAGAAGAGTTTTGCAATACTGCTACACTGTAAAAAGAGCGGTGTTAAAAATGGACTCAATTTAACTCCGCCCGGTGTAAAAATGAAATTACACCGGTGTAGGAGGAGTAATACACCGGTGTTAAAAATACCGGTGTTAAATCAGGGTAACCGGTGTAAAAGCGGGGTAAATTGCGTCCGCTTAGAGTATTAACTTTAAAGATTATAAAACACAAAAAATGTCAGTTCTTTATGAAAATTAATAAAAAATATCATTTATCAACAAGTATAGTGATCGAGTAAGTAAAAATATTCACAAAATAAAATATTTTAACACCGGTAAAGAATATCTACACCGGCGGCGGCGTTATTTTAACACGGGTACAGAATATTTACGACGGTGGAGGCGTTATTTTCACACCGTTTTTGGGAGTAAATTTAACACCGATAATTTTAACACCTACACCGCTTGGACTTATCCCAGTGATTTTTTACAGTGTAGTAATTAAGATGGCGAAAAAAAAAAATCTGTCTATCGGTTGACCCTGCGGACCAGCCCTTAAACTTCCCGCTGTTTTCGAGCTCAAGGAGCTCAAAAACATTGTTGTGAATACATGTTCGAGCTCGAAAATACTTTTGCATACCATTGTTTTCGAAAAAACCGTTTTTTAGCATTTCTTTCTCCCACGATATCTCGCGAACGAATTAACCGATTTTGATGGTTGAGGCAGCAATCGACGTGTTTTATCAAGTTCTATAGCTGATCAGATTTTGAGATTGTTTAGTTCATTTCTTTCAAAGATATTGGCAAAAATCTGTTTTTCATCGTTTCTTTCTCCCGCGATATCTCTTAGACAAATGACTCGATTTTGATGGTTGAGGCGGCATTCGACGCGGCTTGTAAAGTTTTAGAGCTGCAGCATGATTAGATTTTCGAATCAATCCATCGAGCGAATTAAAAGTTATCTAAACCGTTCGTTTCCCAGTTCAGGCTATCTATATTTTTCTCAATTTATCTATAAATTATCTTATTGAAAAGGTTATTTGCATGTTTGCATGTTTAGGTTTCCACTATATTTAAATGGATGGAAACCAAACTGAACACGGTAAGAAATATTTTGCGGATATCACTATGCTATAGTATGGGCGTGGACGTCATACTGTATGGTATCGAAGATTTTTATAGGTTGTAAAATTGTATGCATAGATGATTCGACCATTGCGAGAATAGTAACATTGGGAATAGTTGTCGCGGACGCCGCAATGTTAGTATGGCCGTCAGGCCCATACTGCACTGCCGTATCCACATTGCTTCTGGCCGACAAACCTAATCTAACGACATCTATATTGTTTTGGCGGTAATACGATAGTATACATTGATTGACACGTGAGAAATTATGGCGGGAAAAACTAGTAGCATTGTACCCACGGCATTGTAGTATTGGTCTCAGGGCCATGCATTTCTTACCGTGTAAGACTATTATATTATATTATATTAGTAATCTAATGATATTCATTAGACTACTTCCAATTTATTTTTTACTTCCATAATTCCATTGAAAGATTTCCATCCGATGAATATATGATCCTTTTAACAGGGTCAAAGATGAACTCGATTTTGTTAAATTTATTCCAGTTCACATTTTAAAAATCTAATAAATCTCCGTTTCATTACGTGACACCTTATTACTATTTTTTTTTTAGCCTTTTAAAATAATAAAGAAATGTATGTGTTTATATATGAATCGTAATTCATTGACAAACCAAAAAACGTCCAAAGTATTGTTATTTCAAAACTACGACTCGAGAAAGTTGCGATTGCAAAAACTTGTCTCGACAGAAAACAATAAAATAACAAGTTGAAATATATATATATCTATATATATAGAACACGTAGTTGGAGAGAAAATTCAAGATCTTTTCTTATTCCCTCTTGCTCTCAACTTTTCCACGAGCAAGAAACGTCGACTGTATCGTAAAATAAAAACACATTATCGTCTTGAAATTTTCTCCGCTTCGGTTCATTCACCGGCTATCTTTTTTTTTTTTTTTTTTTTATATAACAAAGTCCATAGAACAAAAAAAAATTTTAATAATTATAATAATAAAATTTTTTTCGCTTGAAAAATGTATTTTTATTATTTTACCGCTCGTTGTTTTAAAACTCGATCGATCAAAATATGTGGTGTAAACATTTTAGCGTTGAATACGAGTAGAGAAAAAATATTTAAAAATTTAAATACTTGTTAATCCATTTATGGAGATAAATATGAGGGTTGTAAAAAAAATCAGAAAGCTTTAAAAATTTTTTATTTTTGGGATTGTAATTTATTACGTTGTATATAAATCTGTATGTGGAAAATGTATGGTGTAAAGAAAAGGGGATGTGTATAAAGACAGAAATAGAGAGAGAGAGGGGGCGAGGGTAAGGGGGTCATAGCCAAAACGCTGATTGCAGCGAGTAATGACAACGAGGGTGAGCAGTAGCCTGGAAGTAAGTAAAAATTTTAAATTTAGTTACAGCTCGCGTGCAACCCGGCAGGCGTGTTTGTGATGTGGCTGTAGATGCGGAAAGAACCCTGGATGAGTCATCAGATGGATTTCGTAACTTCGTGAAACTGAAATAGAGACACGGGAGGAGAGAAACTGCGATGACGTTGCGTATGACAGAAGCTATATCAATATCATTTTATTACGTCAATTACAGAGCAAAAGTGCATTTTACGTGTTTTTATGTCTGTGGATGTTAATTTGTATCTGTGCGTGCAATAGAAATAATTAAATGTATCCATGGGAAATTATAAAGTTAAATAATTGTAAGTCATTGGATCAAAGTCAAAAAAAATTATTTTACCGGCTGCGAGATGCAGATTTATGATTTTTTGAACCGTCTTGCAGCAGTAAAAAAATTACAATTTTTTTTAGACAATATCGAAAAAACAATTTTTTTTGTTTAGAAAATTACAAATTTTGACTCAATTTTTTGACATTTAAAAAAAAAAACTTTTCGGTTGTTTGAACTGTCGATGTAAAAAATTAAAGATACTAAAGATAACCGACGTCGAATAATTTTTGAATGTTTTTTAAAAGCAACAAATTATAAAAAAAAGTTGGAAAATCCAAAATTGCACACCTCAATTGCTCATTTTATTTTTAATCATTACTTTTTTTTATTATGAATTTTTATTCAACTTTTAAATTAATAATTTGATTTTTTTATTTCTTTATTTCTTAATTCCAGTTTAATTTTTTTTTATTAAAATTTTTTTTAAATATCCCGCATTTTTGTTGTAGATGTCGCTCTTTTGCACACCTCAAGCGCTTTATGATCGCTCTACATTTTTTTTCAATCCTACTGTTTTACGCTAGTGCTGCCAGTAGTTGATGGGGAGAAAAAAAAATTTACTTTTGTAATAATAACAATAGTAATAATAAAAATGGCCGCTAAACTTTTCGTGAATAATCAGTTTCACGTTTTTAATTAGTTACAATTAAACTAAAAGGATTTAGACAGTAATTTTCAATAGGGTTCTTGTGATCAAAAATACAAAGATAATAAAAAAAAAAGTTAGGCCAATTAATTGTGTCTATCGAGAGTTATTTGGTTTACTAAGTTTCATACACGACAATTGACAACTCAGGTCACTGGGATTCGAATAATTTATATTTAATTAATGGAATAATTAATCTACTCAATACTGGGTCGAAATTATTCTTTAATAAATTGTCTTTGTGTTGGTATAAAATTTGACCCATTTTAGTGTAATCGAAAAAGTCTAGAGATAATTTAATGTGAGTGAATGAGTCAAAAAATTTAGAGCGATCATAAAGCACCCTCAGCGCTTTCGCGCTTGAGGTGTGCAAAAAATATTTGAAAAAATTACACCTGTAGTTTATATTATTTTACACATGTGTATATTTAAAATTTTTTTTTTTTGGTAATTGATTTATTGAAAAAAATTTAATTGTCTTCCAACTTTGAATCATAAAAATTACTGTCATTAAAAATTTTAACTGTTGAAAAAAAAAGAAAATAATATAAGTAAATCGTTAAAATATAAAGAATATATTTTATAAAAAAATCTAAAAGACTGTCAATCAGAAGATGAATCTTTCTGTCGGCTGACTCGGGATAAAAAAAAACTTGGAGCCTGATAAAAGTGGTCGAGTTGCCCGAAACATAAATAAAAAAAATAAAAAGGAAAAACCCGAGAAATATCAATACCCGAACGTGAATAATATTCGTGTTGCGTAGCAGTGTAAAAGATATAGAGAATAAAGTCGAGGGGTTGTGCGAGGGCGCTTTAATAAGGGCTGCCGAATTTCACACTGACTTGGCGCGGCTCGAGCTCAGAATACATCACCACCAAAAAACGAGGGTCCAAAGATACCAACATCCATCTGTGCCCACACACTCATCTAACACATATATATATTAACAAAAAGGGCCTTTTTCCAAAAAAAAATATAACAGACGTAAAAAAAACCGGCAAATATAAAAATGAGAAATAGGGTTTGGAAGGCGTGCGGCTGATCGACTCAAATAAACTTTACCTCAGGAACATTTTTCTCAAGTATTACCAAGCATATACAGATTATTAGAGTATTACAACAAAAGCTATAACTCAAGAGTCTAATGGCTCGAAAGCGCCGCGAACTGAGCCAGAATGTCAACAAACCTACCTTGCAGTTGACGCTAAAGAAATAACTTGCCCACAGTCCTCACAAAAAGAGAAAAAAATTCTGGCTCTAATATGCAATAAATCATTTTATTTTCACCCAATGTAATAAACTGAGCAATGACATATTACAATTTATCAAATTTTTCTATCGGTATTTCAAAAATCCTGGCGTCGACGCGGATCATCACCTCGGCGCATACCAGGCCACCGATTTCATGTGCTTCGGAATAGTGAATAGCAAATTCCGATCTCGCCCCTAGGGAACTTAAAAGCGAGAAGTGCTCTAGCCATTACTTCAAACAATAGACAGGGAACATCACATGATTTATAACTTATTGCAAAATAACCTAAATCGGTACACAGTTACAAACTTGGTGTATTCATGTAAAAAAATTATCTGGTAAAAATTTTTGTGTTGATTTTCAACACAGAATTCTGTTAATTCAACACAAAATGTTTGTGTTATTTTACTTTGACAGATTTTTTATGTTGATTGATTAGAAAATCTAGAATGTAAGACATTTCTTGTGTTGTTCGAAAATTAATACGAAATTTGTGTTGCGTAGCTAAGGACTCCCGCGCGTTTCTTTATTACTATAACCAAGCAAAGCATTTTAGCAGAATTGTCTGCTAGGAAACTTGGATTATAATTGAGTTACAATTAAATATATTCATAGATAACTTGAATATTTTTATGATCAGGTTCAATGACTTTTTTTATTCTCATTTTACGGGAGGATAATTCGTAGCTCCGATTTTTAGAGAAATCACAGAAAATCGAACTAATCGTTTGCTAAATTGCCATAAATTGTACTAAGGTTAGTTCAGTATTCTTGGGTTGGTTAGGTCATGTGCTTATATTCATCGGTTAATTTTAACACCAAAAGTCTGTTAAATTTACACAAACTGTATGTCAAAATAACAGATTTTGTGTTCAATTATTTAACGTAAAATTTGAATCGTTTATTTGAGAAACCCCATAGGTCATGTTTTTTTACGAAATTTGGTTTTTTGCATTTTTGGGTTATTTGGATGTCCCTCCATAGACAGCAATTTCATTTAATTGAGAAACCCCATAAGTCAATGACTCAAATAAACATATGCAGTTTTGGTTTTACGGAAATAATTGTTTTTTTTTTTTATTTAAAATTCGCGCTTTTTTGGGAAATTAATTTCAAATGTTGTTTTATTGTTGACTGTTGTATGACTAATTAAAATGTTTAGATTAATTATAATTTTTTGTAATTTCTGAGTTTCAGAGTTCAAATACATATTTCATACTTCAATTTATCAGTGTAATAAATGATTTGAGTGGAAACATTTTAAAAAACAATGATTTTATAACTTTTTCTCCCGTTTGGTTGAGAAACCCCATAAGTCAATCAACTTTAAATAATTTTTTTAAGTAGTTTCAGTTAAAAAATGAAATTTTTCTTGTTGGAATCTTTTTCAGAGACGCTAACATCATTGTATTCAATTATTTATTTATTATTTTGATGTCAAGTTTTTCCAAAAAAATGTTTTTTGTGTTACCTGAAAAATTTTGTTTTCTTGACTTATAGGGTTTCTCAAATAAACGATTCATTTGCGTTGAAGATCAACACAAACACAATGTGTTGAATTAACATTAAAATTTGTGTAGACGTTTGCAACACAATTTGTGTTGAATTTAACCGAAAATTTCAAACTGTGTATGGACAAATCTGAGATGGAAATAAATTCAGTGAACGAACAAGCAAACATTTGAAATAAATAAATTAGAATCGAATCCGAAAAAGAGTGTAGATTGAACAGCTGGCAGTCGATCTGCTCTCAAGTATTGCCCACTGCTGCATAAGCACGGGCATAAAAATAACCTCGGACTAAAGCTTGATCAGCAAAGGCGCATTCGAAACGGATTGTTTTAATGCCATTTAAACTAATCGAATTATAGGATGAATCGATGCTGCGATACCGTTCGTGTGTGAGATCGGGCGATTGCAGCCTCCTTGGGGGTGGGAATGTCACGTCACTGCGACAGGGCAACTAAAATAATGTACGTAGGACCAAGACAGAGTCAGTCCTCAAAAGCAGCGGCTGAATTTTGCGAAAGGGGCGCGTAAATGCCAACCCCCAGTTCCGCAAATCCGCAGCTGCCAAGCGCAGCGATCGCCCAGCCGGAAATAACGCGACTACTGCCTAACACACGTTTATCTCTTCACTCCCGTGCCGTTTTTTTTGTCTATCCCCGATATATATATTATATATGTTTTTTTAGTTACATCGCATTCACAAGCCCGTCAATTTTGATCCACTCCAATAATACTGTACTGATAATTTAAAAAAAAAAACTGCTCAGCTATTTGTCGAGTCTTAAAAATATCGTAATAAAAAATAATTTATAACAGGCATATATAACTCTTTTCGATTAATCCCCTTCTTTTTGGTGTGTACAGAATATTCTTGTTTAGCCGATGCGCTCAGTTGAGGGTAGCCAACGCGCAGGGAACCGTGCGCCGGCGATCCACCCTCCAAAAAACACCCTTTCAACCCTCCTCCCTATCAGATCGCTCCGCCCCAAATCCACCACTTGCACCAGGGCGTCTCGTTCATATCTCCCTCTTTTTCTCGCCCCTATCTGACAATCTATATACATATATATGTACATAGATATATTTAGAGAAATATTGCGTGAGCAACACTGAACACAAAGTTATGGAGCTAAAATTCTTCAACACTTGTAGCAAAACTCGGATGACCACACCCTGAATTTTAGGGTAAAAATAAAGTATATTTTTTTTTTGAGTACCGAGGAGTCGGCAGATGAAGGAATGAATGGAAATGATTTTCTTGAGATTTAAGAAAAGATAGTGTTCATTGAAGTGAAGGGTTTTATGATATTACATTATGTGTGGGGTTGAGGGATTTTGAGGGCAAGCTGAATAAAGAGTAGCATGTCGACTTAATAAAAGCTGTGGCAAAAACCGCGGCTGGGCCGAGTTTCCTTTCATTAGTTGAAGTAGAGGAAGCCGCGGAGCCCGAGCAACCAACCAGTCACTGTATATAACCACCCTATTTTACCCGAGTCTTTAGATTGTATAGATATAGGTATAGATAGATATAACTAGCACACACTCCCCGAACTCACCCCAATTTACTCGTGTATACTCGTCCTCTATTCGCGCTCAGACTCGCGATCTGTTTCTCCTGCTTTACTCGGCTCTACTCTGTGGTACTCGTACTCTGGCGTACGGACTCCTCATCTTGCGTGCGGTTGACTCGTTTTCAATGAATACAATGGCGAGCAGATCATATTGAATATGAAAACGGGAAATGAACGAGCGCTCGCTCGCTCCAGACCAAGGCGGATTTCCACGGTCTAGTCTTTGTTGGAATGAAAAATAAAAATGAAAAATTGAAATAAAAATTATCAAGAGAAATGAGTGGAACTGGGGATATTGTATTGAATGAGTACTCGTTTTTTTTTTGTTTTTTTTTTTTTTTGTTGTAAAAAAATAATTAAGATGAGTTTGATTTTTTTAATTGATAAACTTTCGGGAAGGGAATTTTGTGATACATTAGGAAAAAAAAAAGAGCTTAAAACTTTGAGGATTATATTCGCCCCAATCTGGTGATTTATCAAGCAAAGCCAAAGTGTTTTATCTTAGTATATGTAGGATATATATTTATATTTATGTGTGAAGTGTAGATGCAGATGTATGTTTATGCCACTGGTACTCTGCTTGAGGCTCTACAGGCTGTTAAATTTCCGGGAGTAATATTATTCGCTTGAGGATCATTCAGCGATTGGATTCGATGCCAACTTCTTGAGCACTCGAGGAGGCGAACTATCGAATTATAAAAAATGTCACTTGTTGACGCATTTTATGTTTACTAGATAACTGTCATTATCATCATCATCAGCAGACAATTTAAGCTGAATAATTATTCAATTGAAAAAAAATTATTTTTACGCATCTACAAATTTTTTGTTTATTCATTTATTAATAATACATTGTATTTTTGAGTAATAGTGTAATTATTTCAAGTAAAATATTAATTTCACCACTAGGTGGCGAAAATTAAAAATTTTATTTCCGTGATACGACAGCCGATCCCTGAAAATTAAAAAAAAATTTATTACAATTTTTTATCAAATTTCGGAGCAAATAATCGAGAAGTGGGCCGTCTTACCCCTGCCTCTTCTATAGTACAGTTTTAGAAAAAATAAATTAAATTTATTTCAGTGAATAAATTAATTGACTGATAGATAAATTTTTTTATAAATTTTGTCACCAAAATTAATTGAGCGAAATTAGAAAAAAAAAAAAATTAATTGTATGGTTCTGAGATTTAAAAAAAAACTAATTCTACTTGTTTAAGAATGTAATTATTTAATTTGAAATATATATGAGGGTTGTCTTGATGCATGAGTTGTAAAACGCAAGAAGCCGAGGAGGAAGCAGACAAGTACAAGTACTGGCAGAGTTAAGTCGATGACACTCGAGGTTCTACTCGCAGAGATTCTCGACAGCGTCATCTTGCCTCGTCTTAACAACTTGCTCTGAATCCTCCTAAACTACCCCTTCTCCACAAACTCACTTCAAGATACAGCATATTAATTTTACAATTCCGTCTTCTACCTCCATTCCAAACAAATATTTATTTTTCTTATTTCTGATGTTATTTATGTCAAAAACAACAATAAATTCTTAAAATAGTCTATCTGAAGATACTTTATATTCTTTTGTATATGAAATGATCTATCGCCAAGCAGTTAAACTTTCCTTTGCCAAATCACGTCCATTTATTTGAATTATTTTTACGAAATACTCTATCACATTTTTTATTATTATCTATTTAACACAAATATATCACACTATAAATTAAAAAATAAATTTTAGAATTTAAACTCAAATTTATGAAAGTTGTCATTAACCTGAAACAAAAAATTTATTTAATTTAAAATTATTTACTTAAGGGTATTCTCAGACAGTGCCCCTACTTTTTAAAAATATTTCATTAATTTCAATTTTTGTAAACGGATTTAAATTTTATGAATTAATTAAAAAAAAGTTGAACCATTAATTGAAAAAAAGAACGTAGTCGCCGAGATGTAGATTTAAAAAAAATTTCTTACAGTTGTTATCGATTCGGGGTTAATCGTAATTTGGTAAATAAATTTTGGCCTACGAAATTTGAAATTTTGAATTATAAAATAGACATGAAGATTTTACTGAAAGTTATTTAACAAAGTTCGCTTAACTTCCAATTGATAACAACTGTAAGTAATTTTTTTAAAAATCTACATCTCTGCGAAATTGCAACTACGGAGACCGTTTTTCAATTAATGCTTTAACTTTTTTGAATTAATTCATAAAACGTTAATACACTTATGACAGTTGAAAGTCATTGAATGTTCGTACAGCTCATAAACCACTTGCCCGATTCGCCTCAAAATGAAATCAATTCTAAGCTTCAATGAGTTTTTTCAATTGTTGTCGAATTCGATTAAATCGGTTGATTCATTTTCCTAAGATATCGTACGATGAAAATTATTTCACACACACACACACACACACACATCTGGAAATAGTCAGAATAGTTTCATAGAACCTTAAAACTTCAACATCTGACGAAAACTCGATTTTTGGAAATCAGACCGAAATCAATAACTTTTCTTTTTTTGAAAATTTTCAATTTTCTTAGCAGGAAGTTAAAAATAACTTTGAGAAACATTATGCTTTTTTCTTAAAATAAATTACGCTATTAAAAATTTTTAATCTTATTTATTTTTAGTGCAAAAATTTGAAAAAGTTTCAAAATTTCATTAAAAATCATTTTCTCAATCGAAAAAATCTAAGTTCAGCTTGAAATATCCTGATTTTTTTTTTTGGAGTAGTGTGAGCCAACTTCGATTTTTTTCTGTCAAAAAAATTATTCTTCGACCCAGATTTTAAATTACTAATGTAATAATTTGTATTGATTTACTACTCAAGAAAATATTGTTTACAGAAAATTTGTTTTTTTTCTCAGTGTACGAATAAAACGTGTGAATGGAAAAAAATATAAATAGATAAATAATAAAAATAGTCCGTAGTGTATAAGAACTATGAACAAACTGATGGGTTAGCTCCCCGAAAAGCCTTATATAGGCCTGCCGAATTTAGTGGTCCACTTAACTAGAAAACCTACTCGTCGCCGTCCCGTTCTATGTCAGCTCGTGCAAAATTACACGCTTCGAGTTATCAAACCGTGAAACCGGTACCCGTCAGTCAATACCGTGTTTAGCTACTGAACACCGTCAGTACACGCGTCAGAAGCCTCTACACTATTTTTTTATCTTTTAAACTCTGAACTAATTTTTAATGGGCTATAAAATGATAGCTCGTTAAATTTAGTTTAAAAACTAGGAATGTGCAAATGGTGATCGAAGCAAATCAAAAATTACTAATTTATCCGAATTGTTGATTTTTTGAAAAATTTGTCAATTTTTAAAGTATTTGAAAACTTCAAAATTATTGGAAAATTTTCTAATTTCAATATTCAGTTCGAATTTTGAATTTTACATCGAGAAAAAGAATTTTTTTGCAATATAAATTTAAAAAAAAAGATTCTTAGGATGAGAAAAATTTTTTGGCGCGCAAAATTTTTTCTATGGTTTTGCTCTTAAATTGCATAACAAATATTTATGATTAAAGTTGATGTATACGTCATATTTATATTAAATTTCATTAGAAATACTTGAAAATTAATTTTATTTGAGCCCACCTCAATTCGCTCAAAACCGAAAAAAAAAATTTCCAGACGAGAAAAAATAAATTTTACTTTCGATGTAAAATTTTAAATAATCAGTTAAATTTTTCGAATTTTATTAAAAATAAACGGTAGACACCTGAGAGGTTTTATAAATGTTTTATAAAGACCGCAATACAAATATCCTCAAATTGTAGAAAATAAAAAGTTTTATACACATAAATATTTCCATCTCATATCCAGATATTTCTCCTCTATAATTCAACATTTCTCACCCTCAGCTCAACTTCTACCCCAACAGCCGCATGCGTGAGCATCACGTGTCATTTCGCAGGCTCGCAAATATGAAACCTTTCTCCATCTTGCATAAACGTCAAAAAAAAAGAACAAAAAAACTTTCACTCCCTTTGAGCTTAAAATATTTTCATCAAAAAATTTTCACTTCAATCCCGATGCAAATAATTAAAAAAATAATAAAATAGCAAAGGATAAAAATCCATCTGACTTACAATTTTCAGCAGTTCGGATGATCAAGGGTAAAAATAATAAAAGAGGAAGCCGAGCAAGAATTTTAGCATCTGCTACTGTCTCCGGTTTTCTCATCCGCTTTATTGCAATACCTTACATCCTTTCCTTTAAACTTTTATATTGTTTTTTGTCTTCAACTACTTCTACCTCAACTTCTACTTCTAGTTCTGTTCGTCTCAGTCTTTCTATCACTCGACTCGCATCATACCTTAAATCTTTTATTTTTCTAACCAAATAATAACATTTAACTCCTTTGTTAATACATCAAAAATAATTATTAAATATAAAATATTATTTTCATAAAAAACAAACAAATATTCATTAAAATTTATAAGAACTACTGCAAACTTTTTTTTTTAACGTACCTCATTAAAATCTATGTAGGGGAGACTGGGACCCGATAGCCCTCCTGAGCTGCTAATTATTTTTTGTGGCTTTTGAGCATCGGGTCCAATTTTTTTTGATTTATCTAAAATAAATTTCATCGTAATTTAAAAACAAAATGTTCTTATGGGGCACGAGGCCCTCTTAAAAAAATGATTAAAAATCAATAATTTTTTTTTAAGTAACTGCTGGTCTTTCTCTAAAGTATCATAAGTTAAATATCTTTAAAAATTTGTACTTTATCCTAATAGATAAATTTCTCAAATTATGATATTTATTAAGAGAACCAGAGGGTTGTCTCATAAATATTGAAAGAAGCCCGTCCGGGTCAAAAATAAAACTTGATTTAGACTTGGTTTACCAAGTCGAAATTTGGAACCATTTTTTACAAGACAAACTGGACTTTTTTTACGGAGATATGAAATACATTGAGTTTTCGCCTTGGTTTAGACTTTACTGGCTCACTCAGTCACGATTTAAGACGAAAAAGTTGAAATCAACTCGAAATTGACTTGGTTTCGACTTATTCGACTTAAATTATAAGGCGAAAAAATCAAAACTAAGGTGAAATAATTTTTATGTATTAAGGCGAATAAAAAACTTTTTTTCGACTTGGTTCAACAAGTCAAAAGTAAGGTGAATGACTATTGTGCTCGAAGTAAATACGAATAAGTTCAAACTAAGATCAATAAATACATATAAGTTGGAATAAGTCGAAACTAAGATGAAAAAAGTTCAAAAAGTTGAAAAAAAATTTATTTAAGTCGAAAAAGTCGAGATCTTAACGAAAAATTGTCGGCAAATCGATAACTTCAGAAGAAAATAAGGTGAAGCGAGCCTGAATCAAGTTTTGTTTTTGACCCGGGCGGGGAATACGTCTAGATTTGAATCTGCGACTTATTCGCAACCATGTACCTAATGGTCCATAAATAGATTATGCATAATCTCAAGGGAATTATATTTTCTAATGGCTATAAGTTGAATTTCTCAAATTTAATTTTTTTTTTTTTCTATAATAATTGCGGTGTTTCGACCATTAATTGGGGAGTCATGTCTAAGAAATAGGACAACATTAGAACCGTGGCAAATACCGTGAAGATGCCGCATTTATTGACTATAAAGTGACTTTTTTTTTTTCAAAATTTTTTAGGAGGTCTGTCATGCCCCCGATATCTCGTATCGCTCTGAAATTTGGCAAATCTATAAAATTCATGAAAATATGACGTTGACAAAAAAAAAAATTTGTTTGTTGGCAAATTTAAGGGGGTCCATTGTACCCCGATCTTCCCTCTATTAAGAAGAAAGGAAGCAAAACAGCCGACTCTAACAAATCCTAAAAAAAATTTTGATTTTTGTATTTATTATATGGAGACTTAAATAGTTTACTAGGGCAAATTCATTGACCGGGGCAAGTTGGACTCGTTTGACCTTCTATATTATTTTGATCTCGAGTAAAAATAAAAATATTAAAAATACGCACGTATTTTCCCGTACTAGGTTTGCAAGCTTGCAAAAGATCTGCATCAAATCTGAAGCAATTCTGTGACAGTTTCTAAAATAGTTTTATTCTCCATAGACCCGCACTCAGAAAAAAAGTTTAGTCAAGGAAATATTTGTGAAGACAAACGTTTTTGGGAACCAAGTCAAAATTTTCTTGAGCTAAGAAACTTTGTCTCGGTCAGAGAAAATTTCTACTTTGTCTTAGAAAATTGAGGTTTCAAAAAACTTTTCTTGAATCAAAAATATTTAACCTTCATTCGAAATTTTTTTTTTCTGGGGTGGATACAGACCGAGTGCCAACGTATAAAAATTTGAAGCAAAAACTCGAGCAAAGTTTTCTGAAATTTGAATGTAAAGTGTAAAAACGATAAAAGTTTGAATGACTGAAATTACAACCAATAAAATTAAAATAAATATCGTAATTAAAATAAAATTTTCTATCCTTGTTTCCTAAAAATAAATTAATGATCATTACAGTAATTATTGAAAGCGCTTTCACACTTGAAACTAAATTCAATACATATATAATTATCTCTTTACAAACCTCGATCTCGATCCACTCGAGACACTTGACATCGCTCGCGTTCGTACGCGTGGCATCGATTTCACGCCAAACAATGCGCTCGAGGGTGACTAAAGGAAGACGAAAAAAAATTACCAAGACTTCTTTCAATGCTCATTGTGGCTCTACATCTCTCTGGCTCTCCATATATTCAGCGCTAGCTCAATAACAATATACACGTCATATCAAACAAGTCAAGCGTTTGTCGTACAATGACGTCGGCTTAAACGCCGTAATTATATTTGTGGCTGAGTGTTCCTACCCGAGCGCTCCAGGGGCCACTCGGCGCTTTTCTATAAATATAAATAATACAATAAACGAAAAATCCCACGGCCACGTCGATCAATTAATCAAATTAATCAATTAAATAAAATATTAATAAATAAAAAAAAAATATTCAAAGTGGCAAACTGCAGATCAAACGAATCGTAACACATTTACTTTGATCAAATGATAAAAGCGAGTTGTTTGATGACTAAAAAACCGCGACACTCGATAAAAATTAAAAGGTATCAAAGGTCATGTACAAGTATTTGTTATTTATATATTCTTATTAATAAAAGTTAAATACTCAGTACCACAATACACTTTATATCAACAAACAAAGTAAAGCCATCAGTTGAAAAATAAAGTGCTTGTCTGAGTACTACAGCGCCCTCGTTATTAATGGCAATACAAATCTCAAGAGTCATCGAGGACTCTTCAATCTGAATGCCTTCTGCTCATGACGTCACATTGATTCTGCTCCTTTCCCTTTTCTTTCTCTTCCCTTTACTTCAGTTCCTTCAATTTCCCTCTCCTCTATTCCTATTCCTCTATTCGCAGCCCCCAGTGCTACCTCTTGCATCATCACGAGCTCACCCTGGGGGTCGGCAAGTTTGTTGTCTTTTTATTCCATTAAATGACTCAATCGTATTGACTGCGTAACCTAGTCTTAAATGGGACCAATCCCTAGTCTCGAATCCAAACCCAAACCCAATCCCACTGGGATCCACTTTGATGAAGGACTAAAAATATATAAATATATATTTGAAGCCTTTAGGCAGACGTGTATGTTAACGTAATTGCGTGTCAATTAGGGGAGAAGGGGGCAAAATGGGCCCTGAAAAATTTTTGTTCAATTTAAATGATTCAAGAATAAGGAACCCTCGCAAAGTATTTGAGATTGTGGTTTACTTTTAACTCGTCTGAATAAAAAAAATTTCTGAACTTAAATTTTAAATTATTTTTTTCTTTCAAAGCTTGAAAATTATCTGGAAGTTGAACCGAGGCCATGTCCGTAGCCATAGTCCGTTCGATGTATCTGTAGACAAAACATTGGAATAATTATGCGCGAAAAATCAATATTCTGAAAAATTTATTAATTCGCTTTTAAGATGAAAGAAAATAATAGCCGAATTTTAGTAGATTTCTTAGAGGGCCCATTTTGCCCCGAATTTTCATTTTTTATTTTTGGAGCATATTGATAACGAATACATGGCAAAAGACTAGAAAATTAAAAGGGGTAAAAAAATAAAACATTTTTTTAGAGGGCCCATTTTGCCCCAAATTTTTATTTTTTTATTTTTGGAGCATATTGATTACAAATACATGGCAGAAGACTAGAAAAAGTAAAAGGGGTAAAAAAATCAAATATTGAAACTTTATTTTTCGAGGGCCCATTTTGCCCTAAATTTAAAGATTTTTAATTTTCACAGACGCAGGATATTGAGACCAAATACATGGTAAGAGGCTGAAAAGAAGGAAAACAAGTGATAACTGGTTAGATAAACCCTTATTTCTTAAAGGGCCCATTTTACCCTCTCTTCCCCTATTAAGAAAAAAATGGGAATAAAATATATTTTACCTGAGGGAATAAAATTTTTAAAAAATTTTATTTTTGGTGGCTATTGTGGCGGTAATTTCTTGCACATAATGAGGTTTGCTGTAACAGAATGCTTACGAGGTAGAAAATTTAAACTAAACTAAACTTGTACAGCGTGAAATCGGGTCTCTATTATCGTGAATCGGATGATAATGAGGTTGTTTGGAGGCCGGGTGGATATGGACTGGGATGATGATGCTGTGAGGCCTTGAGCTATTGATGCAATCGCGGTCTATCCCTTTACTCTTGTACGTCATCATCACGATTATCATCCTCGGACACATGTGGCGGCACCAAAGAGAGGGAGGTTTGGATATTCGTGGTAACTGGGACTATAATGCGAGCCAACAGTGCATTGGCCGTCAGTAACGAGATGCAGGAAGTGCGGGCTAGACTCGACTGAGTAGACTCCCCCGGCCCCGTGGGCTCGATGCTGGAGCTGGTGAAGAGGGAAACCCGAGGGTAGATATTCGCCTGAATGAGTACCACGTAATCAACGGCTAATTATCCGATGCTCCGGCAGCCTCTGGAGTTTCTAGGCTACTCCGCGTCAGCCACAGGGCCTCGTGCCAACCAGCTTTGGACTTGTCTGTTATCAGAAACGTTCGTCAATATATGCCCGGCATCCAGAGGCGTCCATCTTCCGGTTGTCTGAGTTTGTATATCCGGGTTTCATTTATATGTTTTTGATGTATATTTTACTTAATATCTGAGATTCGAGTCTGTACAAAATTATTGTAATTAGAAGTACACAGAAAAAAAATTTTTTGACTGAAAGAAAATATTCTTGATCCAAGAAAATTGTTTTTAAAACCCAAATTTTCTCCGGTAGAATATAAATCTCCTCTGATCAAGACAAATTCTCTTAGCTCAAGAAAATCTTGACTTGATTCCTGAAAATTTTTGTCTTTAAAAATGGTTTCTTGACTCAAGACAACTTTTTTTTTTTGTGTGTAGTAACGAAATAATCAAGTTTCATTGAAATTTTTTTTTTGAGAACTTTTTTAAATTTTTTTAAACGACCCATTTTACCCCAGCTGTAGTAAAATTAAGTCCTTAATTTATAATGAAAAGCATAGTAATAAAATTATAATAAAATAGTTTTTTTTCAAGTAAAAATTTTTCGGAAAATTTTTTGTTCTTACAAGTGACCCACTTTGCCCCAATTTTTTGAACGTATTAATATTTTAAACGAATTTAATTATCAATAATTTAAATTATAAATTTAACCGAAAAATAAAAAAACTTTAGATAAAAATTTTTTTTTTCAAGATGACCCATATTACCTCAAAATTTAGAATAACAAAAAATTACAACGCGAAAATAGTTGAAATTATTCTCGATAAAAAGTCTTAAAATTTACAATAAAAAAACTATTTTCAAAAAAATTTTGTATTTTTATTAAACTGGTTCACTATATTTTTTTTTTCTGTAGTCACAACAATGAATAGCAAGTAATTTAATTTCCAGATATCATCAGCACAACAAAAAGTAAAATATCAGCAGACTCTATCACATTTTCCTCGTAAGCCTGAGTGAAGTTTTTATGCAGGCGTTCATGGGTGTCCTTGTCAGCCGTGTTTTTACGCGAGTGATTTTCATCAGAGCTTTGGATCCGATGGTCCTGCTCTGTCTCCCACACCCTTCCCTCTTTCTCTCTCCGACTATCCGCTAAAAAAAGAATGAGGGCTCGGTAAAAAGAACCAGAAGGGAGGCGTTTTGTCATCGCTGGCCGCACTTACGCCCTGATGAACCCAAACGAGCCGAGCCGCGAGCGCTTGGATGATCACCAAATAAAACACGATTCAGGCGTCCTTTTGCCACGTGGCTAGCTCTGTCTTTTTCCTCTACACCAGTTACCTCTACACCCCCTCATACCTTCTCACTACCTCCTACTCATGACAATCTAGCATCACGACATTGCGTAACGCTCGCGGGCACGCACCATTTACAAGCCCTTTCGGATCTGTTCAGGCATTTTAAACGCTTCGTCACGCTAAATATTCGATCCTGCCCAATTACAATGCTTCCACATCTTCAGCCTTACAAATCCCTCAAGTAAAAATTTTTTTAGTCCAGTTTATATTCAACGATCAGCGTTAAAACCTTTTAAAAATATCATCAATGACATCATTTTTTTTTCACTTTTTCTTTTATCTATTTACTGAAAAAATATTTTAGCCAGAGCTACATGATGTCTAAACATCAGTTCCCCTTTCAACAAGCTGAAAAAAAACTCTTTGTCATTATCTAAGGAAACATATCACCTTTTAAGGTAGTTCACTCACGACCCTCGCCACCTATAGTGTGTATTATAGATTACTCTCTAAAACTGAATCAGTGAAATTCACTTCAAATTAGTCAATATTCACTGGAAACCAGCTATAAGTATACCACTGGTTGAATTAGCCCTTTTTCTCATTTGAAATTGTGGGACAGATTTCTCTGAATATTTACAACTTTTTTACTAATCGGTAGTATGATTATTTAAAAATTTTTTAAAATTTGACTTGAGTCAAAACACAAATTCTAGTTAAGTCCTCAAAAGCTTCAATTCCTGTGATGTTTTATTTGCCGCCCAGAAAGTAATTCTACCTTAGTACAGAAAATTGTCAATGAGAACTATGAGGTCTAAATGCGAATAATTTACCGATTTTAAATTATAACTAAGACCTCAAAATCCTCAACGAATGAAAAGTTATGTTTCGGACTTTGAAAAATTTTAGGTAGGAAAAGGGAGGGGAGAGAATACGTCGAATGAGAGTTTTGAGGTTCACATGTGGATGAAATTATTCTTGTATGTTTTGAGTACTTTAAGGCTCTAATCCAGATTATGTTATTCCAGTTTAGTCCTCAAAGTGGTAAAATTGGTCGTAACTGCTACTTTGAGGACCAAACTAGGATAACTTTCTGTACACGGAAAAAAATAAACTTTAAAAATTACTATTTGAAATTATAACCCGGAACCCTGTTGTCAAAATGGGGAATTTTGAAATTCAAATAAATTCAAGTAAATTTTATAATACGTGTCGTCTATTTTCTAGGTATCAGTTACGATTTTTAAAGTTCAAATAGTAATTTTTCTTACATAAACAATAAATTTTCATATTTATCTTGCAATTATTAACGTTTTGATCGTAAATAAAAAAATTACTATTTAGAATGATGGTATTTACTGATCACTTTATCATTATATTACTCGTCATTCTCACTTTATATAGTTCATTTTTTTCCGTGTACTGTTGTCAATCTTAAAATTCCAAATTGATCCTCAAAAACCTCATTGAGAACTTTGAGACTTAAATCCGAATTTTTTTTTTGACTCGGGGAAGTTTTTTTTTTTTATAATTTATTAGTTTTTGGAAAGATTCTTAAGTAAAATAATTTGAAATATACATGAAAATATGACTTTTTTTTAGGTTAGTCCGAGCTACTACATATTAACTGTGTGCACTTTGATGATTAATATCTCGCCTTACAAACGATCAAAATTCTGATTTTCTAAAATTACATGCAGGACATCTACCTTGATATCATATTTCAATTACATGAAATTCTTATGAAAAGTCGGTTTGCGAGTGAACTACTTTAAGTACTTTTCAATTTTTTTGTTTCAGATGATCCGGTAACAAGTTATAGTGTTCACCGCATTTTTTTCAGGCATCTCCAGAGATGCGCTGTCATGGACTTATTTCTTGATATTTTTAATTGTAAATTTTTTCAAAGATACTTTAGATGTCATACTGTAACGTGTATATGAAATAAATAAACTAACATTATTTATGTCTCCAAAAACAAACCATGAAAATATGCCTTCTTTTCGCCTTTAAAACCCGATCACTCCTTAAAAGTTCTTTCGAAATTAAATGAACTGAAAATTTATAAAAATGATGCATCAGAAAATAAATTCCGCGCATTTATTCTCCTGTGATCATTATTAATGATCGCATATTAATCTCAGTGGACACCTGGGCGTTTATAGGCCTCCGAAAACTTGGGCAGAACAGAGCGGGAGGATAAAACGAATGGCTGGATCTTTGGGTAACGCGAGGCACGATACGTTATCTAGCGCGAGCTTACGCGAAGGGTGAGTAGGCTGACCCTTTTATAGATAAATATATAACACGCTGACCCGTTCGGAAGCTCTGATAAATTTACCAAAGGATTACTCGCCTGTCGCTTTCATATTCATTGCGATACTTGACTCCCAATAGCCCCATGCTTGTTCATTTGCTCATTTATTATTCTCTGCAGTCTATTGATATCTATTTTCATTTGACCCCCGCATTAAAATAAAAAAATAAAATATTATTTATTTTCATGGCTTTTTTTTTTTATGATTGATGTCGGAATTTTTTTACTGGCTCTTATTCTGCTGTCATTTTTCACCGCCATTTCCTGGGAATATATATACATATATTTTTTTTAAGCTTGACGAGGGTGAAAAAAAGCCGCACGATTTGTCGGTGTAAAAGCAAAGGCAAGTCGACGAATTGGCGAAGCTTTCATCGCAGGGATTCGCGGACAGCTTTTGAAAGTATGAAGCAAATGTTGAATGTTGAATGTAGAGCGTAGATGTATGACGTGGAGAAAAAGAAAAATGAAAGAAAGCTTAAGGATCTAAACATCCTGGTGGCGTTTACCCTCATTCCGTCACACAACTCAAGATCTTTCGAGCTTTCTTCGGTTTTACAACAAACTACTAGAATATACACTGGAGATTGTATATTGTGTATTGTAGAATACTCTACGATCAAGGTCCCGCCGCAAAGGTTGTTTGCACGCACTTATATAACAACGTCACGCACAAACCGCGCCCTCGTTTATTTCTTTTGTTCCGCGCCGCAGCAAGGGGTGCCTTGATCGCTTTTCGTGGTGTACGGGGGATGCCTGTTAAACTAACGTTCCCAATCCTTTCTCTTCTTGGGTATATATAGATATAAATATATATGGAAGAAACACAATTATATTCTGTTCTGTTAATCAAACTCTTTTACGTAATCACTGACGTTAATACATTATTGATTTGTTTTTGCTGAGACTATTTTACTTATTTGTTTCGAAAGAATCGTGAATAATATTCTTTTGTGTTATTTTTGTTTATTATTGAAAATTTATAGAGGTAGGTCAATAAATTTAAATGGTGAAATAAGTTGACGACAACCCTGTTTTGACATTTTGCGACAGTGCAGAGTGCTACCGCTTCGTGTTCGCGGTGTGCAAAAGATGATAAAAGTTTGCTAACAGAGGAATTTTTTTTTTCTTGTACACGGACAGAAAATTGTGGGAACTTTTGCTATGCATTATGGAAATAGTTCCCAGAATGGTATAGAAATTGTACCCATACTATTATAGGAACCATTCCAATAATGTAATGGGAATGGTTCCTACAATTTATGGAAATTATTCCTGTAAAATATAGGGTTCATTCCTGTAATATTATGGGAATGATTCCCATAATATTACAGAAACAATTCCTATAAATTGTAGGAACCATTCCTATAATTATAGAAACCATTCTTATAATGTTATGAATAGCATTCCCATAATTATAGGAACTATTCCTATAATTATAGGGAAGATTCCTATAATCATAGGAACTGCTCCCATAAATTAGGGTCATAATTCGTATGTTGGTATAGGAAAAAATTTTATAGAATTATGGGAACCGTTTCCATCATTTTTTTTTTCGTGTATAAGAAGAGATTTGGACGCAATGGCCTATTTAAGCGAATAATTATTTTTGGGGCTTTTGAAGACCAGATAAGTTTTTTGTATCTATTTTGGACAAATTTAACATCCTACAAAAAAAAAGTTTGGATCTGATCAAATCTGGTCAGATCTGTTCATGCAAATCTGGTAAATTCTGAAAGTTGTCTCTATTTTACAAGATCTGGTCAGATGTAATGTAATGAAAAGATAATTAGATTTGGCCAGTTATGGTCAGATCTACTTATGCGAATCTTGGAAAATCTTGAAGTTATCTTTATTTAGCAAGATTTGGTCAGATATGATGTAATGAACACGATGATTCGATATGATCAGATCTATTTATGCAAATCTTGTCAGAGCTTAAAATTGTTTCTATTTTTCAAGATTTGGTCAGATATGATGTAGTGAAAAAGATGATTAGATTTGGCCAAATACGGTCGGATCTATTTTGCAATTCTTATCAAATCTTGAAATTGTCTCTATTTTACAAGATTGGGTCAAATATGATTTAAAGAAAAAAACGACTAGATCTGACCAGATATCACCAGATTTTAAAGTTGTCTCCATCTAATTAAATTTGAAAAATTATAAGCTATTAAATGAATACGAATTAAATTAGATTTCATACATAACGTGCTAAAGAGTGTATTCATTAACAGTAATAATTTTATTGGCTAAAAAAAAAAAAAACTTATTGCTTATTTTTTTAACAATACATTTTTTTGATCTAACAATTTTTGTAACATATTTTTGCAAAAGTCATACTTTGAATTCCTTCACTTAATGCTTTGAGTTTGGACATTTTTATAATAAATATCAAAATTTTAAGTGTAGATAATAAATAATAAATTTGTGTCGTAATAAAAAAATATTGGCATTAAATCAGTAATAAAATCCCAATAAATTATAATTCATAAAATAAAAACGAAAAAATAAAAATTTGAATAACATAAAATAAAATAAAAATACACGAAACATAACTTTTCAAGCAATATTCACGCTCAAAAGAATAGCCAAGTTTCTTCCAATCGACAATACCATGGTTAGAAACTGTTTTAACGATGAAACTTAACTTGGTCGAGGACTATTATTATTTTCACTAGTTTTGTTGTGCGATTTAAGCTTCAATTGGTACACCTCTTTCTCTTCCCCTTCTTTCTGGCCACTACCTCTTTAACCAAGATAACAAGTAAAGAGTGAAACCACCCGCATCGTAACAATCTACTTGCTAATCGAAAAACTTTTTAAAACTTCACAAAACTTTCAAGTTAATTAGCATCTTTTAACCAGCCCGCTTACTTTGCGGTTTGCTTCATATTTCATCATAAAACTGTTAATTTCAAAGTATCAACTACCATACATTTAATATTGAAAAATAGTTTCAATCTTTTGTCAGAAAAAAAATCATTAAATTTCAATTGGATCTATTGAAGTAAAATTTCATCAATTCTTTTTCTACTTTTTTTCGAACTTTTAGGATTTCAATAGTAACAAAATTAGTTGATTTAGAGCTTATTTATGTGTGCGAATTGTGAGTTAGATGAGAACTTTCTTAAAAACTTTCGTAATTTTAAAAACTTATACCCTAGTAACACGTGTTTGAGCAAGATTTTGAAGTAAGTATCTTGAGCAAGACCCCTAGCCCGTACACAGAAAAAAAAATTAACTTGGTTTAAGTAAATTATTTTCTTCAAAATATTATTCTTGTTTCGAAACATCTAAACTTCTCAATTCAAAAAAATTTCAGTCTTGAATAAATAAATTATTACTCTTCAATGGAGAGTAAAAATTGTTCTTTCAAGAATTTTAATTTTAAAAGAAGAATTTTTTGCTTTCAAACAAGATGCATATTTATTTCTCCCAAGAATTTTTTCCTCTTGGTTTGAGGCCGATAATATTGACTCAGGATGATACCGACTTAGATTGAGTATGGCGCATTTTTTGAATCAGTATGTTATTTTATTCGATTCAGAAATATACAAATATATTTTTAAAAATTATTAATCAGTTTATTACTACAATGGTTACTTATACTAATTTTTGATTTGGAAGTTTAATGCATATTTTTATTTAAAAAAAAATTTATTTGTACTAAAAATTTAAATAATATTTTTGTTTAATGGCCACATTTTCAATAATAGAAAATTTGAGGTTACCCAGTAAATAAGCATTGACAATTAAATACATTTACTGTGAAAATCTTTAAAGTTTGAACACAGTAATTATTTACTACTTTAAGTATTATGAAACCGAAATTTGTTCATATGCATGTACATTAAACAAAAATAATTATCAACGGCGAGATTAATGTTTTGATGTTCAAATTGTGAACTTACAATTCAAAACTAACTAATACTGACCGAGAAAAACAAGCAAGTACGCTGTTCCCACCGAGGCGCCATCTGGCGTCAAAATGTTCACTTCACCCAAGTAAATCTGTTACTTGGTTTTAGAGTTAGATTTATTGTGTGAAAAAAAATATACTTTTGAACCAAGCATATACAAATCTTGATTTAAGAATCCTGAAACTTTTTGAGCCAAGAAATAAATTCTTGAAGCAAAAAAAATGGAGTTTTTCATACTAGTATCCTTGGTTCAAGAATATTTCACTTGAATCAAGTTAATTTTTTTTTCTGTGTACGGAAAAAGTATATATTCAGGCAAATCTGAATATTTGCCGCATATATAAGACATATATCCAATATTGCCCGATATATCCCGGATATATACTTTTTTCGTACGGGAGCTGCTAGTGTCTTTTCCAAGATCGTGTATCGAGAAACCTATATCTAGATTTGTGTCTTGGTCATGGTATCGTACGCAAGAATATTAAAGATATCTTGAACACGGTGCAATGAAACAATGTCTGACGCATTTCTTGCACCAATAACTTACAGTAGGTACTTACGCATGGTTTGCTCAAGATCTGCTCAAGGCTCAAAGTCAATTTCAAGCCTTGAGCAGATCTTAGGCAAGCGATGCCCAACTATAATCTTTCTTCAGAATTGAGTTATAATCCGGCACGAATTTTTTGTGTAAGGCTTGCAATTTAAATCTGGTCACAAGTATCTGCAGCAAGATACATACGTAGAAAAAGACACTAGCACCTATCGATCTTGAAAGTAGACTCGCTCAAGAATTAAAACAGATTGTTATATAAGTATTTATTACATTTTTTCTTTTCAATATTAAGATTTCAAATTAAAGATTTTTGAACTTCTTCTGATCGAGGAAAAAATCTAGAAAAATACGTTTTGAAAAGTGTTTTAATAACGTTCTCATCTGACAAAATTTTTACTATTAAAATTTTAAAAATTCGAAAAAAGTTAAACCTAAAAATTGGATCCGTCTCAAATTAAGAAGTCCTACATGTCGAACTATTTTGAAATTCGTTTTGAATGAATATTTTTTTACACGCATGCAAATTCCGGGACTTAAACAATCAACTAATAAAATTCTCTAGAGGTCCTTACTCCCCCTCCCCCTTTATCAAACAGTATAAATTATTTATCAAAAAGGACAATCAGACATCCGAGAAATTTCCTAAGCTTCATAACAATGCACTTTAATTATAACGATACAGTCGAAACTCGTTATAAAACTAATAGTTTATCTCAAACTATTGCGGTACCTGGTTTATAAAAAGACAACAAATAGTCTTATAACGAGGTCCGACTGTACTGAAAAATAAAGGAATGAAAAGGTAACAAAAAAAAAATTAAAAAATCCACTTTAATAATTTTTATTCATTTTTTATATTTATATAACTCTAATAAACATGAACAATAATAAATAGACAAGTGTACAATACAATAAACGGAAGTGTGTTGCGTATAACCAGGCTGCATTTTATATTTCAAATAAATAAATTGCATCTAATTCGTCGATAAAGCATTTAAATAAATTCATTATTTATTTAATTAATTTAATTAATTAATTAATTTTTTGATTTTTTTTTTTTTTTGTAGTACTACTAATTATTTAAATAACTACTTTTACAAAATAAAAATATTTTACAGTTTTAAAGTATATATTATATATATAAATATGCAGTATGATATTTATCGACGAAGGTAAGCAAAGCTGATTATACGTAAGAAGTCTAGAAATTACAAATATAAATGACATTTTAATTAATTAATTAATTATAATTATAACTATAAAAAACAAATAATATCACAACGGTTAATAATAATCGCACCGATTGAGAGTCAAATGAGGTTCGAATAATTACGAGGTGAATTTTTGATTCGATGTTAGTATATATTATACTTTTCAAATTACCGAAGCTGATTTGTCTCCCAAATACATTTTATGTTTATTCCATTATATATATATATATTTTTTTTTCATTATTTATTTATTTATTAATTTAATTATTATTCAGATTAGGGGTATTAGAAAGCGTATTCGAGCTGTCATAGATTTTTTAATAAATATATCATAAATAATTACATTGCACATTTACTTTTATCGGACACGCTTATTTTACAGTGCGTTGATCCAACTTATATACATTCTTTCAGCTAATATTCATTGTTGTATTTATACTTCGTTCCCTGTTTTTTTTTTTTTTTTCGTAATTCTGGTCTAATTTTCCTAGCAACCTTTAGACTGAATTATTTTAAATATGAGGCTGAGAATATTGTGGAAATAAATATTTTTCAAAAACAGATTTCAAAGTGAGTGATTCAGTTGATAAATTTTTTTTTCTCGTTTTTAAAATTTGAATTTTTTAAAATTTCAATTGTGAAATTATTTTTGTTAAAAAAAAGAAGTTTATTATTTAAAAAAAAAAATAACCTCTGTACTTAGAATGAAAAATTAAAAAAAAAAATGGATTTACTGAATGAACATTTCACTAAATTAAATATCAATAATATATTGCAATCGCAATGGATTTTTGTATCAGCGCACAAAATGTAATTTACAGAAAAAAGAAAAAAAGAAGAAAGGGTTTGCAGTAGACTGTAAAAATACGGGAGTGATTGCGGATTTTCTTCCAATCCGATGTCATTCCACCGCTCAGAGTTTCGGAATTTTCACAAAAAATCACTCCGCATACGGAGTAAATTGGGAGTTTGTTTTTTCAGCTGAGTCATCCCGTACGGAAAAAGTATATATCCTTATATATTCGGACAAATCTGAATATATGCCGCATATATGAGACATATATTCAATTTTGCCCGTATGTATTCCGGATATATACTTTTTTCGTACGGGATTTCGGAGTGGTCTGGATTTGATTTAAATCCGCATTCACTCCAATTTGGAGTTTTAAAATTAAAATGTGAGTGAATTTTTCTCCAAGGGGATTAAATAAACGCACAATCATTCACTTTACTTTCTTAAAATAAATCAGTGAAAAGACCTGCAAATCAGTGAATATTCCCAAGTAGTCCCAAGTATATCACTGATTCCTTTAGTGATGTACTTGGGACTATTTGTGCAATGAATTTTGACTGATTGGAGTACTTTTCACTGATTCATTTTAAGAGAGTACATTCAGTCCAGATCCAATCCGCGTTACACTCCAAATTTTTTTCAGTGTATACTGTAAAAAATTAGCGGAGTAAATCCGGAGTGAATGCGGACCGGATGATTGTTTATTTATTAAATGCCCCCGAAGTGAAATTTACTTCGAAGGAAAGTTTAATCTCATACTGAAACTCCGACTCGGAATTAATGCGGGTTTCAATAAAAACCAGATCACTCCAAAATCACCTCGACGAAAAAACAAACTCCATATACGGAGGGATTTTTTTTAAATCTTTGGAACTCCGAGTGACGGAGTGAATTTGGATTTAAATAAAATCTGTAATCTCTCAAAATTCACTCCAAATTTTCTATATCTACTTTTTTACCAAAGCGAGAAAATTTGCCTTTTTTCCATCATAACTCTGCCTCAGTATAAGAGATTACTCTTGTTTTCCGGCCTCACACACCTGAAAAATTTTTTCGACAATCATCAAAATTCTAACCCGCGCTTCTCTGCTAACCACTCGGCTAGAGACCAGTGAAATGCAATTTACAATAAAAAATGAAAGACAAACTTATACTTAATAAATGTTTGTAAAATTTATCAACTGAATTTAGTGTTTAATAAAAATCTTAAACAGTTAATCAGCATATATATTAATTAGTATATTATTTAGTAACTATAAGTAATATCTGAAAATGACGGATGATTATAATAATAATAATATTAAATCTAGACAATATAAAATAGTTAAACGATGATAGCGAGACTGAATTATAGAATAGATATCTAATCGTATTGCTGCTTTATTGAGTTAAAGTGAGACACGGGGGTGTGTAGGACACCCTACTGTACACCCTTTAAAAGTAACTATCCAGCATAACCAATCCGCCCCTTAAAACTTTTAGTTTACTACGATACTTAACTCTATTCACTATATTCTTTACCCTTAATCCACAATATTCACAATACTGTTTTTTTTTTTTTTTTTTTTTTTTTTTTTTTTTTTTTTTTCACGCGCACACACACCCTTTGAGCTGCCGTGACAATAATCACAAATCATAAGAATATATTTAACGATCGTCCTTTTTACGACACAACTCATTAAACTCGTTCTCAAAACCTTTATATTATTAATTTATATTCTTAATAATTCTCTTTATGGTGTTTTGTATATTTCATTTAAACATGTATAATTATAATTTTTCTTAATTAGTGAAAGCTCAATCTCTAAATCGCGGCTTTGGAATCAGTTCTCTTGGAGTGAAAAAGAAAAACTTTAATTAAATTTGGATTTGTCATAGAAATTATGTACATCTTTAGATTTCTTTGATGCTTTTGCTGGAATTGAAATGCGTTATGGTGGTGAAAAGACTGTGGAACGTTTTATTAAAAGCTCAAAGGTATTAAATCTCGCTACACGCAAATTGTAAGAAAGAGTTACGATCTTTTGATATTCTTTTTAACATCAATAATATTAAATCCTCATTTTTTTCTTTGATATTTTAATGACTTTAGTTGCTTATAAAATGAGTTTTTTTTTTTAAATAATAACAATTTTTTTTTTTTTTAACAAATTTTTTGTGCATAATTTTCACAGACGAGATATAGACAATGAATCAAAATTTTTTTTTAAACAAAATTTGAGAAAATTCTGGACAAAATGTATTTCTAAAATTAATTTCTTTGTTTTATGATTTTTTTTTAATTTCTAAATTAAAAAAAAAAAATTACGCGGCTAAATTTTGCCCTAAAATTTATAAAAAAAAAATTTTTGATAAAATTTCATTTTATTAAACTTCAGTTAATTTTATATCGTTCACTGTTTCCTTAAAAAAAAAAAATTTATTTGATAGAAAATAAAAAAAAATGATGATACTGAAGTTAGCCGACGTCTTATAATTTTTCTAATTTTCTACATGTGCACATTTTGAGTTTTTTTTTTTTTTTTTTTTAATTAAATTGTTGAAAAAAGAAAACATCCAAAAATTGTTAATTGTCTATGATACTGAAGTTAGCAGGCGTCTAACAATTTTTGAATTTTTTTAAAAACAATAAATTATAAAAAAAAAAATATTTAAAAAAATTGCACTTGTAGTTTTTTAAATTTTATACATGTACATATTTTTAGTTTTTTTTTTTTTTGTAATTGATTTGTTAAAAAAAAAAATCCAAAAATGTTTTATTGCCTGCTAACTTCCGGATCACAAAAAACTGATTTCCAAATTCCGCTTTCGGTTTAAGATTTAAAGAGTAACTACGTATGCTTAGCAATATTTAACCCTAATATTTAAGACAAAATTCAAATCTACATCATTAGAAAAAACGAATCCTCAAAATTTATTTAATAAAAGAAAAAATTTTTATGGAAGTCATAGCTGAATTTTTTTTTTGTCTACTTGATTACTGGCATGGCATAATTTTACTTATCGAAGCTAATATTTTTTTTTTTTGGCAGGAAATATAGAAACCAACTCCATTAAAAGCGTCGCAGTATTTAGAATAAACGCGAATATAAAAATGAGGAAAATTATAAAACATTATTGTTACTGTTATTAATTATTAATTATCAATATTAACTATCAAGAAAATTCATCATTTGATAGTATACAATTTTCTACAATACCGACGTGCTTTGGTATGCATTTAATTATTAATAATTAATTAATTCTCTTCTCAAAATATTATAATTTCATTTAAATCGTCGGTCCACTTTTTAATACAGTAACAATCCGTAGAGGATTTTTTGGCAGTTCAGTTACTATTGATAAATTTTAATTTAAAATTACTAGTATCTAAAGTCAATTTACCTTTTATTCACTCGCTATCTTTGGTCTATTCTATACCAACTGTATTTAAATATTTATTATCCAATATTGTTTTTTTTGTTAATTATTTAAGCCAATTATCACCGAGTGACACGCAGTCCTGTTTATCAGTCGTAATTGCTCGCTCTTTTATACACTCATTGTTATTTTTATTATTATTTTTTTCTTTTAATAAATAATGCCAGTTAAAGTGGCGTCTAAAAATTTCTAGGACCATTTATAGATAAATTTTACAAATGCCCATATTTTTATTTTTAATTATAATTTTAAACATTTATCGTTAGTTAATTAAAGTACTTTGGAATCAGCTCTCTCCACATTTTTCCTCCAATTTTTTTTTTTCTACACCAAAAATTCCAATCTACTTTAAAATTATTTTTGGCTAATTATTTATACTTTTAATTATTCTCAATTATTTTATTGATTAGTAGATTTAATAGAAATCTTAATTGTCATAATTATCGAATAAAGTTGCAATAACGTGGACACCGAGACTAGGCTTTTTTTTGACTTCTTAATTTATTTGAGTCACTAAATTCCAAAAATTTAAATAAATTTATTTAAATTCACTTTAATAAACATCGAAAAAAATTTAACTAAACGAATTTACTAAATATTTTGTTTTTAAAAAGTCATTAAAGTTTGCAGGTGAACGAAAACGGCCGTCAGTTTGTTAATACAAATGGCGGCAGGCGCTCACAAAATGGCGTAGGTGTAAAATAGCCTAGTCACATGAAAAATCGTCAGTCTTTAGAAAATATTGAAAAAGTAGGCTCATTGTTTTAAAAACCCATCAAAAATTTCATTAGAAAAAAGGATAATTTAAAAAAAAAAACAATTTGATAAACTAAACTCAATCTAACAATTAATATAAAGTATTGAGCATATGTTAATGTAATTAGTATATATATATATTAATAAAGATCATCAAAAAACATTTTAAAGGGAATGTTATTTATTTCTAACCTCTATTTCGACTCGATTAATCAAATACTTCTTTACTGCACTCCAAGTACAGTCGAAGCTCTCTAAAGTTGCCCTTCCTTAAGTTGCAAGCTCCCTAAAGTTGCTCGGATTGTCTCCCACTTGTCTTGTAAAAAGACGAATCAGAATTCAAAATTCTGGCGCGCGATTTAAACATAGATAAATGATTGAATATTTTGTTATGCGAGATAGTTAACCTAAAAATACAATTTTTGTCATCATTAATCAGGAGACACAGTAGTGTAGTGAAAAAAATTTTTCAGAAAATTCCTTTCGAAAAATAAAACTATCAGAGCAACATATAAATAATTAACAAAAGTATTTTCAAGATGCAATCAATTTTATTAATTTTTTTTTTAATTTCTGCTAAGAACAGATGAATATTTATAAACTGTTGAAAAACTGTCAGATCCCTGGTGGAAATTTTTCGGACTTTTCTCTGAATAACTCTTAAAAAGTCTGTAGAAATTTGAAAAAGTCTTTAGAACTGTAGAACTGAGTTTTTCAGAGAAAATTCCGAAAAATTTCTTACAGAAATATCTGCTATTTTCACAAGTGTCAGTGTAGTTGACACAAGAAAATAGCCAAATTTTAGTAATAACATCTTATAAATAATGCAGAAAATTGTTTAGTTTTTTTATCTGAAATGTTTTCCATTTTGTTTTTTTACTTAACATTACAACATTAAAAATAATTAAAGAACCATTTAAGGTTAGCCTCGACGCATGTTTAATTCGGTTTGTTTCGACTTTGTGACGCACCGGAACGCGCATAGGGGAATACATTATTCTTGAGAGAATCCAGAGTGGGGAGAAGGGGAAACAGCAACTTTAGGAAACTTCGACTGTCAATAAAAAAAAAATGAAATAAATAAAAACTTACCGAATTATCTTGCTTGTATCGATTCTCATATTCGTCGTTTTTATTTAAATTTAAATCACTAGAAATAACTCGTTGTCTTTGAAGACTCGATAAAGTGTTTAAATTAATCACAGTTTTATTTATTTCAATAAATAAACCAACTTATTAATTTAGATGATGATGATGTTGATGTTGATGGTGATGTTGATATTTGATGATGCCGTAGTCGATAATTAGAGCTCTTCAGAAAGCGCAATAGGTGCACGCGAACCAGCCTTCATGTCTTTGACACCGATACCGATGTCATCAACCGGAGTTGGCACGAGCTTTAACTGATTCCCATTAATCTTGATGTCGTTTACTGAGTGTGACCGCCCGTGCGTTACCAATGGCTTTGGCGGCACTACCGCTGGTCCTCCCGATGAATTGGCATTTGGATTCCCAGTGGAAGTGCAATTACTTCCACTGACATTTATCCCGTGTGAATTTGTGCTCATGTTAACATTACAATGTGAATTTGAATTGTAATTTGAATTACTATTACTATTACTTTTACTATTACTATTACTATTGCTAATAGTAGTAGCATTAGCGTTTGTATTTACATTCGCGGTAGTTTTGTTTGCTTTTAACTTGGCCTTAAGAGTATTGGAGTTATAAGAGTTTGAGTTATTGCTATTTATTGTTGGTGTGATATTTGAATTATTTTTAATGTCTGCATTTGTTGTTGTTATTGTTATTGTTTTTACTGGTGTTGTTTTATCGTTGGCACGACTTTCATTGCTATGATTAGTCGAGGTAGTCTTAATACTCAAAGTTGAAGACGGTGTGATATTTGTCAGCTGACTTGCTGACTGCGAGCGCACCGTCTGATTATTTCCGGTCAGTTTGTCTTTCAATGCCATCTGGTAAGCGACTTCGAAAGCTTGACCAAGGGTTAATATTACTTCTGTGGCTTGGTCCTATAATCAATTTTTGTTTTTTTATTTCTTAAATTAGAAAGCGAGTTTTTATTTTAAGCAAAAATATTTTTGGGTAAAAGCTATTGTTTGGGTAAAATTAAATTTGTACAGTTAGAAATTTTGTGTATTTGAGTTAAAAAATTATTTGGTTAAATTTTTTGTGTTGATTTTCTACACAGAAATCTGTTAATTCAACACAAACCGTTTGTGTTATTTTACTTTAACTGATTTTTTATGTTAAATGATTAAAAACTCTGGAATGTTACACAATTCTTGTGTTATTCGAAAGTTTTCACAAAATTTGCGTGTTTAGCTAAACACTCCCGCGCGTTTCTTTATTACTGTTACCAAGCAAAGCGTTTTAGCAGCATTGTCTGCAGAGAAACTTGGATTATAATTGAATTACAATTAAATACAATGATACCCAAACAGCATTCTAGTCGGAATGACTGCTTTACGATGTCTTTTTGAAGGTGTCCTCAAGAAGTCTTATAATGACTTCTTAAAGGTGTCATTTTTAAGAACTCTTAATTGAGAGTAAATAAGACGTCAGTTTTGTGACGACTAAATGTATTCTTTTTTAAACTTCTTTATGAAGTCAAAATTAGAATCTCCTTAAAGACGTCATGGTAAATTCATACTGAAGTCTTATTTGCGAAGTCAGAAAAAAGAACTCTCTGAGAACTCTTTTTAGACGTCTTACTGAGTTCGCTAGGTGGCTCATTTGACATCTTGAGAACTTCTTAAAGGCTTCTTTATGATGTTGATGAGACGCCCAAATCATAAATAGGAATTCATTCAGAACTCATCAAGACATCATTTTGATATCTGGATAGATAACTTGGATATCTTTATGATCAGGTTCAATGTTTTTTTTATTCTCATTTAACGGGAGGATAATTCATAGCTCCGTTTTTTAGAAAAATCACAGAAAACCGAACTGATTGTTTGCTAACTTGACAGAAGTTGTACTAAGGTTAGATCAGTATACTTGAGATGGTTAGGTTATGTGCTTATATTCATGAGTTAATTTTAACACGAAAAGTCTGTTAAATTCACACAAATTTTCTGTCAAAATGACAGATTTTATGTTTAATTATTTAACATAAAAATTGTGTTAAAGATCAATACAAACGCGAGGTGTTGAATTAATACTAAACTTTGTGTAGACCGTTTGCAACACGATTTTGTTGAAGTTAACACAAAATTTCAAACTATGTAGGGAACGATTTGAATCAAGTTTCAGGATTCGGTTTTTGAAAAATATTTTTACTGTCAATAATTTTCGGGATAAATAAATAAATAAATAAATTACCATTGTGGGTACACAGAATACATGACAAAAATGTGTACGACTTGCGTGATCCTTAGTAATGTATGCGAAATGCGTTAAATCATCGGCATCCTGGCACGCGCAATGAATATTACGAATTTCATGATCGCAAATCGGTTCCTGGGTCAAGCAATAAAAGAAAAAAAATTATTAAAAAAAAAATTCAACTTGAATGACAAATTTTTTGTGATCCGAAGTTAGCAGACAATCAACACTTTTCGGATTTTTTTTTTTCAACATTTTGAATTAAAAAAAAAAAACTGTAAATATGCACATGCATAAAATTTAAAAAACTAGATGCAATTGTCTGAGAATTTTTTTTCTAATTTATCGTTTTTTAAAAAAATCCAAAAATTTTTAGACGTCGACTAATTTCAGTATCATAAATTTTTGACAATTAAATTGCTCTTACATTAGTATTCGTATCCAAAAATCTGACCCCGCGGTAAGAAATCGCTAGTGTGATAGCCAGGCTCACACGAGGATCTCTGCAAGTGTTTTTGAGTTTCTGTATCGATTTTTTAGTCGACTCGGTGCCACGCAATTCTTTGACTACTGTAGAACCCAAGTACTAAAGATAAAAAAATAATAACCATGATGAAAAGTCTTAAATTTCTAACTGAGTTTTTGGACTAGACAATAAAAATTTCAAAATTTTCTTAAAATAGACTTACATTGGCGACATAGGTGATGTTGCCGGAGACTAGAACCTTGGGCTGGTGCCTCCACTGAGTTTTTAGGGTCGAGGGCACACCAAAAAGTAACTCAGAGGGCGCACGTATCTCTAGTTGTTCTGCAGATGGAGCACTTGCTGATGAAGTTCCGTTCTGTGGTCGCTGAGGAGGTTGGGGTGCCGGGCGATTCTTTCGGTGCCTCAAGGTGCCGGTAGTGGTTGCGTTCGTTCCAGTCACCGTTGTTGTTGTTGTTGTAGTCGTTGATGTTGTTGTTGAAGTTTGCGTGGTATTTCTATTATCTTGAGAAGTCTCAGGCAACTTATCGCAGATTTCATCTTTTAACTGCTGAATATTAGTTTTCTGTAACGAATTGTCGAATATTCCTATAAGCTACACTAAAATTACTTCGCGGGTCTAGAATAAAATTTGATTCAGGCTCGCTTCACTTTATTTTCTTTTCAAGTTATCGATTTGCCGACGATATTCTAATAAGACCTCAACTTTTTCGATTTAAACCTTCGTCCATCGCGCGGTCTCGTCACCGATCGTTCGTCGCGCCGCGGCGTTTCGCTGCCATGTATTTAATATTTCGTGTTGCTAAGTATCATAACTATGATTTTAAAAAATTAAAACCACACGAGCTCAGACGACTAGACAATTGTAATTTTTTCGATAATTTTTTAACTAAAATAAAAACTTTGTATTAATCAAAAACATTAAAAAAAGAGATGAACTAAATGAGCCGAAAATGAGCCGCTGATGGTAACTGGCAACACTGCGAAAAAAATCCGAACAAATTCAACGCCCGAGTTTACTTACGTCAGTAGCAAATCACCGCGTTTCTCAGGTTTTCCAACAAAAAAAAATTATTTTTTTAATATTTAAAATATCGGACAAATAATCATCATTCATTCATTCGATACTAAAAAGTGTAAAAGAAGAACTCAAAATTTCAAAAAACTAGGGAAATTATTTTCTTTTTAGATAATCTTTTAATAAAAATTGTGGCGCTGCGTTTATAGCGTCACGGACAAAGGGTTAAGTTAAATTTTTGTCAACTTTTAGAGCTTTTTTGATCTTACTTGTCTTCGAGCACGACACTCATTCACCTTAATTTTGACTTTTGTGCCTTGTAATTTAACTCGAATGTCTAAACCGAGTGAATTTCGACTTGATTTTCATCTCCATAAAAAAATTCGATGCTGTCTTGTGAAAAATGGCTCGAAATTTCGGCTAAATCCGAAGTCTAAATCAAGTTTTATTTTTGACCCGGGTTAGAACTTGTTTTAATCTCTGTGTCTTTTTGGGGTTCTTATTCTTTTATATTTTTTGGGTTCAGGACAATGGTAAGAAAAAGAAAGAAGTCGATTGGATGAGGGTCTAGACTCGAGAAACCGGATACGAAAAATAAAAGCAAGTGGAAAAAGAGTTACCGCATTCTTACCAGATCGGCTAATGATCATATCTGCGATTTCTCGAAACTATGAAATCGTTTTTAATCGAATATAGTATTAGATCGTATACTTAAAAGTATTATAATTTTGCTTAAATATTAGTTTTTTTTTTTTTTTTTTCGTGGTCTTACTAGAGTAATTTTGGTAAAATAAAATAACTTCAAGTTTAAATAAATTTTTTTTTAAAATGTGTAGACGACACACAATAAAATGACTCAATTTTATTTTTAAAATAAAAAAAAAAAATAATTAATTGGACTAGTGTTGGTTTTTTTTTTTTTTTTTTTTCAAATTAAATATTTATAGCAAAAAATGAATCGATAGATTAAATTGTCACTAGTTCAATTTTAGACTAAACTCTGAAGTTTTTTTACTTCCATTAGTCACGTAGTGAATTTTTCAACTCCGATCGCTAAAGCCGTTTTTTTTCGTACTAACGAGTAAAATATTTTCATTATGAGCCGTTAAATTAAAAAAAAATCTTATCGAGGAAAAAAAGGTGAAATAATAACGTGTTATACGAATATGTATAAATATAAATATATATATATAATATTTTGTACGCACTCATGTGCAAACTTGAGTACGATATGTTTATTTCTAGTCTAGTATGGTATATAAGCTAATTAATGAGTAACTAGAGTAAGAGGAGTGCAGGTAAAAAAAAGTGCAAGCACAGCGAGGGTGTGAAGGAGACTTATAGAATAAAAAAAAAAAATAAAAATAATGATAATAAAAAACATCAAGTTTGCGCTCGAACGAAATGAATGAAAAGCCATCGCACAGTGCCGAGCTCACACAATGTCCGTATCTCCAATTAGCCACGTTATTTACATTATAACGCGGTGCTAGGCGATCGAATGAAATCGTTGTTAAATTTTATACATATATATATATGCATATATAAATATATATATATATATATAAATACACATGTACATATAAATAGAAGTGTAAGTTACAAGGGGACAAATGAGTATAAGCGCAATAGTCACCCCATATGTATATATATATATAAATATATATATATAATTTTATCTAGCTACTCGACAAGAGTATCGAAACATTCTCTCATTGTGTCGATGATCGAAAAGCACCCCATAGTCGAGTTGGTTTCTCATGTAGCCTGTCTGTCACTGACAATGTCTACTGTCCCATCAAGTACTCGGTTTCCCTGTTTCCCTTTTCATTTACCCAACTCAACATATATATATTTATGTGTGTGTGTATAATATGTGACTGCTATGCAATAAAGTACTAATTTGATTGGAAGTTATTGACTAGGGATACCTGGATCTGCTGTAATTATCTAGGGTAACTTATTTCTGGAGCATTTGTTGGAGATTAATTTGAATTTGATATTTAAGTTTTTAGCTGTTTAATTTTAATTGTTCAAGTATAAAATTTTAATTTATTATTTAAGCTCTAATTATTTTTTTAACTAATTGGATTAGGTTAATTAATTTGTAATTAAATTTTATAAAAATTTTTTAAATCTGTTTTTAAAATAATTTTTAGTACAGTCGACTACCCGTCATAAGTCTGCCCTTCATAAGCCTCTTCCCCTCAATCGGGAGTTACTGAGTCCAAACAGCTTCCCCCACTTAACCACTCTAAGGATTTTCGTACCAGAGAGCCCGTTATAAGCCTCCGTTAAAATTGTCTAAATTATAAACTAACAATAGGAACAAAATATCTAAATAAATGATGAAAATTTACTATCGATGTTTCGCGGAGAATAATTTAATCATTATTAAGTAAAATATTATTTATTGTTCATAGTTGTAATCATTAATTACAATTAAAGCTTCTGTTACAATTTAAAAGTTTTATTGATCATTATGTTGATCAATAAAATTATTATTATCATTATTGTAATTAATACCGTTGTCATTATAATACTTTGCAATCAAATTATTATTAGTGTAAAAAGATAAGTATTTATTTTGGCGCTATAAGTACTAGAAAAAATTGGGATAGTGATGTATGTAACAAAACGTAAATATGACGTTTAAAATGGTATAAAATAAAACAGGCTTATAACGAGTAGTCGAGAATAAAACTAAATGCACGGTAGTGGGAGGGCTAACATTCAAAGAAAAAATTTCCTTACATCCCCTAGACCAGGCTTATAACGGGCAGTCGACTGTAATCGATGTCAAAAAAATTTCAAGACTTAAAATAATTTTTTTTTTTTCAAAATTGACATTGCAAAAAATAAAAAATAAAAACTTACCAAATTGTTTAGATCTTTATTAAGATCTTCTAAATTAGATCCACGTCCATTAGTAGACAATGACCTCGGACTAGGACCAGTGACCGAGGCCAAAATCCTCTTCCGATGAGCGGGTTTGTGTATCTCGAGCACGGCCGCCAATTCGACTTCCCAAACTCTTTTAACTCGGTCCATATCTGTGTATAGATGTTTTTTAAAAGTCTCCAAGTAGTTCTCTAAATTTATTCCCTTGAGCCACTCCTCGAGTGTCCGCGCCTGGGACCCAGATCTCTTGTCGACGCGCTTGTTCAGCGACAGCGAGGCGTTCATTATCACAGCGCGCTCCGTGTCGCTCGTTATTCCCATGTCTTTTAGGTCCGATTCTTCCAGTACTCCATTCTATTTTAAATTCACACAATAAACACAACATTCAGTCTCTATCTATAAGTATAATTATAATTTTGTTAATTTTCTGAACAAGTTCAGGCGGAACTAACGAATCAAAAATGTGTGAAATTCTTTTAGCTTTAGTAACTACTAAAGTTACCATTAAAGTTCATAGTTTTCATATATAATAATATAACAAGCTCATAAATTAATAATTAATTTGTATTTAATAACAAAAAGTCGTGAATTTATTCAGTTATTATTTACGTTCGCGGCTCGACAAAAAATGTGGCAGCAATCGACTTTTTTATGTTCGACATAACATACAATCATATACTTCGTAGATATTATATTTTCCTCATACATTTCTCGCTTTATCCGGCCCGCTGTTATTAATCCTTAATTAATAAAAAATTTTAATATTAATCATTTAAATAATTTGAACGGCAACTAGATCTTCCCATGCAGGAGTTGCCAGAGTTGAACAACGGGCCCCTACTTGGGCCAGCACTGGGGAACCTAGCTTAGGCACACCTATATTGGCCCATGCTTGGCTCAAGATTGGGTACTCAGTCCTGGCCATCCCAATCATTACCCAAGCGTGGGCCAAGACTGGGTTCCCCTGTCTTGGCCATTCAATGGCAACCCAGACTTGGGCCAAGGTAGGAATACCCAAGTTTGGCTATTTTTATGGTTTAATAACTAGATCATAGAAATGTATGAGTTCAACATTAGTAGGTTCGTCCACACGGAAAAAAATAAATACTAAATGCAACATGATGCAGTCTTGGTAAATAAACATGATGAGATCATGTTGCATCCACATGATTTGTCATATTCAGGCTACATGATAATCATGTTGCGGTAGCATGAGAAAAATCATGTGGCAGCAACATGATTTTTATATACACGGAAAGAAAATTATGGGAAGTTTTGCTATGCATTATGGGAATGGTTCCCATAATGGTATGGGAATAGTACCTATACTACTATAGGGATGGTTCCCATATATTATAGGAACCATTCCCATAATAGTATGAGAATAGTTCCCATACCATTATGGGAATAGTTCCCATAATATTATAGGAATAGTTCCTATACCAATATGGGAACCATTCCCATAATAGTATGGGAATGATTCCCATACCATTATGGGAATAGTTCCCATAATGATATGGGAATGGTTCCCATACCATTATGGGAATGATTCCCATAATATTATGGAAACCATTCCCATATCATTATGGGAACTATTCCCATAATTATATGGGAATCATTCCCATACTATTATGGGAATGGTTCCCATATTGGTATAGGAACTATTCCTATAATATTATGGGAACTATTCCCATAATGTTATGGGAATCATCCCTATAATATCATAAAATTTTTTTTTTGCACAATAGTGTAGAAATTTCCCAAAATTTGAATTTCCTTGAATGTTTTGTGCTGACAAAAAATTCTTGTTAAAAATTTTAATGTTTTTTTGCCAAATACGATTTTTTTTTTCAATGTTTGAATTTTTCTTTTTATGTTTAATAATATTTCTGTGTATTGTAGAAGTGATTACCTCACTTCTTTAAAATAATTTTTTCATGATAATATGGGAACCATTCCCATAATATTATAGGAATGGTTCCTATAATAGTATGGGAACTATTCCCATAATATTATGGGAATGATTCCCATAATGGTATAGGAACCATTCCAATTGCATTATGGGAATCATTCCCATAATATTATGGGAATAGTTCCCATACTATTATAGGAACCATTCCCATAATATTATGGGAATGGTTCCTATAATTTATGGGAATGGTTCCTATAAATTATAGGAACCATTCCCATAAATTATAGGAATGATTCCCATAATATTATAGAAAGTATTCCTATAAATTATAGGAACCATTCCTATAATTATAGGAATCATTCCTATAGTGTTATGGGTATCATTCCCATAATTATAGGAACTATTCCTATAATTATGGGAAACATTCCTATAATTATAGGAACCGCTCCCATAATTTATGGTCGCAATTCCTATGATGGTATAGGAAAAAATTTCACAAAATTATGGGAACCGCTGCTATAATTTTCTTTCCGTGTAGCCTTAATAGCATGAAATTAAGCTGCAACAACTAAATATTTTTGCTTCAGAAAAATTATTTATTATCAAGCAACAATCAAGCAAAAAATCGATTTTTTGAAAATCCTGACTACCCCTAACCCCTTAAGCAAAAATATCATTTACAAATGATTTAATTTGATAATTTACTCTAATTTTCATCTGCAATATTATAAATCCGAAAAAATCTAGTTACTTGATAATAAATAATTTTTCTGAAGCATAAATATTTAATTGTTGCAGCTTAATTTTATGCAATATTAAGACTACATGAAAATCATGTTGCTGCCACATGATTTTCTCATGTTACCGCAACATGATTATCATGTAGCCGAAACATGACAAATCATGTATATTTACCAAGACTGTATCATGTTGCATTTTCTATTTATTTTTTTCCGTGCAGTAGCTATCGATCGGACCCAGCAATCAGAGGGACGGCAGTTCGCGCCCAGAGCCCAGTAGAATTTTTACCGAGTTTTTTTCACATCATGTACCTCCCTTAGATATTTTAAACGTTTATGATCATGGACTCTACGAGGTTAATCTAATAAAATTTTTTTTAAATTAAATTTATTCGTTTCCTCAATGTATGGCCCAGGCCTGGCAACGAAGCATGGGCCAGGTCTAGCAACCAGGACTGGCCCAGTGTTATCATTCCAGACTTCTACCAAAGCTGGGCCCGTCGTACTTTCCTCCCTGGGTTATGATTATTCTTTATTTACTTTTACTCAAAGTTGAAAATTTAACGGTCGAAAAAATATAACATAATTTATAATAAGGATTGAAAAGATTCATGTTTTTGAGGATTAAAAATATTTGAAATGTCAAAGTTGGTATATCATTTTTTTCCATAAAATCAATTCGAATTTTTATAAAAATTCAAATCAATAGAAATCTGACGTTTTAATTTTTTTTTTAAATTTTAATTGCAGTAAAATTTTTTAATTATTCGTAACATGCTTATACTTATACTTAAATTTTGTTTACTTACAATAAAGTTGAGGTCATCGAAACCATAATTTAAGAAAAGTGACTCGTAGTCAGCAAAGCCTATATTTAATAACCACTGCCCGACGGTTGTTGTAACTGTTGGACTGTTTGTTTCACATCCAATTCCTTGATAAATAAATTTAAATATACTAAATTATTATTCACAGGATTTAAAAAAAAATTATTTTCGAAAAAAAAAACTTTAAATGATTTTGTTTAAAGAAATTTAGAGGAAATTTCTAAACAAATCTTGAGATAAATTTTTTTATATTAAATTTAAATAAAAAAATTCTATAAAATTATTTATCATTAAGAAAAAAATTATGAAAAATCTTAATTACCAAGCCGCGATTGGAATTCTTTCTCCAATTCATTAACAAAAACAGATTCGCGAACAAGTCCGGTCCCAAAGGAAGCCATTATTTCGGATATTTTGGCCCACTCTTCTTGTTCATCAAATGGGCTCATAATACTTAGCGATTTTTCGTCTCTATCACGATCTTTGTCCCGCAGTACTGGATCTGCATTGGCATCCTCAATAATGCGGTCGTTGCTGGATGAATCCAAGCTGCCGGTGCCCATAACGCATGCAGGTGCGTAGACGTTCCGCAGCCGTCTAAGTGTCCGCGGCCGCTCCGCCGTGACCGAGCCCTTCAGTAAACCTGTCGTACAACAAATCGTTTATTACATAATTACTTTCTAATCACTTCATCGCATCACACCAACACAGAAAGTAAAAGTTTTTATTTTTAAAAACCACTAGATTTTTCATCAGCAAATTTACATTTTTTTCAAAAATTTTCACTCCTTCAAATTATCTGACCTAAATAAAATTCATTTTCCAGCTCTGAGTATTTAGTTTTCATACTTTTTGTATTTAACTACCAAAAAATTTCGTATTCTTCAATTTTATGAGGAGGAAACCGGGGCTCGACAGACCACCTCCAAAATTTATTAAAAAAAAAGAAATTTGTCGGTAGTTTTTTTGTAATTTAAAATTTGTTAGAAATTCAGACGCAAAATAAAATAACCGGGATAAAATGAGACAACTAAAAAAATTAAATTATTTTTTTTAACAAAAATTTTTATTTTACTTGAGGGGGGGGGATTATTGTGACCCGGAAAAAATTTTTGTTCATGGAAAATTTTGTAAAATAATATTAAATTTTTTAAAAGTAGATAAAAATACATCATTTGTATCGTGTTTAAAAGTCACAAGAAATAAAATTACTCGCATGATGGTCCATCTTTTCCAGTCTCCTATACTTCAATTGCTTTTTATTAACTTACAAAAATTTTTTATACAAAACATAATTACGAGCTTTGAAGACTTGAGACTCCGCTTTAAAATAAATTTTTTTAAATTTCGATCTGACAATTTGAATTGAAGTTACAAAAGTTTGAATTTTAATACATAATTTGTACAAAGAAAAAAATTGCATGGATTTTTTTCGTAAAAAAACTAAAACAATATAAAAATTGTTTGGTATAATGTCGTATATGAAAATGACTCTTTCACGAGGTATAAATGAGATATGAATTCGCTTGTCGACGCTATTATGTACATTATAACATGAATAAAGGAACGAAAGCATGTAAAGTGACGGCGCTGAATAGGAACAAAAAAAAAAACGTAAAATGTGAAAGTATAAAGTAGACAGTAGCCATATCTTTTGAAAGATGCTTCTCGTTCATATTTCATATTACATAAAAATATATATAAATATTGCATAATGAAAAGCTCATAAAAATACTAAATAGAATGAGTAGGAGCGCGAACATGAGTAAGAGAAAGGGCGGGGAGGGGGTGTCAGGAAGAGGAAGAAGAGGAAAAAAATAGTGAGATAAAGTTGAGTTACAAGTGCAAACGTACGTAATTTTAATTAAAGCCCCATGATGAAGGGCGTCTCAACTACACGACGCCTTCACCTCTTTCAGTCCCCACTCCATCCCATTTTTATCCCCGACACCCCGCGGCCCTCGACGCGACATCGTGTTATATTACTCAGTTATTATTCAACTCATATACGTAAATTATATGAAAATCTCATTCTCATCTACATCCTCATCCGTTTATATACTTCTTTTTTTTTTTTTTATTACTCTACTTTTTATGGGCTAATAGTTTTTAGCCTTCTTAGTATCAACTAAAACTCGCTAATGGGAATTTCACTGGTTTTTTATACTTTTATTTTATTTATTTTTGTTCTTTTTTTTTTTTACTTTTGACGTTACTGAAATTTTACTGTTAATGCATTAATTATTTTATGTCCAATTTATAAAAGACAGAGGGTAGAGGTACCATTTGTGGCCACTGCTCCATTTTTTGACATTTAATACTTTATTTAAATTTTTGAAGTGTCCAAAACTGAATCTAAAGTGGACAAAAATGGTACCTCTACCCTACTTTTTTTTTTTTAAATATTCAATATTTAATTGTGAATTAAGAAATTTCTTCACTTTTTGACCCAAATTTTTATTGGCTGTATTGCATAAAATATGAAAGATCATCACACTTTATGTATGTTCATTGAAAAGGAATTTTCATTACCTACATCTTTAATTTCGATAAAAAATTAAGGCCGTTTAAACAAAATTTTTTTTTTTTTTTAACGGATAATTTATTTCCATAACTTTGAAAGGCTTTACCTAAAAAAACTAATGACGCGTATTTTCAAAAGAGACAAAAGTTATGAGAAATTAAATTTTCTATCCAATTCGTTATCCTCAATCATTTTTTTTCTTTTTAGACAAATCGTAGATTTTCAAAAAAATTGTTTTTTTTTTATGATACGGAAGTTAGCCGACGACTAATAAATTTTGGATTTTTTTTCAGCGGCAAATTATGAAAAAAAAAAATATTTGAAAAAATTGCACCGATAGTTTTTTTAATTTTCTGTATATGTATATTTTAAGGTTTTTTTTTTCTTTGTGATTAACTTGTTGAAACAAAATCCGAAAATTCTTAATTGTCTACTAGCTTCAGGACCAATAGTTTAAAAGTTATATCCATTTGACCAACGCAATATTATTTTGAACCTCATAAACGACTTCGAATATTTAAAATCGCTATATCTTTTAAACCATCAACTTTACCCAAATTTTATATCAGACAAAAATTGTAGGAAATCGAATTTCCTTTCCAGAGACTACCAACAACATGAATTTATTTTCGATAGTTACTGCGTAGTAAAAATAAAAATTTCAAAAAAAAACTAAGTCCTTGAAAGTAATTCCATAATGTTAGTAGTCACTATACGTTTATAAATCCAACCGGAAATAAATTGACTTTCAAATGCGTTGAGCCTCGTCTACAAAAGTAACAGACTAAAGCCAGTAAAGTATAAATAATTCATCGCAACAATAAAAAAATAATATATAGTAAATAAAATAAAATATTTTGGCATAACGAGTTACTAAGTTGTAGCTGTAAAAAAAAAAGTAATTTTAGTGCCTCAATAATTGCAGCAACGAGGACATTTGTAAACTAAATAATTCTAGCGGATGACACACTCTCGACAATTCACATTATATTAACTTTCGGGGTCGTTAACCGAGCTAGTATAGATCGTTAGCCAATATTACTTGAGCGATGGAGCACTGCCAAGAAAAACGACCTCGGTATATTATCGTTGTTGCAGTAACCTTAACCAATCGGCTGGAAATATTTTTTTATTATGTATGATATTACATATTTAACTTGAACAATTGATTAATCCTTTTTTTATTTTTTTTTAATCAGGAAGTACCAAACTTACGTGACAGAAAAGAAAAATTAATTATAATTGTTGATTGGGATGATAATTTTTTTTTTTTTAAATTATTTACTTCCGCGATTTTGTTTAAAACGCAATATTACTGTATTTGTATTTGTTGGAGATGCGGAAAGGACAAGGTCATTGTATTGAAATAAAAAAAATTCTATCGTAATTGTCATTGTCAATGGTACTGGCTATTTAACGTTAACAATGTCAGGGCGGACAATTGAACGTGAATTTAAATTAAACCAGCCAATGTGACCAAATAAATTTAAGTTAAGGTGCAGTTACAACTGTACTTGGTAACATAAAAAATAATCACGTTATTCATTGGTGATAATTAACATTTTATTTACTGGCTTCTGAGTTGTTAATTACTTTTTTTTTTAGTGTTTTTTTTTTTTTTTAATGAAAAATTCAATTACAAGAATTTTTAAAAATGAGCTATGAAATTATTAAAATTTTTTTTTTCAATGAAATTTTGACTTCGGTTTAAAAATAAAATTATAAAAAAAGAAATTCCATTGTTTTTAATTTTTTTTTTTTTAATAAGATGAAAATTTTCTTGAAAAAATGATGATACTGAAATTAGCTGACAACTAATAATTTTTGGATTTTTTTCCAAATGATAAATTGTAAAAAAAAAATATTTGAAAAAATTGCACCTCTAATTTTTTTAATTTTCTACATGAGCATACTTTTAGTTTTTTTTTTTTTGTAATTGATTTGTTGAAAAAAAAATCCGAAAATTGTTGATTGTCTGTCAAAGTCAGGATCATGGAAAATTTGGATAATTGAAAAATTAAAAAAAAACTTATTGCAACTTAGACAAATCTTGTTTATAAAAATACAAGGCAAGTAATATTTAAAATTTCTTTTACTAAATTTACAAATTCAAAAAAAAAAGTAAAAATTTTCTCAAAAACTGAGTCGATTTTAACCCCTGCCTATTATACAAAAATGTCTTCCAAACAATTTTTAAAAAAATTTTAATAAATTTTCTGACAAAAATAAAAAAATAAATTTCATCAGCGCAATTGTAACTCAATTTTTAAAATTCCATCGCAATTTCCATTTCATTAAAAAAAAATATCAAAGGTCATTTTAATTTCAAATGTCTCAGATGACTCACTTATAATTTTTATTTTAATTACTAATTAACATATTTTTTTTTAATTGTCCACTCAAATAAAATTACGTAATTAATCTATACTACCATTTATCAATTAATTGACCAATTGATTGCTATTTAAATTACAAAAAAAAAAAAAACATACACTAGTATCAAAAGATATGAAAAAAGAGGCGTATAAATTAAAGTAATGTCACTCGCACGTGTGGTGGCCTTGTTATAAGTTTCCTGTAGCTAATCACCAATAAAAAATGATCATCAACACATTCCACGGTGTAACGCGATCCAAATTACCTCAAGTGTCTTTAACATTCATTTATAATTACACTTTTTTTCTTTTAAATGACAAACGACCCGAGTGTTTAAATATTTATCATAATAACTTAAATGAGAGGTAGGTAAATATAAATATAAATAAATATATGCAGCAGGTTTATAGACAAACAGGATACGAAACTTCCGTTTATTTGTTCTACCATCAATCAATTGTATATAATGTACCGTGAGATCAAGTACTCTACAATCATCAGTCCAATTTAATTGCAAATACCTCGTTGCTGTTGCTGTTGTTGTTGTGTTAACGTTAATAAGAATATTTAAAACTCGCGGTCACGATTTTTAACTTAAATGGATGTTGTTATTGAGATTCACACGCGATTTCTTCATTGATAAATATTTTATAAATTGTTGGGAAGACTTTATTATATGTTAGACAACTTGGCACTCTTTACTTTTACGTCTATACTTTAAAACTACATCATTTAATTCCGCTTCTATAACCACTACCAGTAATAGTACTAGTGATAGTGCTATTGCTAGTGCTGGTGCTACACTACTACAGTTCGTAAACTTTATTGTAGATGAGACGAGAGTAGAATAGAAGAGGTAGTAGCGAGTAGCCTCAATTCTATAATAGTTATCGCATTCCCTCACGAGATTTCTCTCTTTGTAATTTAATAAAAACTGTCATCAAATGTTTTTATTTTATTTACTTATTATTCATTTTATGCAATAGTTAATTCAAATATCGATTAATTTTTTTTTATTGATAATTATTTTTGAATCGTCTATCAAAAATTTCTTGCTGAAATTACGAGTATGTAAAATATCGATAAATTATTTTTGTATTGAATGCTTTCGGGATTTTTAGTAAATAAATTTTCTGTTTTAATTAAAATGAACATTTAATTTTTTTTAATGAATAAATTATTTGTTTGAAAATTTATTAGACTTTTATGAGAACTTTCTAATAATTAAGAAAAATTAATTATTTTGGACAAATTTATTAGAGATTTTTTTTTTAAATAAATTTTTAAATTTAATTAATTAATTAAATTTGAATAAGAAAAAATTTTTTATTACTTTTTTAATTGTGGATGATAAAGTATTTATTTAGAATTCTTAATTAACTTTACGACTTTCTAATAATTAGAATCAAATAAAAAATTTGTTGATAAAATCAAGAGTATTTGTTGTCCCGAAAGTTAAAACGCGCTACTCCACGCGAGCTCCGCTGTATAAAATATCAAAGTTAGTCAACGAATTTGCAACTGAGATCGACATTTTCGGTGTTTCGGCTAATAAATTTAAAAGTGTCGCTAGAAATTTAGTATTGTAATCAAATCAACTGTTATTTCATTGGTCGCAAAGCGGCTGGAAATTATATATATAAGTGATATTTGTTATTGGTTATTTTTTGCTGTTAATTTTATTTTATATTTTCCTCTAATAACTTTTTTTATCATCCATGTGATGTTATCTGTTTCTTAATTTGTAATTTTAGTTTATCATTTATTTTATACCTACTGTTTCTATAATGTATAATTGCCGAATGGCGTAAATAAATAAATAAAATATGTTAAGTTACTATTTCAAATTTAGCACTTTAGTATCATCTATATTATTTTGTTGTTATTAATCATTTATTTATTTATGTTGTCATGGCGTTTAATTTTTTTTTGTTTATTATTCGTCATAGAGACAAAGTTATCAGTTCAGTTTTTATTAAGAACAAGATGACATATTTTGTAATTCTTACTCTTAAATAAATAATTTCAAACGAAAAAAAAGTATAACTTTTATCAAAATAAAATTTTTTTTTTTTTATGTGTAATTAAAAATTTCAGAACAACAATTTTTTTTTGGAGAATTTTTTGAATTTAATAGAAAATTACTATCAATTCTTCGAGTATTTTTTATGATTAAAACGACAAAATTTTGTAATAAATTTAATTAAAAATTTTTTTTTATTTTTAAAATTTAATTAAATAAATTCCATTAAAAAAATGTACATATTATAATTTTTTTCTCATACTTACTGATAAAATATCAATTAAAAATTTTTTATCAATTTTACGAGCTGTCAAAAATAATTAAAAAAAAAAATTTTTTTTATAAAACCCAATTTACAGTTTTTCTGATAAATAATTTTTCTACACTAATTAAAAGATAAATTTAATAGAAAAGTCGAGTTAATTGATTTCTATAACTATTAATTGATAACTAGAGAATTAGAAATCATTTTAATTACTACAAATAATTAACATAAGTTGAATATTTTCAAAAAAAATTTCTAAGTAATTAAATAATAAAATCAATGAATACTCAAATTTTATAAATAATTAGTAAAAGTGTTTTTAATAATAATCTATTTGTAATAAAATGTCCATAGAATTATTTTGTTGACATAAAAGAGTAAGTAAACACGTAGCATTGAAATAGATAACAGTAAAAAAAAAAGTTAAGTGCATTTATAAGTCGCGTTTACTGTAAATATGTTAAACACGATGCCCTACTATTCATACCGCCCATCGCATGTGATGTAATAATTCAGTACACTCAGTACAGTAATAAGTAGTAGTCGGTTTCAGTAGCAGTAACCTTAGTAGTAGTAGCTGTAGTAGTTGTAGTCAGTAAGAGCAAGGCTATTATTACTTACATTACATTAGGGCGTCATGAGCAACAAGTATGTTGAGATTTTCGCATTCCATAAACCGGACACGCGTTTACCTCAAATCTCAATTAACGTACACTCTAATGTTTTTCCACGAAAATTTAAAGGGAGTTCCTTGAAAATGTTAATATGTTGAAATTAATCTTAAATATGACCATAAATTAACTCTTATATTCAAATTTTTGTTTTTACTTTACGCTGAGAAGAAAATATTTTGATGATCCAAGAAATTAATTTATGCACGGAAAAAAAAAATATTAGTAAATAATACTCAGATTCTCATCGACAGCGCGCTTAGACCGAATGTTAGTAAATATTATGGAGTAGAACGTAAGAAATTAATAACAGATGCATTTTTATGACAAGTGTCTTGTAGTTTTTTAAGGTTGGAGTAGTAATTTTAAATAGTCAAGCAGTATATTTCAACGATTAACTGTTAATAATAGCAGGTAAACATTAAAATTATAATTTTACTGATTAAAACGACATTAGTTATTGAACATAACATAAATAATTAGAAGTTGAACTACAATTATTGTCAAGCGTTTTTTCCCGTGTGGGAAATTTGTAATCAAGTTATTTTTTCATCGAAAATTGTAATTTAAAAAAAAAATTGACAGATTCTTTTACAGTAGGACCTCGTTATAAGACTATTAGGTTCTCTCAAACTATCGCGATTCCTTGTTTTAAAAAAAAGACAGAATAATGCGGGTCGAAATATCTAGCCTTATCGAACCCCAGTAAGCCTCAATCCAGCCTCACTGAGTAAAAAAAGCATTTTGAGCCTCAATTAATGCTCAAAGAGCCTCAATGAGCCTCAAATGGTGATCAAAGAGCCTCAAATAATACTAATCGAATTCGAAGAACATAGTCGAGACTAGGTTCATTTGAGGCTCATCGAGGCTTCTCGAGGCTCTGTGAGCATTATTTGAGGCTCATTGTGGCTTTTTGAACATCATTTGAGGCTCAAAATGCTTTTTACTCAGTGAGGCTGGATTGAGGCTTAATTAGGTTCGATAAGGCTAGATTGAGGCTAGATATTTCGACTCAGGATAATCTTATAATGAGGTCGGATTGTATTGAAATTTTCGTGTCCGTTGAGGAAAAAAAATTTTATGAATCTATACATTTTTTATTGGTTTCAATGATGTGAGTTTTGACAAGAAAATTTTGTTAATTTCTCGAAAATGTTTTTTTGAGAAGTGTTTTTTTTTTTTTTTAAATTGCCATAAAAAAAATTGTAATTTCTTCAGTCGAAAAATAACTTTATTCTAAAGTTGGAATAAATTAATTTCTTGAATCAAAAAAGAATTTTTTTATAATAAGTTAATTTTTTTCCGTTAACTTTAAATTTTCAAGGCAAAAATTAAAAAAAAATTTTAATTATGGGATATATTATTTATTTTTTAATTTCAACGAGTATTTTAATTGTCTATAAGTCAATTAATTTGCAATATGATTTTTTAGATCAGTCATTATAAAAATAGTAAATTTTAATCGAAAATTATTTCATGTCATAATTTTGTTTTCAATATTTGAAACTTCATCTGGACTAATAATTCTACAATTATAAATCACTAGTTAAGATTTTCCTAGAAAAAAAATAGCAATCGATTTTCAAATTTCGTGAATTCAAATTCAACAATAAATTTTTTTATTACTCAGAAAAAATGATTCTTTGGCGCCAAAAAATCTTTTTTTTTTTGAGTACGAAAAAAAAAGTCAAGTGAAAATTACGAATCATAGAAATTCAGAAATTTCCACTTTTAACACAAGAAAAATTGCTAAACTACAAGTAAAAATAACAATCGTAAGTTAAAATCTTTATAGTTTATAATTTTTACTTACGATGACAATTTTAACGTGATTAAATCAAAAGTATTTAAATTTCATAAGAGTTTTAATTTTTAAAACCACTTGAATTTAAAAATAAATTTAATTGAATGTCAATGTCAATTATCTTTTAAATAAAATAAATGTTTACTAGTGTAATCCAATTATCCAAGTACTCAAAAAATAAAAAAATTCAAGGAGCAGATGTCAGTTTTTAAATAAATACATGTTATATTTTTTAGTATAACAGTGTAAATAAAATATAAAAAGGTGTTCAAACACCTGCATTGTCAAATTACCGGAGGCCTACAGTTGTCATTACCCTCATGCCCTTATTTAATACCCGTCTAATATTATTTTTCCTTTATATCCAGACCACAATGCCCACGAGCTGACACATGATACTTATTATATTTTTTATATTTTTTTACAAAAGTCTTATTAGCTTAGTAACCGAAATTTTTTAACAAAAGACTTTGGAGCATTAAAATCTATTCACTAGTATTTAGTTCAATTACTTCTAAATATATATTTTATTTTAGTATAAATGGTCCTTAAGTTAGTAGACAATTAACAATTTTTGGATTTTTATTTCAACATTTAGAAAAAAAAATGCACATATAGAAAATTAAAAAAACTACAGGTGTATTTTTTTTAAAAATTCAAAAATTGTAAGCCGTCGGCTATAACTTGAATTATTAAATAAATTATAATCTTACCGACTGTGAATGATTTATCCAAATAATTGCACTTGACATTAATCATATATTTAATTAATGGAGTATGAATTTTTAATATAAAACTGTAAGTAGTGATTTTACGTCTAGACTTTTGTGAAAAGCAACAAGTGAACGTGGGACGCGGGATATGTTTAGTATAAATTATGAGATGTTGCAAGGAGTGTTGGATTATTATTAACAATTCTCTTTACACCCGCGCACCAGACACGAGACTGACAATAGCATGACACTGGTGTACTGTTGGTAGGTTACTAACGATCGAGGCGAAGGCGAAAAATGACCCAGACGTGGGACTGTCGCCCGCTGGGGCCCCGCGTCAAATTATAAAAACTCGTGGTGGGGATTTACCGGCTATCGTTTATTCTTCATTGTATTTATATATTTATATATATTAAGGTGATGGGGAGAAGTAAACCTGTATTTTTTTACCTTTGTATTCTTTAAGATTCTTCTTTAAATCCAATAGATCTCATGGATTTAAAAGAGATAATTTTTAATACTGGATTATTACAAACAATTGCAGTTTTTTAAATAAAAATTATTTATTGAGTTTATTTCAATTAAACAAAATTTCGGTTCAATTTATTTTCATTCGTGTTTCACTTAAAATTTTGATTTTTATATTTAGCGATACAGGTGTCAGGTATAAAATTTAAAATATGTTTATTTTTCATGATACTGAAGTTAGCTGACGTCTGATAATTTTTGGATTTTTTTTCCTAATGATAAATTATAAAAAAAAAATATTTGAAAAAATTGCACCTATAGTTTTGTGAATTTTCTATAGGTGCATATTTTTAGTTTTTTTTTTTTTTTTTTGTAATTGATTTGTTAAAAAAAAAATCTAAATATTTTTAACTGTCTGCTTACTTTAAAATCAATTATGTTTATTTCATGTTTTTTTTAAACTTCAAGAAATGTTTTTTTCTTTTAATTCGTGGATTTTTATCTAGAAGTTTAGTAATGACTATGTACGAATTTTGAATTTATTTTTTCAAATTCCTATTTATCACAGAAGTATAGAATTTTTAAAAATCAGTTTAGTTTTTTTTTGAAAATTTTTTTTTTTTAATTAATTATGATACTGAAGCTTGCCGATGTCTAGAAATTTTTGGATTTTTTATAAACGCTAGATTTAAAAAAAAAAAAATTTTAGAAAATTGCACCTTTGATTTTTTTAATTTCCTACAAGTGCATATTTTTAGTTTTTTTTTTTTTTGCAATTAATTTGTAGAAAAAAAATCCGAAAATTATTAATTGTTAAACTTGATGATCATAATTAATTTATTTTGATCTAGAAGCTTAATAATTAATGAATAAAAATTTGAAAACGTAAAAATTTACTTGATCAAAAATAAAAATTTTGGAATTAATAATTGGGTGGTAATTAAAAATTCAAATAAATTTAGTAATTTAATAAAAACAGAAAAATATATGATCCTGAAGTAAACAGACAATTAAAAATTTTCGGATTTTTTTTTCAACAAATCGATTACAAAAAATTAAAAATTAAAATATGCACATGTAGAAAATTTAAAAAAACTACAGGTGCAATTTTTTGCAATAATTTTTTTTTTATAATTTATCGTCTTAAAAAGAAATCAAAAAATTTTAAAACATCGGCTAACTTCAGTATCATAAAAATGTTACCCGGATACGAACCGCGAATTTTCAATTAATAAATTGTGACCTTTCACTCACGAAATTGAATTGTTTTTTAAAAAAAATTAAAATAAATATATGAATTGTATTGATAAAAAATTTATATAAATTTCTTAATCAAATGAGAAAAAAAATGTCGTAACCTGGGTTCGAACCCGGAACCGATAACTTGATTTTAACTTTAAAAAGATTTTATCTATACCCCAGCATCAATCTTACAGCAGCATATAAATAGACCAGTATAATTTTCTAATTACCTGAGAAGATAATTAATAATTCTATACAAATTTTCACTAATTAAGTACCAAATATTTTTCAAATCTTCGTTTAAATTTTCTAGATCTCGACCACCAATTTGACCACCGCGACCTACTGTTACCTTTTTTATTATCCATCAAAAATTTAACAGCAAAAATAAACATTATAAATAGACTGATAAAAAAATGCCGTATGATTAATTTCCGTCAAACGAATGCTCAATTACAAACCCAAACACAAAAAAAAAAATGCATTATTTAAAATGAAAGTCAGCCGAACCGGGATCGAGCCGTAACCTTTTCAGTCTCTATTCAAATACAATCAACTTAAGTTTAAAATGAATTGTTAGTTAATTTTTTTTATTTGAAATAAAATAATAATTGAATTAGAGATGATAGAGATAAGAAAGGGTTCTCAAAGAACGAAGCACCGGACTGGATAAAATAAAATGAAATGAAATAAAATTATATGTAATGTGATGAATAAAGCTGACGAGGAGCATAGTGTGTACACATATTATATATATAATAATAAGAATAAGAATAATAAAGAGCTGGAGGCAGTACTAAACACCAGCTCTGATCCAATAAATGTCACTTCTCATTTATATATTAGATATATATAATATAATATAAATAAAATTATGTAAGATAAAAATGATATTTTGTGAGTTCAAAAGTAACTGGATTAATTTTTATTGTTATTATTTATATGAATATTATGTTAACAAGTTTGCAAATGGTAACTGAGAAGTTTTCCCTCGAGAAACTTGAGACAATGCGAGTATTTAATTATTTAAAAGTCGGTTTGTTTACGATAAAACATAAAAACAAGACTGAGGCTGTGAGAATTTTTTGAATTATTGTTGGATTTGTTTAGAGAAATTTAATTAGTTTTTATTTGCTTTAGTTATTATTTATATTTGGGACATTTAGTAGTTACTGCGAATGGGAGACGGATAAATCCGGAGATAAAAAATAGAAAACGTTGTCGTGTTGTCCAATGAGTCATTCATATAAAACGAACTCACGATCCACGCATTCCTTCGTGATGTCATGTACATATACATGTAGTTAGTGTATTTTTAATTTATTTATATATTATATTAAGTTGTGGTAACATTAAAATTTTTGATACCAATGAGGAATTTTTTTTTTGATTAAAAACTACTATCAGTTTTTTTTTCTTATATGCAGTGCGCAATTATTTGATATAATAAATAAATATATATTTTTTTTTGTGTTTAAATCAAATTTTTGTAAAAAAAAATGATTTTGTCTATTTTTTTTATTAGTGATGACTAGGGACAAGATTTTTGCCTCAATTTCGAAATGAATGATTCATATGTTTGATATTACGGTGAAAATATTGGTCTTATAAAAAAAGTTTTGAAACAAAAGTTATAGAAAATTTAATTTTACAAAAAAAATGTCTCTTATGATTTTTTTATACGACAAATATTTTTACTGTAATTGCAAAATTAAGATTCACAATTAACGATTTAAATTTTTGATAATTATGTAAATCTTAATTTTGAAATTACGGCTTTTTTATTAATCCTACAAAAAAATTGTAAGAGACATTATTTTTATAAAATTAAATTTTGAACAACTTTTATTTGAAAAATTTTTTTATATGATCAATATTTCCGCCGCAATATCAAAATTTGACTGCATTAATTATTAATTGTTATTTTTAAATTAAAGTAAAAATCCTGGCTCTGGTGATGACAAAAAAACAATTATTTGAAATAAAAAATTTATGCACAGATAAGTGATGGAAAAATTTCTTATTTTATTAAACAAAAAAAAGTGACAATTATTCTATCATTTCTAGTCATTAATTAAAAAAATCACAATTAATAATTAAAAAAATTTTCTAAAAAGATTTGAAATAATTAAATATTTACCTTTAATAAATTTACACAAAATAAGTTTTAAAAAGAACTGAATATTTTATAAAAATCCATTGTTTCTTTAAATTAAGTCACTAATTAATTAAAAAAAAAAACTTCCACAAATTAAATCACTGGAATAATTAAAAAAAAATTCAAATCACTTTCAAATTAGAAAACTATTTTAAAAAATATAATTATTAAGTAAATATTATTTTATTTACATGGATATGTGTACAGTATTAATCGATACTGAGAAAAAAAAACAAAGAATTTTTTTATCAGCTGCATGTGCAACATTTACCAGAGTTCTATAATCTTATCAGTTGACTCGTGTTCCACACTTCGATCAACGTGATTTACTCGCGCGCAATTTATTCAAACTATATTTTATTCAAAAATATTATAAGTTAATTACCAGACAATTACAGTAATAAAAAACTGATAAATTTATAAAAAATTTATGAAAAATCAGGGCTTTCATTTAAGAAAGTCGCTAGTTAATATCACACTAATTATACACGCCAGGTGTAAATATATTAATTGCTAACTTGAGCTATTTACAACACTGGCGTAGGCTTTCACAATTATTTTTTAATTATATTCAAAAATAAAAAAAAAAAAAACAATGGTGAGAAACAGTGCAGTCATTCATCCGTGCTCTCACCTTGCTCCAATTGTAAATTATCTACGCTCACTCAGCGTGTGTACATCATATATGAGATTACTATTGTATTTATTATTACATATTATTATTTAAATATATATATCTATGTATGTATGCCAATATCATTTTATTTAATTGGCTATTTATTTATTACTCAATTTGTTTTTTTAATTTTCTTACCTTATTCATTTTAATTACTTTTGTCTACTTAAACATCATGGCCACTGTTAAAAAAAAAAAATAAAAAAAATTTACAAGTAAAATAAAATATTATTGCCCGTGTAAAAAAATTTGTTCCAAAAAATATCGACAGTGGGATTTGTAAATTTGAGACAGATTTAAATTTTGCGTGGAACTTTTGTAATTTTAACACGAAAAAAAAAAAATTCCATTTGGCAGCCAGAATGGAAGGTAGATTTTTAAAAAAATTAATACAAAAACCCCTCCTTCTAATGTAATAACTCAAATACAAAAATCAACTATAATATTAAATGAACTCTTATAAAATTTTATCAACTTCAATACACGGAAAAAAAAACTTAAAAAATTACTATTTGAAATTATAACCCGCAACCCGGTTGTCAATATGGGGAATTTTAACATTCAAATAGTAAATTTTATAATACGTATCGTCTATTTTCTAGGTATCAGTTACGATTTTTAAAGTTCAAATAGAAATTTTTCTTACATAGACAATAAATTTTCATACTTATCCTGTAATTATTCACGTTTGAATCATAAACGAAAAAATTACTATTTAGAATGATGGTATTTACTGATCACTTTATCATTATATTACTTGTCATTCTCAATTTATATACTTCATTTTTTTCCGTGTATGGTTGCTAAGTGTTTTTTGTTAATAAAACCAAAATCCTTCAACTGATACCTTCCAAAGTATTCTTTTAGCGTTAGAAATTATAAAGCTGCATCAAATGCCACCTCAAATCTTAAAATATGTCGATGACGAAAAATTAAGAAAATAACAATTTGCCTCATTTTTTGTATTTAGTTTCAATTTCTTAAATATTCTACAGTTTTTTATAAAATATAACTTTTTTTATAGCTCGAAGAGCTTGACAGTACCAATGTACGTAAAGGTATTTTCAAGTTCGAAGAGCTTAGAAATACCGACAATAATGCGCTCTGTGAGCTCGAAAACCGCGGGAAGAAAAAGATTATCTAGGATTTTATGAGCGATATTTGGGTCAAAAAAGAAGGTTTTTAAAACAAATTTACTACATTTTACCCTGGTTCCGAAAAAGTTAAAAAAACTATAATTTGAAACTTTTTATTAACGTTCTTTTGACTTTTATGAGGCTATTGGTTTCTAATGAGAACTTTTTTAGGAACGAGGGTACGTAGTAAAAATGAGTTTTGAGAAATGTCTTTTAAAAACGTTCTTTTTTTACTCAAAATCCGCTCATAAAATCCTAGATAATTTTTTTTTTTTTTTCTATCAAAATTACAAATCGTTCCCTTTCTAGCTGAATCTTGTAACTGCAAAATTATAATTGTTTCAGGAATCGGTCAAAACATCCATTCTTGTTACACGTGCCCCGAGTCAGAAAGTTTCAGCATTATTTCGAACTCATTAGGCTTAATTAAACCTTAAATGAAGCTGACTGCGCTGAACTGAAACTTACTTTAAACTGACTACGCTTAATTGAGTCTTGAATTTAAACCATCCATCCTGTCAGTTGACGTTATTTCAAACTGATCAGCCTGCTAGTGGAATTAAGTTAAAGCTGGATTCAACCTGAATAAGCTTAAGATTCAAACTGACGTAAAATTTTCAGGCCGTTTTAAAACTGAACATCCTAGTATATAATTGAAAAGACACTGCATTCAAGCTGAATAATCGTCAGTTATTCAGTTCAAAACTAGTTTAACTTTTGAGCTTATTTTCGAACTGAATAAACTGCTATTTTACAAAATTTAGACTTGAATTGAAACTGTCACACTGCTATTATAGAGCATAATTTAGACCTGAAAAACCTTAAGTCTGCACTGATTTGAAGCTGATCACACTGCTATAATTAAGCATATTTTTAACCTGAAGAGCCTGATTTGACGCTTTTGTCAAACTGAATAGTCTGACTAATTGATTTTATTTTCAAGCTTAATTTCAGCCTGATGGTCCTAAAAAGTAAAATATGACGACCTTTCAGTCTGAGTTCAGACTCATTTTTTAATGTATTTTAAATAGCCACTTTTCATTTTTTTCCTACTGTTGGTTATCAGTTTAATCAGTCTGAATTAATGCTGAAACTTTTCGACTCGGGGCGTTAATGGAAATATTAAAATTTAAGTTTCTCGAACATTCTGTTATAATTATTAAAATTTGAAGCTCTTTTAACGCAATATCAGTACTAAAGAATGTTTTCCACTCATAATATTAATTTTGAAAAAATGTAGTTAAGAGGTTTACCTAAAAAGGGAGCAAAATATTCAAAAAAAGTTTCACTCGAAGTTCTAATCTATCTCAAGTTCAGAAGTTCCAATTGTCGAAATTTTTTGAATCTTTTTGGACAAACTTTTTTTTTTACACGGGTGTTCATAATAATAATTAATTAGAATTTTGTCAATTGCTGAATTAATTAATTGTATATTTCTATTTTATCGATATTAGGATACTGATAATTTTTTAAAGATGGCAGATGACAGCTGTTACATCTCGCTTGTATTTATTGATAATTATTATATGATAATTAATTAAATAATAATTTGTTATTAAAATCATATTTTGGAGTAGTATCGAGCTGTCAGAAAAAAAATTAACTCGATTGCTTGATTACTTTAATTTTTATTACACCTCCGAATATGAGACTGATTTGAAAGTAAATGAATTAAAAAAAAAATTGTGGATTGAAAAATATATCGATTAAAAAAAAATCTTGTAATTAGTAATTTAATTTTTTTGTTGTAAAAATAAATTCAGTGGCCATTTTGTCGAATCGCTGATTCATGCAATTGAATGATAATTAAATCTTGATAAAAACGATAATGAACATGATGGTGAGTGAATAAAAAAAATTCATGACGTGCAGATATTTGATTAAAAAAAAAAAAATTGTATTATTTAACTTACTGTCTAGGGAACGTCCGTGGTTTGGCACGTCCATATTAGCTACTATAATAAATATATTCCAAAAAAAATGTAATAAAAGTGTTATATAAATAAATAAAGTCGTGAAAGCAGGGCGACCAAAAAAAAGCCGAAAAATAAATCAAGACACAGCAAACACAATGGCACAATATTTATTGGCAAAATAATAGTGTTATAATATGCACTATAAACTGTCAATTTTTTTTATAATAATATAATATATATGTGTATTTGTTTATATATTTTTAATAATTAGTAACTAGTTAAGATTTTATTTATTATGCATAATTCTGTTTAAATAACTAATACTTGGTCTAATACTTTTGCATTAACTACAATCATGTACAATTTATTTAATTTGTAATTTCTATATTAATATAATAATTTATAAATAGTTTTTTTTTATTTTTATTAAAATAGTCATCTAATCTTACTATGTATGCATTAAAAAAAACGAATAAAAATATATTAATAATTAAATTTACATAATCACAGACTAATTAAAAAATTGTTGAACTTCAACAATAAAATTTTTTTTTCTAGTCCTACGTATCTATAAGTGCCTACGAAAAAATTTTAAAAAAATTTGAGAATTTTAGAAATGTTATTTTTGGAAAATTGTCATTAGAATTAAATTCTTATTTCGGTCAATTTTTGATTTCTGAATATTTTTACTGATGACAAGAATTTATTTTCAATTAAAATTTCATTTTTTTGACCGAAATTAAAAAACTGAATATTAGATATTTTCTTTACTAATAAGTAATTAAAAAAAATTATATAGAAGTGGAAAAAAATTTATTTCAATGCTCGAAATTTGTAGTTTTCAAGAGGAATTAAATAAATAGCTCGAAATTTTTGTAATTCATTTTTTAAAAATAAAATGAGTGTGAATGTAGCAGACATCAGACAAATTTAAAATGATAAATAAGTAGAGTAAATAATTAAAAAAATAATATTTATGAAAAATGCACATTAATTTTAAAATTTTTTAAATGCGCATTTTTTTCACTTTTATTTCATTAATTACTTACTCGATTTCTTATTAATTTTAAATTTGTCTGATGTCTGCTACATTTACACTCAAAATAACAAATGAAATTTTCGGATTCATTTACATTTATGTTTATATATTATATATTTCTAAAAATTTATTTGCATTTTTCTCTAAAAACTTGAATCTTATACTTCAATTTTCCGTTTTTAAATCTTTTCATTTTAAACCGTTTACGTTTCCCGAATTTCAAATTAAACAAAATAAAATTTGTATCAAATTTTATGATCCTGAAATTAGCCGACGTCTAATAAATTGTGGATTTTTTTAAAAACGATAAACTTGAAAAAAAAAAAAAAAAATTGCACCGATAGTTTTTTTAATTTTCTACATGTGCATTTTTTTAGTTTTCTTTTTTTTAACTTCCCGCTAAGAAAATTGAAAATTTTCAAAAATTCTCGAAGTTATTGGTTTCGGTCCGATTTGCAAAAACCGAATTTTTATAAGATTTTGACGTTTTGAGGTTCTAGGAAGCTATTCTGACTAATTTCACGATGATGTCCGAGTGAAGGTATGTGTGTACGTACGTATGTGTGTAAATATTCATAACTCTTGAACGGATGAACCGATTTTGATATTTGAAGTGTCATTCGACGCGGCTTGTTGATATCTTGAAGCTGTAAAAATTTGAGCTTAATCGGTAGGGTGCGTTCGGAGATATTTTAAAAATAAAATTTTTTCGAAAATGTTTTATTTGGATAACTTTTAATTTACTTGATGGATTGATTCCAAAATTTAATCAGCTCTAAAATTTTATAAGCCGCGTCGAATGCCACCTCAACCATCAAAATCGGTCTATTCGTTCAAGATAAACCGTTGACGAAAGAATTCGAAAAAAATTTTTTTTTGGTTTTTTTGAAATTTTTCAAAAACGACTGGATAAATCAATTTTAAAATTTGATCAGCTTTAGAACTTGATAAAACACGTCGATTGCCACCTCAACCATCTTAATAGGTCAATTCGTTTACGAGATATCGTTGATTAAAAAATAGTGAAAAACGTTTTTTTTTCGGATATCTACAAACAAATTGAATCATTCGATTTCAAAATCTAATCAGCTCTAGAACTTAATAAACCGCGTCGATTGCCGCCTCAACCATCAAAATCGGTTATTTCGTTCGCGCGATATCGTGGGAGAAAGAAATGCTAAAAAATGTTTTTTTTTAAAACAATGGCATACAAAAGTATTTTCGAGCTCGGAAATACATCTACAACAATGTTTTCGAGCTCAAGGAGCTCGAAAACAGCGGGAAGCTTTGGGGCTGGCCCGCAAGGTCAACCGATAGACCGATTTTTTTAAATTGAATTGTCGAAAAAAAAAAATTCGAAAATTTTGAATTGTCTGCTAATTTAGGATTATCAAATTTTCATGACTTTTTCAAAGGAAATCGTAGAAATCTCCAAAAAATTATGTTTTATTAAACCACAAGTTTTCAAATCCATTAAATAAAATCAAACCATACAAAATTTTCAAAAAAATTTACCTCAAAAAAATCTCAATCCCAAAAATTACAAAATTTTCCATCATTCTTTTCCGACTCACAACTTCACTGAATTTTTTTCACACAAATTTACTAAAGCGCATTTCAAACTGAAATTAAGTGAAGCGCATCTGAAATACTTGAGCTTTGAAAAATTTTTCCACGTCTATACAAATAATTGCAATTCAAATTACAGTAATTTGAATTTTCTCTTTACTTTGAATTCTCATTATTCTCAAATTTTTTGGATGAGCGTAATTATTAATATAATTGATAATAATATATAAATATAATAACAATATAAATATAAATTACATAAAAAAATGATTTCCAATAAAATTAAAGAAAACAATTGTTCGCAATTACATAAGCCTCTGAATTTCAAAACGAAAAAAAAATAGAAATATTTAATTAAATAAAGTAAAATTAATTAATTTAAATAAACGGTGTATAAAAAGCCAATGACTACAGCAGCATAAAATAAATATCTGGCCCTCTATATATATATATGTATATATAAATGTATATATTAATAATAATAATTGAAATATTGAAATACCTCAAACCCTTGTTGAAACTGCGCATTAAAATACAATTTAATATTTTTATTGTATTTTTTAAAAATTTCAATAAAACGCCAGCGTACAATTTTTTTAATTACTACTGTTTATTTTCACTCCCGAATTACCAGATCGTAAAAAAATATATCGTCGTAATAATAAATATATAAATTAAAATAATAAGTGGTAGAGTTATTGAAACATTGGCCACATGTAAAATTAAAAATATCCAATCACAAGTGAGTTGAATAAATATATAATCATTTGTTTGTATTTGTAAGTGTACGGACACAGTAACAAAATAACGATAATATGCATGTACACCAGGGCATAAAGCGTCATGCGGTGCAGCCAAGCGTTTGTTGCTGTTTACCTGCAAACGGGACGTCACCGAAGTACTCCTCGACGTTGTCTGCGGACATACTTTTGTCAGATAAGGACACGCTTGATAATGAACCACTTGAGGCGTCTAATGAGCCACTTGGTTGAAATTGTAACAAATCGTCGTCCGTTTCTGTTTCCATGTCACGTGACCGACGTTTGTATACCTTTAAAATAATTTACGGATTTTACATACACTTACTATGTATGTAAACAAATAATTATCTTAATTAATTATTTATAATTAATTGAAAAAAATAATTATATTAATTATTGAGTTTGATGATTTTTGGGAAATATAATTTTATCACGGCATCAAAAAATTTCTTAGTAATTTTCATCGTATTTTTGGTCATGAAAAGTTCAAAAATAAATTTTTTTTTTAATTTTTGATTTTTTTTAAATCTTTTACACGGTAAAAAATTAGCGGAGTAAATTCGGAGTAAGTGCGAAGCGGATGACTGTTTATTTATTTAATCCCTTCGGAGTGAAATTTACTCTGGAGAGTTTATTTTAATATTGAAACTGAATCGGAATGAATGCGGATTGAAATAAAATCCAAATCACTCCGCTGAATAGACAAACTTTTATTTACTCCGCATGCGGAGTAATTTTTTTTAAAAGTTCAAGTGACGGAGTGAATTCGGATTTAAATAAAATCCGTAATCCCTACGAATTCGAAGGGAAGTTTAATTTAATATTGAAGATCCAGTTCGGAGTGAAATTCACTACTAAAAGAAATTTATTTTAATAGTGAAATCGGAGATGACTCCGAAATTTGAATGCTTTTGAATACTTTTGAATTGTCTTTCTTATGGGCATTTAACATTGCAAATCGTTTCGAATCGTTTCTTTTAATAAGGGCGTATGCAAAGTAATTTTTTTTTAATCTCTGGAACTTCGGATGGTGGAAGCCATTTTTACAGTGTAAGCGTTCATAAGTAAAATATTGACTGCTGAATAAATGACATTTTTTTTTCATTTGAAAATCAAAAATAACTTTTTCTTTATCTGTTTCATTAAAAATTTATTGATATCTTTTTTTTGCAAATTTTTTAGAAATTTTTTTTTTAAATTGAAAAAAAATTTTTTTCGATTTTTTATGGCCAAAATTTAAGTTCGCCCTACTTTCAAATAATTACTAGTTTTTTTGTTCATTTTTATTATATTGACCTGCTTAGAATTTAGAAAAAAATCAAATTTTACTTTTTATTTATTTTTTCAGTAACTAAATTAATAAATGGACTATTAGAGATATAAGGTTACAAGTGACCTCAAACGATCAAGGTTCGATTCCCGACGAAGGTAAAAATTTTTATAAAAAATAATTTATTAATAAATTTAATTTTCAATTCGTGTAGGAAATTCGCCGAACTTTTTTGAATGAATAGTAGATAGAAAATTTTATTTTTTAAATGGAATTTAATATTTTTAATAAACAAAAAAAATAAAAATGATTTTTTATCCATTAGTGCGAGTATTAATAGTAACATTACAACTAAAAAATTTCCATTTCAATAGCCGCGAAAATTTTACCAAAAAAAACACAAAGACGTAAAAATGTAAAAATGAAATTCATATAGTCGGGAAATAAAAACTGACGCGATTTCAATGCAAATTTATTGAAATGGAATTCTTTCGCGGTCTGTTCTCTGTGGTCTGATAATAAAAAAAAAAAAAAAAAAAAAAAATACTAACGGAAAAACATCGAGTACAAATATGAAAAGCGCGGAAATGTGAGCCGAATGTTCATCTCAACCGTAAATATTTTACATGATAAATACGAAGCTAGTGTAGGTAAACAAATAAGCTCAGTGTACACATACATTTATATATATACATACATATTTACAAAGGTTTGTTGACAGAATAAATGGTGAGTCGGTGATTTAAACCGGTGTCTTTCTTAATCTTGTTTAACTAAAGTGCTCATAAGAAACGCAGACAGGCAGATCTTGCATACAGTAGTCAGATCTTACATCAGATGTTGTGTATTAAATTTGGGAAAATAAGGATAAGGATGCCTGTGTAAAGACGCGAGTAAGTGAGTGAGTGAGTTAGTGACTAAGAAAGACATGGAGGCGAAACCGCAGGTACAAATTTGTTGATTTCACGAGTAAAGACGACATATAAACGGGTTGAGAAACTCAAGGGAAATATATATCTATATATATATATCACATTATAGTATGGTAGAAGTACTGAGACAGAGTGTAGTGCAGGAAAGGCTTCATTATTCAAAGGGTGTCGACGTCTTGCGTTCTGCCGCTTCGTTGGACACGCGAAAGTTGACGGGTGAAATCCAACCATCCACGTACCCTACATCAAATTCTCCTTCACACGCGTATTTTCCGTAAATACATCTTGAATTGTCTACTCTCTTCTTCAGATTCTCTTTACTATCTCTCTCTCTCTTTATCTCTCTCCTCACATGTTGTCTATACTCGGTTGTCTACAGTCTACAGACTAGACTACACTAGGTATTCTCGACTCAACTCACTCGTTTTTGCATCTTCCATTTTCTATCCTGACACTTCTGGTAACATTTCTCAAACGTAACGAGAATCTCTATTCGATTCTGACGTCTGAAATTGCTCTCCCACGTCACGTTCACGAAAATAAATTCCCGCTATTTACTTCAAAGCTTTCAAGCTCTCTTATCGACTTATTAAATTTTTTTAAATGTTTTATCACTTACAAAATACCTTTTAATATTCGCAATCAAATAAACGCGGCAAATTTAATTTTTTTAGTGAAAAAAAACGCCTGGAATTCGTTTGTTGGCAGCATCAGCCTTCGGCTCGCGCAGCCAACTCACGCTTTTTATTTAATTTATAAATTTTTTATTAGTGTACCAATTAATGTCTACTATTTTATATACACAATTAGAAATTTTGTGTTAAATTAAACAAAAATCGCGTGGTGCAAACGGTCTACACAAATTTTAGTGTTAATTAAACACATTGCGTTTGTGTTGATCTTTAACACCAATTTCACGTTAAATAATTGAACACATCCCGATCAAATCTAAGGCATACTTTGAACCTAAATAAGCATTGAAAACCTACATTTTAGAATTTTTAGGACAATTATTGTACACGGTAATAAATGCATGGCGTTCAACACCATGCTGGTATGGTCTCAAGATAGATACTAAAATAGTATGTGAAATATTCCAAGACAGTATTGTAACGAGTCCCAGAAGTATGGCGTTATTTACTATACTGTATAATACTGGAGCTATTGTATTGCCTACATGTATACATAGCAGGCACGGCGAAACAACATGGCCCTGAGACCCATACTACAATACCGAGAACACAATGCTACTAGTTTTTCCCGCCATAATTTCTGACGTGTCAATCAATGTATACTATGGTATTACCGCCAAAACTATATAGATGGGCAGATTGCCATGTCTACTCAGAACCTAACTACCTCGTACCAACTTTATTCAAAAATCGTTAGCCCTAATAGCACAGCTCAAAAATTTCTTGATTCTAAGATTTCTTTACTCCATTACAATATTATTCAAAGACAACTCTACCCAAATTTCTGAGAAAAAGATAGTATATTACTCTACAAGGGCAGAAAGTTGGAGATTCCTGCACCGTGCGTCATCAGACGCGCAGTTCAGGGCTCTCCAACTTTCTGTCCGTGTAGTGTATACTATTTTTCTTTATACCCGGACGAAAGTACGTTGACAAATCAAAGATGTATAAATTATATAACCACGTTTTAGCATGTATTGATGCCTGCCCCGACATTTGCGGCACGAGCGAAGCGAGTGCTGCTGGTCGGGGGGCAGGCATCAAATATATCTACAAAAAAAATGATCATTACACATTGTTAAAAGAAATAATTATAATTATGATCCTTTCGGTAACAGACAATTAACAATTTTCGGATTTTACTTTTTTTTTTTTAAATCCATTACAAAAAAATAAAAACTAAAAATATGCACTTCACGGAAAGAAAATTATGGCAGCGGTTCCCATAATTTTGTGAAATTTTTTCCTATACCATCATAGGAATTACAACCATAAATTATGGGAGCGGTTCCTATAATTATAGGAATGTTTCCCATAATTATAGGAACAGTTCCTATAATTATGGGAATGATACCCATAACACTATAGGAATGGTTCCTATAATTATAGGAATGGTTCCTATAATTTATAGGAATACTTCCTATAATATTATGGGAATCATTCCTATAATATTATGGGAATGGTTCCCATATTATCATGAAAAAATTAATTTAAAGAAAAGTGTGGTAATCACTTCTACAATACACAGAAATATTATTAAACATAAAAACAAAAATTCAAATTTTGGAAATAAAAATTTAAATTTTGATAAAATCTCAAATTTTCAAAAATTGAAATTTTTTGTATAAATTCTCAAAAAGTTTATATTAATTTTAATTTGACATGATACTGAAGTTAGCCGACGTCTAATAATTTTTGGATTTTTTTTTTAAACAATAAATTATAAAAAAAAAAATATTTTAAAACATTGCACCTGTAGTTTTTTAAATTTTCTACATGTGCATATTATTATTTTTTATTTTTTTGTGATTGATTTGTTGAAAAAAAAAAATCCAAAAATTTTTAATTGTCTGCTAACTTCAGGATCATAATTATTTACAGTTTATTAATATTATCATTTTTAACATTTAATCAAAAGCAGTTCACACTTTATCTTCATGCTTTATGTGTAAAAATTTCAAATTTTAAATTTCTTCGCGGTTCGTTGCGCATGCTCGTAGATGCTGCAACCAATCATATTCAAGTATAGTGTATACGTTATAAATTCAATGTGCTGATTAGCCGGAAACACAAAAAAAAAAAATTTTGTGTTTCCATACAAATATAGCGTCGAAGAAGCTTCATTTGAATCTCCCGATATCACGAGGGAAATTTCTACACTATTGCGCAAAAAAAAAAATTTTATGATATTATAGGGATGGTTCCCATAACATTATGGGAATAGTTCCCATAATATTATAGGAATAGTTCCCATACTAATATGGGAACCATTCCCATATCATTATGGGAACCATTCCCATAATGGTATGGGAATCATTCCCATACTATTATGGGAATGGTTCCCATAATATATGGGAATGATTCCCATACCATTATGGGAACCATTCCCATAATGCATAGGAAAACTTCCCATAATTTTCTTTCCGTGTTGTAGAAAATTTTAAAAAAATGTAGGCATAATTTTTTAAATAATTTTTTAATTTATAATATATCGTTTAAAAAAAAATCAAAAAATTAGTAGACATCGGCTGACTTTAGTATCATAAATAATTTCTAATTACTAAATTTATTAAAAATAATTTTTTGTGTTTTTATTAATCTTTAGTAAATTTTACTTTTCCAAATACACAGACATATAAAATTTCAAATTAATTTTAGACAAGTTTTGAGGTTATAAATATGAGCGAGAGTGTCAGCAAATCTCCTCGAAGTGACGGTAGTATACGTATAACCGGGTGCCAGTGTGCACGAAAAACTCTTTCGTCCCGCTGTTACTTTCTTTCCGCCCGCTGTTATAGATGGCGCGCGAGTAATCCCAGCACAGCAGAAATGTTAGACTTTCTGCCGTAAACTCGAGGCCGAAAGTACGTACTTTCGTCCGGGTATATGAAGAAAAAGCATTTTCCTGCTTACTGAGTTGTTTATTTTTTCTCAAATGTTTGGGTAGCGATGTCTTGGAATAATGATGTAATGGAATAAAGAAATCTTGGAATCAAGAAATTTTTGAGCTGAGCTATTAGGGCTAACGATTTTTGAATAAAGTTGGTACGAGGTAGTTAGGTTCAGAGTAGACATGGCAATCTGCTTATAGATGTAGATAGACTAGGTTTATCGGCCAGAAGCATTGTGAATACGGCAACGCAGTATGGGCCTGACGGCCATACTGATATTGCGGCGTCCGCAACAACTATTGCCAATGTTACTATTCCCGCAATGGTTGAATCATCTATGCATACAATTTTATAATCTACAAAAATCTTCGATACCATACAGTACGGCGTTCACGCCCATACTGGCATAGTGATATCCGCAAAATATTTATTACCGTGTAAAAGCTCGAAATGGACTTACTTAGACTTACGAAGGCTTTAATTAGACCTGCATAGTCATAAATCGTAAAACGAACGTAACTAGACTTAAGAGAGGAGAGGACTTGCAAGGAATACTACAAAAAGGTAAAATTGTTAAATTTGCGGGCTACTGGAGAATTGATGCAAGTGATCTAGTCATCTCTCCAGTGAGCTAATGACACCCAAGGGTGGATTGGGTCCCACAGGCAGCCAGGAACAGCGGGTCAATTTTAAAAAATCCTATGACTAGTAAAAAATTGCTGCAAGTGATCTACCGATTTTATCAATCCATTAATGACACCTAGGAGTAGAATGGACCTAGAAGCAGCCTGGGACCAACAGAGAGCCGATTAACAAAACTCTGAACTCGTTCGTTTGACGACATATGTCTTTGTAAGTCTAAGTTCGTTCATTTCAAGTTTTTATAATGATCATGTCCTAAAAAGTCTAATATAGGTTTTCAATGCTCATTTAGGTTCAAAGAATGCCTTAGATTTCCACTCGGGATAAAATCTGTTATTTTGGCAGAAAATTTGTGTAAATTTAACAGACTTTTCGTGTTAAAATTAACTGATAAATATAAGCACATGACCTAACCAACTCAAGTATACTGAACTAACCTTAGTACAACTTTTGTCAAGTTAGCAAACAATTAGTTCGATTTTCTGTGATTTTTCTAAAAACCGGAGCTACAAATTATCCTCCCGTAAAATGAGAATAAAAAAATCATTGAACCTGATCATTAAAATATTCAAGTTATCTATGATTATATTTAATGGTAACTCAATTATAATCCAAGTTTCCTTGCAGACAATGCTGCTAAAATACTTTGCTTGGTTACAGTAATAAAGAAACGCGCGGGAGTATTTAACTAAACAACACAAACTTTGTGTTAATTTTCGAATAACACAAGAGATGTCTTAAATTACAGATTTTCCAATCATTTAACATAAAAAATCAGTTAAAGTAAAATAACACAAATATTTTGTGTTGAATTAACAGATTTCGGTGTTGGAAATCAACACAAAAAATTTAACCAAACAATTTTTTTAACACAAATACACAAAATTTCTAACTGTATAATAAATATGTAACATAGTCAGCAGTAATTAATGTAATTTACAAAATGTTTTATCATTCTGAGTAATTTATCGAATTGGAAGCAGCTGAAAAGCTTCAAAGAGAAATGCAAACACATCGATGATCTCCTACAGTGACTATATTTAAATACGTACACATATATTTGAAATGGGAACGTATGAAATGTATAAGGATCTAAGAGCCTTGAAGACATGGAGAGAGAGTGTTCCTCCATCCGTAGGTTATATTCACTGTGCGATATTCCATGAAGCGTAAGAAGCGTAAGAAGACCCATGAAAGATTGCGGGTGCATATGAGTCAAGTTGCTATGCCAGTGTGTATAGGTTGTGTATAGCGAGTACGGATATAAGGAGTTGAGTGTATAAAGTATGATATGGATATGCAGTAGAAGCCGCTGAGGCAGACGTAGATGCAGAGTTAAAGGAAGAGCAAGTATGAGTGTAGAGGCAGTAAGTACAGAGGCATGAAGCATCATCAGTGCTTGTTGCCAGCTGGAAAAGGAGAATGTCACGTATATGGTAGATCACAGCAGAACGATCACAAGATGACATACACAGCAAACCCTCACTACGGTATTGAGATGGTTAAGCATGTCGAGGAGCTAGACTCCTTGTAAATCGCATCAGAGATCAAACACCCGGTTATATATTAAATGTGATTCGTTGGATCTCTTACTCTCTATTCTGTATTCTGTACTTTACTCTATTCCACTCTCGTGATACCTCAGAATATATGTGCTTCCGAATGCTAATTTTGTGCCCAAATGACTGAAGTCAAACTGCATCGCTGATGCCGTTCTCAATTTAATGGTTTTATTGGAAATTTTTGCGCATCTTGACGTTTGAATGACAAACTGATGCGAGGAATTTTGTTAAATCGAGTGGGAAATATTTTTTAAGTTTACTTTTGTTCCTACTTATTGATAGCTGTGTAGCGGCTACCGTTTAATTGGATGACGAAAGTTTGTTTTTAATAAGATTTTCTTCATTTAAGGAAATTATAAGCTAATTAATAAATGATAAGTTTAAGTTTTTAAAACTTACCTGACTGAGTGGACGAATTCGTTCGTGAATAGACTTCTCTGCCTGCAGAGCGGACGGTGGAGGATGATCTGGAGTAGGCGGTTGTATATAATGAGTAGGACTCGTCGGAATAAGCATCTGAACCCTCTTGAGTCTTTTATCCGTAGCTTCGCGTCCATCTCCCATAATTTGGCTCTCGTTTTGTGCATCGCCGTTTTCCCGTCTATCATCCAGCAAACTCTCTTGCGAGGATTTCAAAGTAAGAAATGCATTTGAAACAAACGTTTGGTCGTGGGAAGTTTCACTGCACGGTGACTCATCAACTGCCGCATTATTATCGAAGTCATAATTTTCATAAGCTCTTTCGCAATGTCTCCGTAATTTCCGTCTTGGGTTTTGAAGTTTTATCAAACGGTCGCCGTACACTGCCGTCAGAGCAACTGGTTCGACGTCTGGTCGTCTATTGGTACTTTCTGATGTACTGTACCGCGATTTCATGTCTACATATTGGTCGACACTTCTGGTTACGTGACGAAGCTGATCTCGCCGAGTTTGCAATTGTTCGAGATCAATGTGACTCCGAGCGCCACTTCGTGCAAGAAATAAATATTCGTAATTACTGGGACCAAGTGAACAATCTGCTGACAATGACATCTGAGTTTGCAAATGGGTTGGTGATACCGATAAATTTCTTCTCGGTGGTTTTTTTGGTGGGGTTGGCTGTAAAAAAATTTTTTTACGCATAAAATATAAATTTGCCAAATTTTTAATAGAAAATTAACGCATTGACTATCAATTTTTCAATAAAAATAGAGCACACACGAAGCTTAGTATCGGAATGTGCAATTTAATGGCCAATGGACATGATTTTCCGTTTGAAATAAAAAATTTAATGGTTAAATTGAATTTCCAGCGGATCTGTGTGTTCGTTTATTGTGCGCAGATACAAATAAATAAAAAATACTTAATTAATCGCCTACATTTTTTTTGATAAGTTTCAGAAAATTCTAAAGCATGATTCTATAAAATATCACCTTATAAATAATTATTGTTTAATTATTATCGATGAATTAATAATCGATTAGATGTTTTTTTTAGCCAAAACCAACACGAAGAGAAAAGAATAGTTATAATTCCTAAGTAGAATGGTAATCATTACTATGTTACATAATAACCCTGATTAGAAAATACGATTTGTGACGATTAGAAACGATTAAAAATTTAATCGTCTTTAACAGTCATAATCTTCATGGTTTTTCACATTTAATCGTCTCTAATCGTCAAAAGACGATTGATTATTTAACGATTAAAAACGATTAATGACGATTAAAATTTCAAATCGTCATGAACCGTTTTTAATCTTCATGTGTGACCAGGAATTGCAATATTATTTTACGAGTAAAGACAATTCGTGACGATTTGAAATTTTTAATCGTCATGAATCGTCGTTCATTATAAAATGATATATTGCAATTTCTGGTTCTGCATGAAGATTAAAAACGATTAAAAATTTAATCGTTTTTAATCATTTTTAATCATCAATTGACGATTCAAAACGATTAAAAAATTTTTAATCGTCATTAATCGTATTTTCTAATCAGGGAACAAGAATTTTTTAGCGTCAAAAGACACGGGACAGAGTAATCCCCCCATTCTACATGGTAACGTTGGCTACACTAGCATAGGAATGATTACCATTCTACATTGACGAGAGAACTATGCAAATGGACATGACTACAATGTTACCTAGCAACATTTACGACCTTTTATTTATTTTATATTAAGTAAATAAGGTTATGACAAAATACACTTATCCAAAAAATTAAAGGAACAAGAAAATTTTATAAATTTTTTAGTGATTTTTGGAAGGCTGTATTTTCGTGAAAAATGATCGTATCGAAAAAATAAAAAAAGCAAATTGAAGCTTGAAATCTCTAGTTTGAAGATCTTTCAGCAAAATATTTTTTTGAGCCACGATTTTTGCGGAATCATAAGAAAAAGGTCGAGACAAAATTTTTCTAAATTTTTTGGTTTCGTTTTTTAGGTCTACGGGGCCGGGAAAAATTTTTTCAAAAAAACGAATTCATGGCTTGTTTAGGAAATTTATTCAGCTACAATTTGCTTTTTTTGTTTCTCTGTACGACAATTTGCTGCTGAGATATCAGCCTTCAAATGAAAAAGGATCCTTTTGTCTTTGATTGTCGATATCTCAGCAAGAAATGGTCACACAGTTATTTAAAGGGCAGTTTAATAAACTTGAATAAATCCCCTACAAGCTCCATTTTTGATTTTTTCAAAAACAAATTTTTTTTCATCCTTGATATCCATTTGAAAAACCTTTCAAAAATGGCCATTTTCTGGTTTTTTAGTCGACTCATCGCTTCTCTGCAAATATTGATAAAAAAAATAATGTTGCCAGGTAATTTTACAGCTTAATGTACCCCCAAAAACCCTAGAGATTTTCAGATTGATCCATTGAACCGTTTGTCCGGTCCGATTGCTCAAAGTTTTACAAAACAATTAAAGGAACAAATTTTGTTCCTTGATTTGTGTAATCATTACCAAAATGAAAAAATTAATTTTTTTTGGATTTTCTTTCATTTTTGCGTTAGTTATTCAGTAAATGTAAGGTAAAGAAAAAAAAAATTTTTTTTCCGAAAAACGAAAAAAAAAAATTACCCCCGAATAAAAGGTAAAAAAAAAATTGGAAAAAATTCTTGTTTGGTCTCGTTTTTTGGAAAATTTTTTTTTTTCCTCTTGATATCAAGGATGAAAAAAAATTTGTTTTTGAAAAAATCAAAAATGGAGCTTGTAGGGGATTTATTCAAGTTTATTAAACTGCCCTTTAAATTACTGTGTGATCATTTCTTGCTGAGATATCAATAATCAAAGACAAAAGGATCCTTTTTCATTTGAAGGCTGATATCTCAGCAGCAAATTGTCGTACAGAGAAACAAAAAAAAGCAAATTGTACCTGAATAAATTTCCTAAACAAGCCATGAATTCGTTTTTTTGAAAAAATTTTTCCCGGCCCCGTAGACCTAAAAAACGAAACCAAAAAATTTAGAAAAATTTTGTCTCGACCTTTTTCTTATGATTCCGCAAAAACCGTGGCTCAAAAAAATATTTTGCTGAAAGATCTTCAAACTAGAGATTTCAAGCTTCAATTTGCTTTTTTTATTTTTTCGATACGATCATTTTTCACGAAAGTACAGCCTTCCAAAAATCACTAAAAAATTTATAAAATTTTCTTGTTCCTTTAATTTTTCGGATAAGTGTAAATAACTCAAGTTACTTTAAATATACGTAGAAATTGAATTAATCTATTGAAATAATTCAAATATTGCTCACAATGAAGTATCATTTTTTGATAAAAGATAAAGAATAGTTTAAAAAATTAGAATATTTAGTAATAAACAATTTATTTACTTCATTTGTTCACTTCGTTGTCTTTTATATATTTATTGAACTTTAATGACAGCTATTCAAGCATAGAACTGACTAGCATTCTATATAGCCCTGATTCCCATACTAGATAGCAATTTTTACCATTTTATTTGTTTCAATGTAACATAGTAATCATTACCAGAAAAATGGTAATAATTCCTATTCTACATAGCATTATTTACCACTTTACAAAAAATTAGTCTGGTTACTATGTAGAATAGTAATCACTATTTTTTTCTCTCCGTGAATTAACGCCATCTATAGAATGATTAATGATTTACAACCATCCGCTTTTGAAATCAATGAAGTAAAAAAATTATTGGCTGACTTTATTTTTATAAATAAAATAAAAACTTACCGAGACTTTACTATTAGAGGCAGGACTATGAAGTGAACTAGACAGCGGCGCCATGGGCAAGTAAATTCCGGAAATACCAGAATCATTAGGTAAACATCGTCTGTCCCGAGGGCTAGGTCCTCCAATACTTGACGAAGAAGAGACACTCAATTGATCAGACTCCCTGCCAGTAAATCCCGGGGGCAATGTCAAGGACAGGTCCTCAGAGACGTAGCTGCCCTCAGTACATCTTGGTGCCGGTGGCGTCTGATATAGTCCGCTGTCAGAGCCCCTAAACAACCAGCCCAATTTACTCATCACGTCACTAATTATTTATTACGATTACAGTAACTCCATAACCACAATAACAATTAACAATTAAATTAGAAAAAAAAAGAAATAATTAATGTATGTAAGCATGTATTTGTAATGTAGAAAATAAAATATCTAAGAAGCCTGCTAATATATCAAGCCTCATATCATATAATAGATCAGCGTCTGCAAATGTGTAGCTAATGCTGTAACAGCATACCGTGTTCGCGGTGATACTGGTGTGTTGATATAAATGTCAATAGGTTTGTTGTCATCGGGTGTTGTTTGATCAGAGCTTGCAAGTGTGTTTATTGAGTTGAGAGTGTCTGACATTGACATCAAGACACTGTCGAAGAATGAACTTGGATCCGAGTAGCTTTCGGTCACTTGTAATTCCGGAGCATCGTAGTAGTAGTTGCCATCAAAATCGTTGCTGAAATAACGACGTAATGTCCTCGAATATTTTATAAACTACAATCTATAAATATCTACCCATTTAACTACTAATTGTATTGATACGAAATGACCGTCATTTTTGGTTTCGGTCACAAGACGGTCAGCGAACTGTCTGGTGACCGACGATCCTAAATGACGACCCTGTTTAAATGTGAAAAGACCGTCAAAAAATTTCGTCACAAATTTGGTCAGTAACTTCTAGATACACAGTTAGAAATTTTGTGTATTTGTGTTAAGAAATTATTTGGTTAAATTTTTTGTGTTGATTTTCAACACAGAAATCTGTTAATTCAACACAAACTGTTTGTGTTATTTTACTTTAATTGATTTTTTATGTTAAATGATTAGAAAATCTGGAATATAAGACATTTCTTGTGTTATTCGAAAATTAACACGAAATTTGTGTTGTTTAGCTAAACACTCCCGCGCGTTTCTTTATTTCTATAACCAAGCAAAGCATTGTCTGCAAGGAAACTTGGATTATAATTGATTCACAATTAAATATAATCATAGATAACTTGAATATTTTTATGATCAGGTTCAATGATTTTTTTATTCTCATTTTACGGGAGGATAATTCATAGCTCCGTTGATTAGAAAAATCACAGAAAGTCGAACTAATTGTTTGCTCAATTGACAAAAGCTTTGCTGAGGTTAAATCACACTGAGAGAACAATTATTTGAGCCAAATGAGATTTGTCTAGGCAAATAAATCCCATATTTGAATGGACCCAATCAGTATCTATTTGAGACAAAGATATGGTTCATTTGAATAAAATAATGATTTGTTTATAGTTAACAAATCTGTATTTGATAGCGCCACCAGCCGTAGTGGATTTTTTCTCAACTAAGATTTGTTAACTATAAACAAATATATATTTGAATGAAATAAATGATTTTGTTCAGTCGAATAAATCTATTTAGTTGGCTCAAATAAATTGTTCTCTCAGTGCAGCATACTTGAGTTGGTTAGACTATGTGCTTATATTTATTAGTTAATTTTAACACGAAAAGTCTGTTAAATTTACTAAATTTTCTGTCAAAATAACGGATTTTGTGTTCAGTTATTTAACATAAAATTTGTGTTAAAGATCAACACAAACGCAAGGTGTTGAATTAACACTAAAATTTGTGTAGACCGTTTGCTACACGATTTTGTTGAATTTGACACAAAATTTTTAACTGTGCAGATGATTTGTGACCGTCATTAAATTTTTGGTCACAGATTAATGTCAAGAATTTTGTCAGTCACAACCAGCTAGATGATTGGACGCAAACTTTATTTTAAATTCTCGTGGTATTTTAAAAAATGGCGGCTTGAAAATTTAAATTTATATGAAAGTTATAAAGGCGCTTGTAAGATGTCACCACAATTGTGACGGTCCTTCGTTTTATGAACGGTCCACTGTCTTGTGACCATGACGTGGTCAAAAATGACCTGACTCATCAGACTCGCATCACTAATTACAAATAAATATTTTTACGAACGTCTTCAAATATTTTATCCATCAGTCGAAGCTTTTATAAGATAATTATAATGAAAATAATAATAAAGAGATTATTATCAAAGAAAGTAAAGAAAGTAAAGGCCACGAGGGAGCACAAGTTAAGTTATAAGTGTAACAGTTATTAATTTAACGTTGAGACGGGCTAACATTTACATTGTTTAACATGATGGATTCATCTCGAGACTAGGTAGGAGCGTGTACAAGGCTAACGTCAAACATTGATGGTAGCGAGCGGGATTGCCGAGAATAAGAGTCCAGAATAGGGGCCAGAGCTGCCGGAGGGTGACCCGAGGCGAATGAACCAGCGGACTCACCATCAGTGAGGACTACTGCCTACATCAGGAAAATTAAAGCAACCCAACCGGTGCTTAACGCGGTGGAGCAACATCACCACCTTTATACTGCGTCCTTTGCACTTTACAACCTACGGTCTCTTTCATTCATTCGCTCGCTCGCTCACTGGCTGGCTGGTTGGCTCAATCTCGGGGTTTCTCTTCGTTTTCCTTCAGCAACTAAATTCCAGACTACCATTACTAGTAAAACTCAAACCACTGCTGGCACTAATACTAGTACTGATATTCACTACTTTCTTCATTTACTTCCCACATACAGCAGCTCATTCACTTCAACCGGGGTTTACATCTGTGCTTTTGTTTGCCCACATCTAGTATATTAAACCTGGCAGCTATCCGACCGACCTGTTACAAAACCCCATCTATATCTATATATCGAGTGTTTCTGCGAAATATTACTGCCGAGGTCAGTTTGAATTTCCCGGGTTGTTAAAATAGAGATACTGAGTAAGAGTAATAAAAATAAAGAAAAAGGTAAAAAAAATTTAAGTTTTGTCTGGCATTTTTAAATTTTTTGTTCGACATTTCTTCACGTACTCTCTTGTCTTTTTATATGACTTCTTTCATTTTAGAGTGCGCTCACAGAGCGTAACATGCTTGGCTGCAACTGCTACTGCTAGTGCTACTGCTGAGAGACGAGAAAATAAAATGGGAAAAAATTTATACAAGAGCGAGGCATATCCATCTCCAGCTACATCGTCATCACAGTATAATTTAAGTTCTCGAAAAATTGTTTATGAATTACTACTGAGTGTTTGTGAGTGTATGGGGTCTTGTCGACTGCTGAAAATCTTTATGGACGATGCACAATTACGAGACACTCGTTCATTAAATATATAATATTAAATAGTACCTGGGGTTTTATGATACTTTTTAGTGTCTGAGTGTGTATGTGTGTGTATGAGTATGTGTGGGTCGGTGGATAGTGTGAATTAAAATTTTACTAATGAGACTTACAAGGACATGACTGAAGTACCGGATACTCGGCGGTCCTCGTCTCGCGGTTTGTGATAAAACTGCCACTGCGTTGGCGACGAACCTTCTGCTGGAGAAAGATCTTCACGCGCATTGTCATATGGGCTACCCAGAGTGTCATTTGTGCGTGGAAGATGCTCGCTGTCTGCGTCACTCTCCACGCCGGAAGACGATCGATGTCCTGTAAAAGGAATTTTGTTTACTTGTCAGCAAAATTTTTCAAGTTTTTCATAAAATTGTTGAAACTAAAAATTTCATTTTAAAATTACACAGTTAAAAATTTTGTGTCAAATTCAACAAAATCGTGTAGCAACCGGTCTACACAAATTTTTGTGTTAACTCAACACATTGCGTTCGTGTTGATCTTTAACACGAATTTTATGTTAAATAATTGAACACAAAATCTGTTATTTTGACAGAAAATTTGTGTAAATTTAACAGACTTTTCGTGTTAAATTTAACTAATAAATATAAGCACGTAACCTGACCAACCCAAGGATACTGATCTAACCTTAGTACAACATTTGTCAATTTAGCAAACAATTAGTTCGATTTTCTGTGATTTTTCTAAAAAACGGAGCTATCCCGAATCAAAAAACAAATTCGGATTTAAGTCTCACAATTCTCAATAAGGTTTTCGATGATCAATTTAGAATTTTAAGATTGACAACAGTAGAAAGTTATTTTAATTTAGTCCTCAAAGTAGTAGTTACGACCCATTTTACCACTTTGAGGACTAAACTGGAATAATATGATCTGGATTAGAGCCTCCAAATACTCAAAACATACAGGAATAATTTTATCCTCGAAAGTCTCATTCGACGTATTCTCTCCCCTCCCTTTTCTATCTAAAATTTTTAAAAGTCCGAATTATAACTTTTCATTCGTTGAGTATTTTGAGGTCTTAGTTATAATTTAAAATCGATAAATTATTCGCATTTAGACCTCATAGTTCTCATTGAGAATTTTGAGTACTAGAGTAGAGTTACTTTCTGGACAGTAAATAAAACATCAAAGGAATTGAGGCTTTTGAGGACTAAACTAGAATTTGTTTTTTGACTCGGGATGAATTATCCTCCCGTAAAATGAGAATAAAAAAATCATTGAACCTGATCATAAAAATATTCAAGTTATCTGTGATTATATTTCATTGTAAATCAATTATAATCCAAGTTCCTTGCTGACAATGCTGCTAAAAGCTTTGTTTGGTTACAGTTACCTAAACAACACAAATTTTGTGTTAATTTTCGAATAACAAAAGAAATGTCTTACATAACAGATTTTCCTATCATTTAACATAAAAAATCAGTTATAAAGTAAAATAACACAAACAATTTGTGTTGAATTAACAGATTTCTGCGTTGAAAGTCAACACAAAAAATTTAACCAAATAATTTCTTAACACAAATACACAAAATTTCTAACTGTGTATAAAAGACCTAGTACAGTGTGCCGTCAAATGATCCCAACAATTTTATACTACGACAAGTGATCCCTACAAAATGATTCCATCGACAATTGATTTATTATTTTCACAATAATAATAAAAAATAATTTATTTGAAGATCTATAATAAATATGATATGAAATATCTTATTATTAAACAAATATCTTATATTGATCCCAAGTTGTCTGTTGGATCAATTGTCATGTGATCACTTGTCGGGGATCAGTTGTCATGGAACCACCTAGTACCCGATCACTCATGTATTTGTACATCTATACTTACTGGATTTTACTAAATATAGATACACAAATACATGGAGTGATCGGGTACTAGTTCCCTGATCGGGTACTATTAGGTCTTTTACCTTAGTCTATGCGTTACATATAAGACGTGTATATTAAAAAGTTCAGTGACTTTTTAATTTGAAAAATAAATATTTTTTAACATAAATAAGAAATGATAGTGAATACAAACTTTTAATAACTGCGGTAATGTCATGAGTAACATGAGGCGGGAACTGCCCCAGAAGATCCAGCACCGTATTGTGTCTTGCATCGCGTATCCCCAAATCAACTCCGCGGTCCAAAAGTGTTCTCACAACTTCCATTTTTCCACAAAGCGCAGCCTCATGCATCGCAGTACCAGCAGAAGTTCTCGTGTTGACGTCAACTCCGGATGCCAACAGAACTTCAACAACGGCCCTAAAAAAAACCAAGCATACCCATGAAACCAAAATCCATTATCGCTCTATTTATAATCCATTTCTCAGCGATGAGTGATAAGTGATCTCGGCGATCAATGATGAGTATCTACGCGTAGATTCCGGTGAATATAAACATGGGATAGACATAACTAGCAATAGAGCATTGGAGTACAGTGATGGCCACCGTTAGCTCATGACATGATGAATGTATGTCGAGTAGGGAGATTCAGCGGATGGAATATAATGCCGCCGGGGGCCAGTGAATCAACCAGTAGTAGTATAGCGCAACAGCAGCAATCCATCGCATATAGGATTGGGAAACCCAGGGATACGAAGAGCAAGAGGCAAGAGGAGATAGAGATCCGATTCGCATCCACCTATGTTGTTATTACCGTACCATAGGGGTATTTGTACTGGCTTACCAAGAGCAGCGATATTGAATCCGATAATTGACATTACCCCGCCTGACTCTTCATATTCCCTTTCTATAACACACGCCTCCATGCCTACGATTATTCGCGGCTAACCCTGATTCCACTTTAAATAATTATTTAACCCTTTAACTTTTTTTTTATATATTTACTTATCATATGATCTAATATAAACACTACAAAAAATCCGGCGTGAGTACATGATATCCTGGAGTAAAATTTCACCCTGGAAATGATAATAAAATGACACCGGTGTTAAAAAAAAAGTTTAAGGTTTGAAATATCAAAAGTCAAGTTGTGTTTCAAATATAAAAAAATATTTTTTCACTGTTTCGAAAATTGATGATACGACAGATTTACAAATGTATAAGGAATCCAAAGAACATTTGTGCACATTTACATGTTAATATGATTGTATAAAATATTGGAAACAAATTTATATGATTAAAGTCTTTTTGCGAACTAAATCAGAAAAAAACAAAATTAAGTTACCAATGATTAATTTATGATCTTTAAATCAGTTATTGGCTTAGGAAAAATATCAGAGTTATAATAAAAATAACTATAATATTGTTCCTAAATATTTGATTTGATAAATGATTAAAAATTTCAGCAATTTGATCGATTTAATAAAAGTGGAATTTCTTATTTTATAGATTATAAAAATTTTTTTATCTCAATTACCGATAATTACACAACCCAGTTGTGAAGCAATAAGATGTGTTCTGTTAACGCTTACTCGGCCCCAGCTAATTCAAATAAAATGAACATAATTCTAAGTCACGTTTTTTTAAAATAATGATTAAAAAAAAAATCTGTGATGTCTGTTAGTATATACGGATGTTGGTAATTTTTTATTGTTGGTTTTATTTTTTATTACACGTGAATTTTTAAATCGAAGAACCATTTTGAAAATCACTATTCAAATCCTTTTGAATTGATTATAATTAATAAAAACTTAAAACTGACTTAAAACTTAAAGTATATATAAGTATATTATTATTAGGCATCAGGCAATTCCATATTCGGTCAACTAAGCTGAATTCAAACTAAAATCCAAATCAAATTCAATTTTATGCCAGATCAAATTCAAAAATCGGCGACGGGACGAATCTCGGGACCGAAAGACCTCATACTTTGTATGTGAAAAATTCTTTCGGCTCCACTGAGATTCGAACCAATGCTTGACCAGTGATCAAGTTCTATTTTTTTCAATACTTTCTTGCATATGGGATAGCCGTCTATTGATTACTTTTTGAATGAGCAAGTGAGTTGCGCGCGTTTTGATTTTCCAACTTTTTCGTAATTTTATCGAAATATTATTATTACTTTATGTTTTGCAAGTATTAAAACATCTTCACTTACACCATCATACTCCGATCCGAGTTAATTTACTCCTTGTGTACACTGTTTTAACATCAATAGGATAACACCGCTAAGTACCACCGCAACACAGACGGGAATTAATTTTAACACTGCACCAGTGTTAAAATAAGTCTATTTTTACACCGGTTTTATTACAGTGTAAAAATATTTAAACAATAACTGATAAACTAATCTGATAATAATAAGTATAAAAAGATTTAACTTTTTTTAAAATCAATATAATTGAAGAGTGAACAAATGGAACTAAATACACTGGCAGCCATCCAACTGTATCGCGATGCGATCATAGAATTATAGTCGAGGCGTTGTTGAAACGATTATTGCCCACTCTACTCCCCGTAAAACCCTCTTTATCCTTCCACCAGAATCCGTATCCTTCTCTTTTCCTCTTATGTAACATTCCTCCCCCTCGCCCTCCACCCGCCAATTCAACGTTTAGTTTTTTCCCTACGGGTTACACTCTGTCGCTTAACAATCACGGCAGATTACCAAACACGTTTTACGTAAAAATTTAATGGAACGGGCGCGGTTATACCCCGATTACGATGTAACCCGTAGTTTCGCGGCTGTTACGATTTAGCGGCCATTTCAAAGCCCATTCAAAATTATTATAATAGCTTATTTTACTAATGCAGATAAATATTTATAGATTTATTAAATTTACGTAAAATTTATTTTATTAATAGCCAAATAATTGTATATTTATTATTTGGTTGCATGAATTGGCGGGTAATTAAAAATTCACGATAATTATTTTTAATTCAAAACTTTGTACCGCGTGTTTATTTTTTCGCCCGGTTTAATTCAATTAATTAGCTTATATTTTTTTTATTCATTAAATCCATTATTCATAGATTACGTTATTATAAAATGAATTTTAAAAATGCTAATTAAAGGCTGAATAATAAATCAAATATTAAGTTGTTTTTTACGCATAATTTATTATAAAATAATTTTTAAAAACGTTTAACCCTGTGGGCAAATCCCAAAACTTTCCGCTGTTTTTGAGCTCGGTAAGCTTGGAAACGTTATTATTAGTAAACTTTTGAGCTTTTCGAGCTCAAAAAACGGCTAGACGGACTGGAAAAAATCAACCGACTTGTACGGGTTCTGCAGAAATCAAACGAGCTCACCAAGACTTAGATTCAATCGAACTTAGAAACAAATCGATCGTGAGATTTACGAGTTATGCAACAAAAACTTAAAAAGAACTTTTTTTATTTTTATTTTTCGTATAACTTGTAAACTACACAATAAAAAAAATTGTAGAAATTAACACAAGACTATGTGTTAAAACAATATTTTACACAAATTTTTATGTTGTTTTAACACTTTTCATTTTTGTTAAAAAAATAACACAAAAAAATTTTAATACTCTCTGTTACCGGTTCTGAAACTTTTACACATTGAAATGTTATCTGCAAAACACGTAAAGTGTTAATTTAACATTTTTATTTGTGTTATTTTGATACTCATAAAAATATATGTTACGCTTAACAAGTGACTACGGTAAATTTAACACCTTCTTTGTGTTACTTCAGTGAATTAACACGCGCTGTTAAAGTTACATTGTAAAAGGGTTAACACTTGTTTGGAAAGTAACAGAATAAATGTTACTTTTGTTTCAATTGACATTTTTTTTGTGTTAAAAATGAACTGATCAAACAACACAAAAGCAGTGTGTTAAATTAACACAAAAATGTTAAATGTTTAACGTAAAATCTTTAACACAGAATTTTTTCTTTACGCAAGTACGAAAAATTTTTTACTGTGTACTCTACCGATCAACTCTAAAATCTAATTAGTTCTAAGTCTTGGTAAGCACTTTCGATTGCCGCCAAAAATATTCAAATCGGTTGATTCGTTCTAAAGATATCGTCGAACAAAAAAAGTCTGCACACACACACACACACACTCACGTGGACGGACGTTCATCCGAAAATAGTCAGAATTGTTCCCTACGAGCTCAAAACGTCGAGATCTGATGAAAACTCGATATTCAAAAATCGGATCGAAACCAATAACTTCCCTTTTTTTTTGAAAATTTTCAATTTTAATAGCGGAAAGTTAGAAAGGAGTGATGTTATAACTCATAATAATAATAATAATGATAAAGTAGGTATTAAATTTAATAACAAATGTATTTACGGTGAATTAAACATGTCAAATTGCCGTTAGGATGCTCATCATCTGTAAAATTAAATCCCGTATTAAGATGTGTTCCGTATGGATCAGAAACTACGACAATGTCTTAGTATTCAGCGTTTCGTGTAATGGGATTCGTCAATGCCGAGCCGATAGTTTGTGGTGGCGCTGGTTGTAGTGGGAGAGTTTGATTCAGAATTGAGGATTCGGAATTTAGGTGGATTGATAAAGGGAGAAGCTGGTTTTAGAGCAGGTCCAAATGGTACTCTAGACTCCCGGGAATCTGCAATATAATCGTGGCCAGTAACACGCGGTATTGGATATAGAATAGAGCTGAGTATATATAGGACTGAGTATAGAGGGATTGTTGTGTAGTTGGTTGAGGGGTTGGTAGTCAGTATATCGAGAGTATCTGGCGTATATCGGTTGAATGGGATTATACAATACCGTGCTCTCTGATTGGCTCTAATCGGCACTATTGCACTTTGAGTGTATAGCTTTACTATATTGTAGCCTACCCACTGGTAGTAGTGTATGCTGTATGCTTTACATACCTGTGGCCATTTCGTGAAGCTAGATGCAGTGGTGTGTGAGGGAAGATTAGCGATGAGGAAGAATTACGAAGTGGTTCGATGAGTTCTGGATGTGTTCTCACTATCAATTGTACCGTTTCTAATCTGCAAAACATAATTATTAAGGTTTTTCTTTGTAAAATACAACTACTTTATAATTTTTTACACGAAAAAAAAAAAGTAAGGAAAAATTACTGTGTGGAAAGTAACTCGAAACGATTAATGGGATCCGATAGTTTCTACTTTTGGCAAAAGTAAAAAATTACTATTCCATACACAGAAAAAAAGAATTTCTTGGCGCAAGAAATATTTTGTATTATGAATTGAAGACAAAAATTTTTCTTGGCTCAAGAATTTTTTTCTCGCCTAAAAAATTTTTTTCTTGTTCCAAGAAAATTTTATCTTACCCCAAGAAAAGTTTTGTTTTCACTTGATAATACAAAAAATTTCTTGGGTCCTTACACAGAAATCCTTTTTTTCTGTGTAAGTAAATATGTCATCGTAAATAAAAATTACTAAGCGTTTGTATTTTTTACTGTGTTCGTATCTTTTACTTATGGAAAAATAATTTTTCACTTATGCCAAAAGTAAAAGCAACACAGTTGAAAATTTTGTGTTCTTGTGTATAAAAATTCAAAGGTCAAATATTTAGTGTCAATTATTTGATACCATCGAGTGTAAATTTAACTAAAGTTGAATGTGTTATCTGATCTCAACACGTTTTAAACCTGTATTGTTTGACACAAGTATAATTTGTTAAATTAACACAAAAAATTGACTGGAGCGTTTAGGACATGTGATTTATGTTAAATTTAACACAAATTTTTCAAATGTGTATCGGATCTAAGTAAGGGTTTCGGGTTACTTTCTACATAGTAATTTTTCCTTACTTTTTTTTCCATGTAGATTTTTTTAAATAAACTTTTGACTTAATGACAAAATTAAATACACAGTTAGAAATTTAGCGTATTTATGTTAAAAAATCATCTGGTAAAATTTTTTGTGTTGATTTTCAACCCAGAAATCTGTTAATTCAACACGAAATGTTTGTGTTATTTCACTTTAACTGATTTTTTATGTTTAATGATTAGAAAATCTATAATGTAAGACATTTCTCGTGTCATTCAAAAATTAACACAAAATTTGTGTTGTTTAGTTAAACACTCCCGCGCGTTTCTTTATTACTATAACTGAGCACAGGATTTTAGCAGCATTGACTACAAGGAAACTTGGATTATAATTGATTTACAATTAAATATAATCATCGATAACTTGAATATTTTTATGATCCGGTTCAATGATTTTTTTTTTCTCATTTTGCGGGAGGATAATTCATAGCTCCGTTTTTTAGAAAAATCACAGAAAATCGAACTAATTATTTGCTATATTGACAAAAGTTGTACTAAGGTTAGATCAGTATACTTGGGTTGGTCAGGTTCTGTGCTTATACAGTAGAACCTCGGTATAAGACTACGCGCTATAAGACTCTTCTCCTCAATTTGTTAAAACTAGCTCGGAACGCTTCTCCCACCAACAACTCAATAAAAGTTTTGCGCCGAAACCTTGTTATCAGACTAAAGACCAGTACGACTAAAATCGAGATAAAATGTACATTCATAAAAATTGTAGATTAAATAATTTATTCTCATAAAGAATACTTTAAATTTCGTGGAATCACATAATTAATTAACAGAAAAGACCGACAAAATTCTGCTTATTTATGATCATATGTAAAATAGATTCACTATATAATAGAGTAGAGTTGAACCGAATACATAAATAAAACGTAAAACGGCGATAGTCTTATAGCGAGGTTTGGACGCAAACGCTGTTAAACACAATAATGGGGGTACCTCAATTCTAAGAATTTTTTTCCCTACAGCCCCAAGCTAGTCTTATAACGAGATCCTACTGTATTTATTAGTTAATTGTAACGAAAAAGTCTGTGAAATTTACACAAATTTTCTGTCCAAATAACAGATTTTCTGTTCAATTATTTAATTTAAAATTTGTATTAAAGATCAACACAAACGCAATGTATTTAATCAACACAAAATTTCTAACTGTGTAAAATAAATCCTATAAATAAATTGAATCTCCAAATTTTAATCTTATCGGATTCCTTTGGATTTATTTTTTAATAGTAAATATAAATTAGAAGACAGACAGAGTAACCTCGAAAATTATTTAGCATTTGAGTATGCAAGTAAGCGACATTTTGTTTTGCATTAAACAAAATGCCGGGTTCTAAAATCACCAAAAAGTTTTTAGAATTAATAAAAAGTTATCAATTTTTTTGGTAGTCTCGTTATATTTATATAAAAATAAACAAATTCATTTAATTCATTCCACAAATAAAGTCAACTATTTATTTATATTTTGCCTGACCGAATATTAATTTTATTTTACATTTTTACTGAAAATAAAATTTTATAAAAGTCAAATATTTAAAGTAGCGATTAAATGGAATAAAAAAATAAACTGTCCAATAAAAACCTCTCTATTTTTATTAATAATTTTATTTAAAAAAAAAAAAAAAGAAAATATTTACCTGCCATACTGTGCAGCGAGATCGAGCGCTGATTCGCCCCGGCTGTTACGGATACTAGGATCACATCCGTACTGCAGCAGTTGTGCCACCACCTCTGTATGTCCATACTGTGCTGCACAATGTAACGCCGTTTCATTGTCTTTTGTCTGCAATAAATAATTTCATGTATAAATTTAAATAAAAATTTATCATTGAATTTTCCAACAATGAAATAATAAAATATCCCTACCGTGAGATTGACATTCGGTACAGACGGACCCTGGCTTAAAATTAATCTGACGATATCAGCATCTCCAGCCCAAGCGGCCAAATGCAAAGGTGACGATCCTTTGGCGTCAATTACATTCGTTGATGCTTCGTGCTGCAATAGCAGTTTCACTATTTCTCTAAAATGATAACAAGAAAAAAATAGTGAATTTTTTATAATGAAAATCGATAAATAAATAAAGAAATTTAATACTTACTTATGGCCATTTAATGCAGCATGATGTAGAGCTGAGTAACCACTGGCATCTTGCACGTTAGCTCCAGGACCTCGTCGAAGACTGCAAAAATAAAAGGCAATTCAGTGTCCGAAATGAAAGTAAATTTCTCATGATTTCTTTGTTTTAGAGTTTCAAGATAAAATTGAATTAGAAAATTCATTTTTTTTTGACGTTTTTAGTGAATTTCGAGCTACAAAACCGCCAAAAACAAAACAATTTGAAAATTTAAACTGCGACTTTGAACCTAAATAAGCATTGAACACCTACATTAGACTTTTTAGGACATAATCATTGTAAAAGCTTGAATTAGACCTGCATAGACATAAATCGTGAAACAAACGTACCTTGATTTAACAAAACGAAGGACTTGCAAGAGATACTACAAAATAAGTAAAATTGTTAAATTCGCGGACTACTGGAGAATTGATGCAAGTGATCTAGTCATTTCTTCCGTAGGCTAATGATACCCAAGGGTGGATTAGGTCCCACAGGCAGTCTGGGACTAACAGAAGGTCGATTTAAAAAATTCAGAGTTCGTTTGTTTTATGATACATATCTTCGTAGGTCTAATTAATGCTTTTGTAAGTCTAAGTTGGTCCATTTAAAGTTTTTACAATGATTATGTCCTCAAAAGTCTACTGTAGGTATTCAATGCTCACTTAGGTTCAAAGTATGCCTTAGATTTCGACTCGGGATGTAATAATGACATTTTTATCATAACACAAAAATCATCTACCAGAAGATCCGAACGTTTTTCGCGCAGCGGAAATGGAAAAGATTCATGTAATTTGGCTGTATAAAAGTGACTTAAGGGATGATTGGGGGTGGCTTCAATTTTTGATTGATATAATAACACCTATGCGAAACATTTCAGAAATCGAGATCCAGTAGATTTTTTACATTTCATTCTGTTTTTTTTTTTTTACTACAGGTAAGGTAAGAGACCTACTAATACTTTATGACCAGATAGTTGTACCCGATCACTGTTGTATTTGTATATCTATATTTACTAAAACTTAGTTAATATAGATATTGAAATTCATGGAGTAATCGGATACTAGTTCCCTGATCGGGTGCTAAGTCTTTTACCTTACATCAAAAATCAATCATGTAACTTTGGACCTTTATTAAAATCCGAGAAATTATCGTAAAATAAAAAAAAAGAGGAAAATATACCTCATTTTATCAGCTATGACATCATTTTTACCCAATAATGCTACATGTTCCCGTTAAAAAGTTATTTCGGAAAAAGCGGCGGAAGTAGCGTTTTTCGTTAATTTGCAAATTTCAAATCGCCACCATTTTTAAACTAATTGACCGATTTTGCTCATCTTTGAATCCAACCGAGCTTATGATTCACCGAATAAGTGTGTCAAGTTTCATTAATATCCGTTTAGAATTGTCGCAAAAAACGCGTTATATTAAATATATATCTAAACTTTTAAACCAATGGTATTTTTGGAACCTACTCGACAAATTATGGTTAGACTATGGCTAAATTCTTTGAAAGGACAAATGCAATAGATAGATTTCTATAAAATCTACTAAAAAGAAAAAATAAAATTAATTTATGAATATTTAATAATGAAATTAAATTGTAACAAGAAAATGTCGTAAATAATTAAAAGACTAACGGAACAACGAAATTGTTTTAGCCCACTTTGAATAGAATCTATCTCACACCGTCCAATTAATTCAGCGAATATACTCATTCGTGGACCAGTCAGTTTCCGTTTGTCAGGCGCTTCATTTCCGCAATCAAGTATTCACGTTTGCTCACACTAAACTGGAGTTGTTGCGGAAAGACGTACGCACAATAGACATCGATCTGGTATTTAAATAGACGAGAAGGAGTAAATATATAAATAAATAAATAAATAAATAAATAGACATGGTGAGGAAGGAAAAAGTTGAGAGTTGAATGAAAATATGTTTTAAAGCTTGAAGAGTATTGTTGATAATACGGAACAAAATGAGTTGAGATAATCCGTAGTGTCGACGTAAATGCAATGGTAAAGCTTCTCGGTCGCGTCAACCAACCTGCTAACGAAGCCTATACGTCTGACACATGTCCTCGTTAAACACTATTGTTACGTCAAACCGACAAAGTCCACGGTTATATAGATCCAATACACCCCTATATATAAACTTTGCTGTTCTGTAGAAGTTATATATATATGTATATATATTAGTAGGATAGCTGGGGACTGGAACAGCCCCTGGAGAATTGACAACTTATGTTTGTTGACCCTTTTCTTAATCATCGTTGCTTTAATGCGAGTAAAATATTTTTATTTTATCTTATTACTTCCGGCATTTGTTAATTTATTTTATTACCTCATTTTATTGAAAAATTTTTTGTTTTATAATCTGTCATTGTGTCCATTCTTTATATATATTCAGAAAGTTCGCAGGAAAGTGGACAATAGGATGTCAATCAAAATACTAATTGTTAATTAATTGCGACGTTTCGGTCATATATTTGACTTCATCAGGCATCTAAATTTTTTTTTTTTAATTACAAACACATGTTTTTTTTTTTATTTTATAGTTACGATAATTATCATCATTTTGGTGCGTAATGATAAAAGTTATGTGAAAATATGGAGGAAAATTAATTTTGTCAATAATTATAAAAAAAAAAATTTTGGAGCAAAATTTTTTGGTTTTTTGTAAAAAAAAATTTTTTTTGAACAGTATATTGAGTGAGTAGAAAAAGTATTATTGAATAAAATGTGAGTGCTTGTCTCAAAAATTATTTTGATTAATTACATATTTTATTAAAAAACAAAAATGTAGGGACAATTTAATTATTATCAATTAATTTATTAAGTATTATTAATATTCTATATTTTTAAAACTTAATTCAAAGATTGATTATTAATTTATAAACTGAAATTACTGGATTTATTTTGTGTGCAATTTTTTTATTTAAAATAATTTTCTTACGAATTGCAATGACAGCAAATTTATTGAAGGCTAAAAATTATTTAAAGAAAAGGTAAAATGGACACCCTGCACTGTAAGAGTTTTTGGAGTGAACGCAAATAAATCCGTAAAGTAAATTCGGGGTGACAACGGATGACTGTTTATGTATTTAATCCCCTTGGAGTGAAATTTACTCCGGAGAAAATCTATTTTAATATTAAAACTACGAATCGAAGTGAATGCGGATTTAAATAAAATCCGTAATCACTCCCAATTTTTTACAGTGTGAAGTTTTTAAATTAATAGAATTGGAGGAAAAATATTCCTACAAAAATTTATAAGGCGGAAAAATTAATATGAGGCAAATTGGGTCAACTTGAAATTTTTCAAATTGGAATTCATCTAAAAAATTGCATGAAAATTTTTTTACAAATAAGTCAGCAATAAATTCATTGATTTTTAATGGAAAATTAATTAATTCATATTTTAAACCAGTACTTGTAGTCGAGTGGATAACACTCTTGTCTTCGAACTCAAGTACTGGCCAGGCTCAGGTTCGAATCCCACAGAGAGCAAATGAATTATTTTTCACAAGTTGATATAATGCATTGACTTGTGAGATTCGTTCCATATAGCCACAGACTACCACCTGTCTGCAATCCTGCCCACTATAAAACCCTCCGTGATTGCAAAAATATGGAAAAATGAGATGAGAACAGATAGCTAATAATGAGATATGGAAACATAGTCCGAAAAGTTTAGAGTAGTTTGTTAGAAATATATATATAATATTTATCGAAAGAAAATAGGGACTTTAAATTGCTTGCAACGTAACCTAAAGACAATGTAATGTAAAATATGTGAAGAATAAAAACTGTAGAAAACGGAACTTATACAGTTACGATTGCAACAATTAAAAAAAAAAAAAATTAATTCATATTTTCCATGTCATTTTGTAAGTAAAAGAAATTTTTCTACACAACTATTTTCTTTAGACAGCTAATTTTTCCCTAAATTCATTTTTCAACAATTAAGTTATCAATATAAAATAATCCCCTTAATAAAATATAAATAAAATAAACTTTTTAATAACGGAAATGACAAAGCATATACACATAAATCCAAATATATTTTCAAAATTGATTACACCATTAATATCCTCCCTATTCATTTATCCCCATATTTATCACTAAAAACCCCAATGATTGATAAAAGATTAATGACAAACCAAACACTCGTTTCCGCAATATAAAAAAAAACTCAAGGTTTTATTATCAATATCTGGCACTCAACGCCCCAGGAAAATATTACTATCATTTTATGACACTAAAAAAATAATAAAATATATAAAAACTCAATAAATAAAAACTACCAAACTAAACATCTCATCTCTTCTCACATCAAGTTATATCGTATCAATAAAAAAATCTAAATCTCATTAGTAGGATTTCCAATAGATCCAAGTCAAAGGCCGCGGCGTTTCTCTGATCCATTGAACGAAACATCAAAACGTTACCGCGATGAATGCATCCTCGAGTACATCATTCTGTTAGAATAGACTGAAAAACTATAATAAACGAGTGGATAAAAAATAAAGATGAAAAAGAAATAAAAAGAAAAAAAAAACGTGATGCTGTAGAAGCAGCACGTGCTTATACACTCGAGCAAAGTCTATAAGAACTTTAACCAGTTTCACTCTCTTTTCTTTTCGTCTCTTATTTTTTATACACATATATATTTGTGTTTGTTTTTTTACCCTCTACCCTCTTTTACTGTGTAGTGGTTCTACTACCGGTTGGTTATTTGTGATGAATATAAGAGGGCTGTCTACTATACATCGGATTGTGATTCCCAAAGCCAACTACTTATACACTCATACGTAGTTAAACTTTTCATCATCAGAGTTATCTTGATATTTATTTGTGTGTGTCACCTCCAAGTGCGTATACTTTATGATAAGAGTTCAAATGTCCATGTGTGCACATGTGTGTGTTTGTGTGTAAATTTGTATGGGTTAGTGTGAAGGGATGAAGGGAACGTGAACAAGTAAAGGAGAAAAGGGCAAATGGCAAATAGCAAAATCCCCTACAGAAAAGTTGGGGACATTTTACTCTCCATTCATCGCTTCACCCGCACACTCTTCACTCTATCACTGAGTTTCTTAATTAAACTCTGAAGATTGTCTGGCAAAAGGACATCGGTCCTGTGTATATGTCACTAGTGTATAAGAGTGTGGAAGTAGAGTAACTGGCTAGGGATATGAGTTGTCTTCAACTCTTACTTTTACTCTTGGTCTGCTTTTACTTTGAATTCATTTTTTTTTTCTAATGTGAATCCACTTGGACTTTAAGTTTTAATATGAATTGAAGACACGGTTGCCTTTTATGCACCGACTTAATTAACGATACCGTAGGGATGATATTTTTTTCAAAAGATGTAACTTACTAGTATTAATGAAGTTAATAGTAATTATTTTATATTTGTAATTCATGATCCGGAAGTTAGCAGACAATTTGAAATTTTCGGATTTTTTTTTAACAAATAAATTACAAAAAAAAAAAAAAACTAAAAAAATGCACATGTAGAAAATTTTAAAAACTATATGTGCAATTTTTTCAAATATTTTTTTTTTTTCATAATTCATCGTTTAAAAAATAAACCAAAAATTATTAGACGTCGGCTAACTTCAGTATCATTGTAATTCATTTATTTTTGAATATATTTTATTAGATAATTTTGGTGTACAAATTGTAAATAAATTTTTTTTTTGTAACTCGGAATTAATATTTTAGTTTAGAAAAATTTTAAAATGATTTTTAAATCAAAATTTAAAAATAATAAGAAAATTCAATTAAATTTATAATGATTCTGAAGTTAACAGACAGTCAGCAATTTTCGGATTTTTTTTTCAACCAGTCAATTACAAAAAAAAAAAAACAAAAATATGCCCATGTAGAACATTTTAAAAACTATAGGTGCAATTTCTTAAAATAATTTTTTTTTATAATTTATCATTTTTTCAAAAATCCGAAAGTTATTAGACGTCTGTTAATTTTAGTATCATTTAAACTATGATCCTGGTTAGCAGATACTTAAAAATTTTCGGATTTTTTTTCAACAAATCAATTAAAAAAAAAAAAATCGGTCTGTCAGTTGACCCTGCGGGCCAGCCCCAAAACTTCCCGCTGTTTTCGAGCTCGTTGAGCTCGAAAACATTATTGTGAATACATTTTCGAGCTCTTCGAGCTCGCAAATACTTTTGTACGCCATTGTTTTGTAAAAAAACCATTTTTTAACATTTCCTTCTCCCACGATATCTCGCGAACGAATTAACCGATTTTGATGGTTGAGGTGGCAATCGACGCGTTTTATCAAGTTCTGAAGCTGATCAAATTTTGAAATTGATTTATTTAGCCGTTTTTGAGAAATTTCAAAAAAACCAAGGAAAAAATTTTTTTTGAATTCTTTCGTCAACGGTTTCTCTTGAACGAATAAACCGATTTTGATGGTTGAGGTGGCATTCGACGCAGCTTATAGAGTTTTAGAGCTGATTAGATTTTGGAATCAATCCATCGAGCAAATTAAAAGTTATCCAAATAAAACATTTTCGAAAAAATTTTATTTTTGAAATATCTCTGAACGCACTCTACCGATTAAGTTCAAATTTTTACGGCCTCAAGACATTAACAAGCTGCGTCGAATGACACCTCAACGATCAAAATCGGTTCATCCGTTCAAGAGTTATGAATATTTACATACATACATACGTACGTACGTACGTACGTACACACATACATACACTCGGACATCATCGTGAAATTAGTCAGGATAGCTTCCTAGGACCTCGAAACGTCGACATCTGATGGAAATTCGATTTTCGTAAATCGGACCGAAACCAATAACTTCCCGAATTTTTGAAAATTTACAATTTTCTTAGCGGGAAGTTAAAAATTTGCACATGTAGAAAATTAAAAAAAACTAAAGTTGCAATTTTTTTTAATATTTTTTTTTTATAATTTATCATTTTTTTAAACATCCAAAAGTTATTAGACGTCAGCAAACTTGAGTATCATTTTAAATTTCCATTATCGACATTTTTTTTAAATTTCTAGTTTATTCAGAAGTCTCTACTTATCTCTTAGTTTTCAAGAAAAGTAGACCGGAAGTTACTCATTGATAGCAATACTCTTAAAATATACAACAATAATTACCCTACGCTGTATTAAAAAAAAAAAAAACTTTTGTAATAAAAAACATTCTTTTGATCTAAAAATAAAAAAACGTTACCGTTAAAAATAAACATTTTAATAAAAAAACTTTTACTCCAAAACATCGCTCATGTACAAAAAAATAAATATAGTAAGTATATATATTAAGGGTGCTGAGGCATCAATCGATAGTTTCCTCAGTTAAAAAAAAATATATACAACCCGAGACGTGTATCCATCTTGCTTACGTATACAGTAACTTAGATAAATGTTCTAATAAATTTTTTTTCTTCCACCTACGCCTCTTGACTTTCTCTCAAGCCGTTTATTAGTATCAAAAAGAAAAAACGCCAGCAGAAAATTAGCAAGTATGAGTATGAATTAATTAACAATCTCAAAGTGAATTAAAAATGGCATAAAATTTTTTATCTTCTTTACTTAAAGTGGTTTTACACAAGAGGGAATTTCTGCCTAACAGTATATTAGCAACTTCCGCATTTAAAATAAGTCGTTATTATTCATTATTTAACACAACAAGTATCATTAAAGTAATGAATATTTAACTATCTAAGTTATAACAATTAACACATGTACAACTACTAACTACATACTTACATATTAATTTAAATTATCAATATTAGCGTTGCTATTTAATAGTCATTAGACTACCCAAATTATGTAATTGTTAATCCTCAGGGCACGTGTTACACAAAACTGTAAAATAACACAGTGTATACATAACGTACAAATTTATTTCATGAATTATTTAACGGATTTAGCCTCTTGGCAGTACAATCGATGTCACGTTTGGACAAGTCGATTGCGCAAATCCAGAGTATTATCTCTCCCTGGGTTACTGCTACTAAATTATTTATTATTTTATTTTATTTAGATTTCTGTATCTATATTTGTAATACTTGGGTACATTAAATAACTCAACAAGTGTTTAATCAACAAATTAAATTTATACAAGAGAAAAAAATTATTTTCTAATCATTTTATTTTCACCACAAGAAATTGCTATTAAAAATTTTGAATCTGAAATTATTTTAGGTGAAAAAATTTGAAGATTTCATTCAAAATAATTTTCTTAATCGAAGAAACTCAATTTTATTTATGTACCTAAAGATCGTAAGGTTTTTCGCGCAACAAAAAGAAAAGTTTGAAAGTAAAAGAATCTAGTGGATGACTAAATTTCTGATACGTCTCACATATGGATGCTGGTAAGTCAAAAATTTGAGGCCACCCACAATTGGGACTTTCTCTTAAGCAGTTAAAGTACATAAATTTTCTGAGTGCATCTACTCTCTAAACGCGAATTAGTGAAAATAAGTAAATATTCACCAATTCCAAGTGCAAATCGAACCACTTATTCCAAAAAGTGGTTCGATTGGCACTAAATTAGTGAATCTTCACTTATTTCACTTATTCATGTTTAGAGAGTAGTCTCGAGGTCTTTAAAGCAAAAAATTTTGAACACGTACTTGAAATTAATTTTCCAAACTGAATCTTGTGTACTCTTATGAATTATCTTACAATTTAGAGAACCAAAGTTTTATTATCACTTTTATAAATTTTAAAATGTGAATACTTACGAGTATTTATAGTAAATTATCTTAGTTTAATCATGTAAAGTTAAACCTAGTTTATAAGATAACAAGTTACGAGTTTAAATGTAGCAGACATCAGACAAACTTAAAATTATAAATAAATAGAGGAAATAATTTAAAAAATAATATTTGAATCGTCTATTTGAGAAACCCCATGAGTCATGTTTTTTACGAAATTGGGTTTTTTTGCATTTTCGAGTTCTTTGGATGTCCCTCCATAGAAATCAATCAAAATATGCATCAAATCAACGTTTAAAAAAAAATTAACGGTGTGACAGCAATTTCATTTAATTGAGAAACCCCATAAGTCAATGACTCAAATAAACATATGCAGTTTTAGTTTTACAGAAATCATTTTTTTTTTTTTTTATTTAAAATTCGCGCTTTTTGGGAAATTAATTTCAAATGTTGTTTTATTGTTGACTGTTATATGACTAATTAAAATGTTTAAATTAATTATAATTTTTTGTAATTTCTGAGTTTCAGCGTTCAAATACATATTTAATACTTCATTTTATCAGTGTACTAAATGATTTGAGTGGAAACATTTAAAAAAACTATGATTTTATAACTTTTTTTTCCGTTTGGTTGAGAAATCCCATAAGTCAATCAACTTTAAATAATTTTTTTAAGTAGTTTCAGTTAAAAAATTAAATTTTTCTTATTGGAATCTTTTTCAGAGACGCTAACATTATTGTTTTCAATTATTTATTTATTATTTTAATGTCAAGTTTTTCCAAAAAAATGTTTTTTGTGTTTCCTGAAAAATTTTGTTTTCTTGACTTATAAGGTTTCTCAAATAAACGATTCATTTATAAAAAAATGCACTTATTAATTTAAAAATTTTATAAATGCGCATTTTTTTAAAATTTCGTTCTATTAATTATTTACTCTATTTATTAATAATTAAAATTTATCTGATGTCTGCTACATTCACACTCATTAACAAATTACTTGTTATAATATTACTTATATCTTAATTATATCATAATATATTAATTTAATTTATAGTATATACGAATGTAACCAAAGTAGTTATTAGTTGTACTTTATGTATCAATTGAAATGCATATAATATAAAAAATTGCTTATTGTATAATCTAATCTATTGTGTCAATTGCAACTTATAAAGAATTCAGATCAGAATGTTATAATTATTTTCTGCAGAAAGACGTAAATTAGGTCCACTTTTATGAGTATGTACGATTATTGATTACTATTATATTATCGATTAAATATGTATTTATATACTATTATTGTATAATTGGAGTCTAGCTATCTACCTACCTATTTAACTAACTTAATTAATTCAATTCACTTAATTTACTAAAATTATCTTACTTATTCTATGTTGACATTTGAATATTATTATTATACTATACTTTGTAAAATTTTTATATATTGCGGCCCTTAGGGAATCTCGATTCCAGAGTCGAAAAATTATTGATAAATAAATAAACAAAATAAATAAATCAATCAATTTTACTTATTTTCGTTGCCCAAAAAATGTATCGGTCTTCAGGTACACGGAAAAAACGGATTTCTTGGCGCAAAAAGTCTTTAATTGTCCCCAGAAATTTTTGAGGTTTTAAGTTGAAAACAAAAATTTCTGAAGATTGAAAAAAATTATTGGGGTAAGGAATTTTTGTTAGTCCTAAGAAAATTTCTGTCTTTAATTCATAATTCAAAATATTTCTTGTGACAAAACCTTTTTTTTTTCTGTGTAAATGTTTATTTCAAGATATTTTGATCTTTTTGTGCAGCAGTGTAAATAAATTTTGGTATTCTTCTGTCAAGAAAATTATTCTTCTTAGATATGAAATTAATAATGCAATAATTTATATATCAATTTATTGCTCAACAAAATACTGTTTTCACAAAAGTTTTTTTTTCTGTGTATAATCAGTTAAATTTAAATTGTTAAAACTCAATTCATTACACGAACGTTCTATAATGGATAGTTTATAAATACATCGTATCGTTCGCGGAATACTTGAATTGAATAAAGACTCCTATCCCGCGTACTTGAGTTTAAAAATAAATTTCATTTTAATTAATGGTGTTTATTGTAGTAACGAAATTTATTTCAGTATTAATTAATTTTAAAACGTTACAATTAATTCATTTACTGTTGATATTATTGTGATTATTATTTTTTTTTTGTTGTTGTTGTTGTTATTATTATTTATTGTGACGTAGTTTTAAAGGTTACTGAACTGTCAACACGTGCCGGAACTGAATGAAAAACGTGCGATGCGGAAAAAAATAATGTACGTGTAAATAAATAAATCATGACTTAAATAATTAATTAAAAAATTAATAAAGAGAGTTATTTGATAAACTAAATTTTTAATTATTCAAATTTTTCCGCCAAAAAAATTTTTAATCAACTATGAATGATTAAAATTTTGAAAATTAAAAGCTCGAAAATATTTTATTTGCAAGTAAAAAAATTTTTTTTTAATAATTTATTATTTTGAAAAAAATAAAAGTGTGCGAATAATACAAACTTACAAAATTTTTATATCGAATCGAATCGAATATTTCAAATTTTTGAATTATTCTTTAATTTTCGAATTGATGGTGTAATATTTCGAATAATTCGAAACTTTCCAAATTAGTAAATTTACAAATAATTTGAAAATTTAAAAAAATTCCAAAATTTTATTTTGAACGACTTGAGACTGTAACAATTTTTCTGATATGTAATTCAAATTTTTGTCTGAGGTAAATAGAGCTCAGACACGAGCATACGAATAAATTATTTTTGATCACTTGAAAACTAAGCTCTCGATTAAATAAAAGAATATTTGAAAGCTGATCACAATTTCTCGATTTGAATCAAAGAAATTTGAAAAGTTACAAATCAAAGTTCTAATTAGCAAATTGTCTGGCTTAATATTTTTTAGTAGGTGATTCTGTGCAATTTTCAGATACTAATAGTCAGAAAAAATATTATTTGAGTAACCTAGACAAAAAAATTGTACATTTACTAGATATGGAATTGATTTTTATAATAAAAATTTTTAATTACTTTTTTTTCACATAAATGAAAGATTTTCTAAAATGGAGTTAGACAATTTGCTAATTAGAACGTCGAATAATTTAAAAACTTTCGGTTAATCCTGAAGATTTAAGAAGTTAAGACTAATTTGAGAATTCGAATTTGACTCACACTCTTAGTAAAAAATGAACTTAAATGATTACTTTTTTCCATCATAAAAAATAAATTATCAAAAGTAGAATTTGAAAATTTACAAGAAATTCCCGTTGTTGATTTATGATAAAATTTCAAAAATTATTTAAAAGTCACAAATAATTTTTAAGAATTAAATAATTAATGAACAAATGAATTTAAATGTTCCGAGTAGTGTAAAATAAAATTTAAATCAAAATGAATGTAGCAGATATAAAACAAACTTTTAATTACAAATGAATGAACTAAACAATTAAAACTAAAAATAAAAAAAATGCACATACTGATTTTCAAATTTGAATTTTTAAATTTAATTCACTCATTTGAAAATTTTAAAAATTGACAACTGACAGGTACATTCACACATAAATTAAACGAAATAATTTCTGCGAACGAGTATTAAAAGTGACAGTACATGATTTATAATTTGAATTTAAAAAATACCCGGAATAATTTTATTGAACAAAATGATTATTTGATAGGGTCCTTACTCAGATGCTTACTCAACCTGGTGTACTAGATATATATCGTACCGGTACACGCAATCCAGCAATGAATGTTCAACAATGATTCATAACATCTACAATTGTTATTACTCCATTGATAAAATACCTGCAAGCAAGCAACCTTGATATCTTTCCTTCCTTGTTATTTTATTTTCTTATCAGCTCATTCTACCAAAACCATTACGCTCATTATTTATCAAATAATTAAATCCACGCTACTTCATCACTCAAAAAAATAATAATAACATCAACAATGAAAACAAAATTTTTTTTTCATATTTTTACATAAATATTTTATATTATTAACACCTAATATAGGTCACGAGTCTGCCCAGATCTTGATATTATACGAAACTAAAAAATCATTACAGCAAACAAGTGGAGACAGATGATGACCTGGATCCTGAGTTTTAAAATTTTAAATTTCTACTTAATTTTTAAAACCTCATCCAGCGAATAAATAAAATAAGTGGCCAGTTTATTAAATAATTAAAAATAAAGTTAACAATTAATTTGGTAGGTAAAAAAACGGGTTAACACCCACCTTGCCAATGGACCACTCCTTCGAGCTCGTTGACCAAGAATTTTTTCGACAATTGTAACATTTCCACTTCTTGCTGCCTCCAGCAGCTCCTGATCTTTTCCCATGTCCCATTTAACACTTTTAAACACTTGTCATATTACACCACTTTACTCACTGCTATTTAATTATTATTTTACTACTAATATTTACCGAGTTTACGAGATACTACTTTTCATTGATCCACCGGCGCCATATTCCCACTACAAAACTGACACCTGGCGGTTTTATTTCAAATTAAATTCCCGCCTCTACACTACACTGCCACTCATACTACCAGTAATTTTTTTTTTAATTTATTATTATTTAATTTACATTAATAATTGATGATATTAACTAATTAAATTATTTTTACTTGATAATTAGTAATTATTAATCATTATAATTTATTTGAATATTTTCTTTAATTAAAGAGCGAAGTTTTTAAAATTCAAATTCTCAGTTCCCGCGCGCAGTTCAAATCTCTGTCACTTTACAGCTGATTTTTTAACGTCACTTGTCATTAACTCCTCAGTATGATCGCTTTATTTACACAGTAATTAATTTGCTTCATTTATTATTATTAATTAAGTGTTTTATTTGTAAATATTTAAAGTGATAATGAAAATTTATTTAAATATTGGGTTTTGTTTTTTATTGTTTGGAATTATTTATACTAAAGATTTTCAACCGGGTATGTAACCTAACCTATTTTTGTTTTTATTTATTATTCTATAATTTAAATAACAATTATTTTTAATTATCATCAGTAATTGATCGATAGAAAGATTGCTACGATTATTATTTAATAATTTTTTTAAATTGAATTCAAATTGTTGAAGTCGATTTTTTTAAAATTGTCTAAATATAGAAGTTGAGTAATAAATTTATAAATAAATATAATAAATAATGAGATTAAAACGCTTTAGTGATAAAAATTTATCATCTGCATAAAAGAAAAAAAAATTTATTATAATGTATGTAAATTAAAATTTATTTCTTTATTTTTGTTTTGTTTAAATTTTTTATTATTTAGTACATTAATTAAATTGATAAATTATTTATTACAGTAATTACATTGATTAATTATTTATTTTAAATTAATTGTAATTAAATATTGTAAATAATTAATAAAAATCAGGCGATTTAAAAAAAAAAAAAAATTGGCGGGAATTTAAAAATTACAAAATTAATTTATATAATTTCTTTTTTTTTGTAAATAAAATATTTATTAACTGAATAATAGACAGAATTTGAAAAATTTTTTTAATTTTTGTTTTTTAAAAATGATTAATTATAGGAGTGTGAATTTGGCTGACAATTAGAAATTTTTTTAATTTTTGAATAAATAAATGAAATGTGAGTTGAATAAAAATTTAAAAATGCGTATTTAAATAATTGAAAAATTAGCGCGCGCATTTTTAAAAATTTTATTATTCAAAAATTATAAATTGTTTGATGTCTGATATATTCACACTCGTATTAATTATTATAATTATTAAAAAAATTGGAAGTTTAAAATTTTGAAATGTATAATAAATTTTTTTACAGAACTTTTATTAATTAATTTAGAAACTTCATCTCTTACTTTTTAGTTTTTGATTTTAATTTTGAAAAAAAACGATCAGATATCGTCTTGTGTTTTTAATAAAAACCCCGAGAAAGAAAATTTTAAATTCAATTTTTATCACAAGCCGACAAATTTAAAAAATTCTATATTCTTTAAAAAAACCATCAGATAAAAATAAAATATTTTTTTAAAATTAAAAAATTTTTTAATATTTTTAATAAAGAAATTTTTTAAACATCCATTGATTTTAACTAAAAAATTAAAATTAAAGTCTAGGCAACTTTTATTTTTCTACAAAAAATTTACAAGTATTTTTTTTAATTACACTAATTTTTTTGTAACTTAATAATTTGAAGTCTTAATTACCAACTGACTCAATCACAAGTAAAAAAAAAAATATGAAGATATTTTGAATAAATATTTTCTTCAAAAAAAAAATTAAAAAAGTTTTAAGTTCAAAGTTTAATAACAAAGTTTACGTAACTCGAATTACGTAATGAAGACTCCAGTACATTATTACATCAATAACTTCTTTGAAGTAAATACCAAAAAAAAAAAAAATAATTATTTTTTTTTAGACTCAGTAACAATTTCACTAGATACTTTTAATAGTTCGCATCTCAATGGCCAAGCGTTTTACAATAAAACAATTTTACCAGCTTTTATAAATACTTCAGTACTAATCAGTAACATTCCGACTGAATTATCGTTTATCATAATTCAAGTACATGCTCAAGAAAAAAATCTTACGCTTAGTATGCAAAATGCTCAAAATAAAATAACGCAAATAAATGGCTCGAATATCGGGCTGCAGTTAGACTCGAAAGATATAGCATACACCCAAATAAATGTGATAAATAATAATAATAAGACTGTACCAGCCTTGATAGCTATTACTGCTTATACTTTACAAGGTAATTTTATTTTTACGATAAATTTACTTATAGAAATAATAATTATTATTAATGATTATATTTTTTATCAGCTCCAGTTCCGGGAGGATGTAACATGGAATTTGATATCGAAGTATCGCCTTATCAAAAATTATTATTGACGAATTCCACAGTAATTATTGACTCGCAGCCAGCATCTGCTTCTCTTATCAATGGATTTAAATTACCATGCGAAAAAAATTTAATAACTTATGAAGCTTATCGTCTGTACACTGACGAAAGTGACTTTAGTAATGAGACATATTTTTCTACTATCATTAAAATGCTTACTGTTGATGATATAGTAAAAAATGGCGCCAAGGTATTTATTATTATTTTTTAAAAAATTTTTGTATGAAACTTCAAATTTAATATCTCATAAATTATCAGGCCTACGAAAAAATTTATAGAATGATTTTTTTTAGAAAATTTTATTCTCTACAAATTTGTTCCTTTACAATTTTATCGTATTTTTGATACATAACTCGCAATTTTGATTTAAAGAACTTAAAAAAAAATCAGTACTAATGCATTAATATTCTAGTTTCTTTAAACTTAAATTACGAGTTATCTATAGAAAATATGACAAATATGTATCAGCACAATTTTGTAGGGAATAAAATTCTCTGCAAAAAAGTTCATGACAACTTTTCCGTAAATTTAATAGTTTAGACACTACTGCAATTAAAAAAAAAATATTAAAAAATTGTTTAGATCTACGAAGATCTAAATCTGGTTTTTTATTTAAATCTCCGTAGATCTGAGATCTTTAGCTCTATTTAGAGTAAGACAAAAAAAGCAAATTAATAAATAGTAAAAATTTAAAAAATTTGATTTTGAAATAAATTTTGTTACTTAAATCTAAAATTTAAAGAAATTAATGAGATCTATATAAATCTGAGAAGATCTGTTGATATTATCATAGATCTAAAATTTAAAAAAAATAGATCTAAGTTGATCTACAGTCGACTACCCGTTATGAGCCTGGTCTAGGGGATGTAGGAGAAATTTTTCTTGGAATTTCAGTCCTCCCACTACCGTGCGTTTAGTTTTGTTCTTGACTACCCGTTATAAGCCTGTTTTATTTTATATCATTTTAAACGTCATATTTACGTTTTGTTACATACGTTACTGTCCCAATTTTTCTAGTGCTTACAGCGCTAAAATAAATACTTATCTTTTTACACTAATAATAATTCGAATGCAAAAAATTATAATGACAACGGTATTAATTACAGTAATGATAATAATAATTTTATTGATCAACATAATGATCAATAAAACTTTTAAATTGTAACGGAAGCTTTAATTGTAATTAATGATTACAACTATGAACAATAAATAATATTTTACTCAATAATGATTAAATTATTCTCCGCGAAACATCGATATTACATTTTCATCATTTATTTAGAAATTCTTTTCCTATTGTTAGTTTATAATTTAGACAATTTTAACGGAGGCTTATAACGGGCTCTCTGGTACAAAACTCCTTAGAGTAGTTAAGTGGGGCAAGTTGTTTGGACTCAGTAACTCCCGATTGAGGGGAAGAGGCTTATGACGGGTAGTCGGCTGTATTTTAAAATTCAAATTTAAATTTACTTATTATCATTTTATTATTTCTAGGTACCAACATTATTTTACACGTCACCAATGCGAAGAATTTACAGCTCATACCCAGGAGTAGGATCTGCTTACGTAATGATCGCAACATTTAAAAACCATTCATCAGCATACGTACCAATATTTTCTTACTCCTGTACTCCATTTTCCGATGACAAGTCTTGTTATTATTTAAGTAAGTATTTATATTCAACCATACACCAGTTACTCATTCAATTCCTTCAGCCCATAAATAAATAAATAAATTTATTAATTAATTACAGACACAACAATATCAAAAGTACTTTGTGCCTCTGTACTATTTTTCGGAATATTCCTAACATTCATAACTCGTCGTCGCTATGAAGTCGAATTATTTTTACTCGGCTGTTTAGCTGGTGGTATTGTCGGCTATACAATATTTCAAGACAATGAACTAGACAGCACATGTGAGTAATTTTTAAATAAAATAAATATTGAATAGTAATATAATAATAATAATGATATTCAAATTAATAGTAACGATAAATTTATCAATAATAATTGGAATAATAATGGGTTCATTACTGGTAATACTCTGGTGTATGAAAGGAATGCCATGTATTGGAATTCTTCAAGCGTCATTGTTCCTCGGTGCTTTGGTGGCCAGTACAGCGTACTTAGGAATGCCAGGCACGTATTATTTTATAGATAATAAAGTAAATAATGACAGTACGAAAGATAAAAAAAATTAGGACTGAATGAAAGAGCTAGAAAATTTAAATGCTTTTGTATAGCAATAAGATGACAAGTTGGGTTAAAGTTTTAGGGCATTTTAAATTATAGGAAAGTAATGAAAGCTGAGGGGTAAATTTTCATGAGGTTTTAGTTGCGCAAGCTCAGCTTGGACGATGGTCGTCATTCAGGAATAAAGATGTAGAGAGTAGAACATTTCGTTGGGTATGCGGCTTCTATCAATGCTGCCCACTCATGTGGAAACGACGAGTCCCCTAGTAGGGTCCGTCTATGTCGTGCTTTCTCACCATACTGACTGATCTCACCCTCCCTTTTTTATGCGTGTGGATGTAAATGTGTGACAAACCCCGAGCATGTCGACCAGCAAACTCCCACGGACTCCTAAACCAGCTTTAAAGATCCATATTTACCTAATTGCATTTATCGTACATATATTTATATTTATTTTGTGCGTAACTTATTTAGATTACACGCTTGTTATCTCGACGCATTAATTTAGACGAGTGTTTACAATTACTAGTTATTTTTTTCACAATCACGCTGACAATTTTTGTAAATAATTTATCATTTTACTGACTGAATCTCAGTAACTACACGAGATAAGTGTACGTTGCTTATGGTCTTTAGAAAGTTTATTTAATTCTCTTCAACTTTTATTTGATTGAAAAATTACGTAAAACCAATTGTTTAAAAGTTACAGCCGTTTTTTATCTTACACACTAATTACTTAAGCTTAAAATTACTGTAACTTGCGAACGATTAATTTTACGGTATTTTTTTGTCAAACAAAAGTTTTAGGAAATTTATTTTCCTATCGAATGACTAGAAAACGGATTTTTTACTGATAATTAAACAAATCGAGGAAAACATTTTTTTTGCACAACTCAATTGCGGAGCAATGAGATGTATTCTGCTAACGCTTATCCAGTCCCAGGTGATTCACTCACGTAAAAATCATATTTACACTAGTCAACGTAAAATTCGTACCATTTGAAAGATATTTTATTAATGAACAAAACGAACACAATTTTTAGTCGCTTTTTTTAAAAATAATGATTGAAAAAAAAAAAATGTAAAAAAATACCTGTGATATCCATCAGTATATACGGATGTTGGTAAACACAAAAACTTAAAAAGTACACAGCCGATTGATCAATTTAATTTTTTATTACACTTGAATTCTTCAATAGAAGATCCTTTTGAAAATTACTATTCAAATCCTTTTGGTTTAATTATCTATCCTAAAAAAGCCGGTGTTATGTCTCCGCTTATAGTTGTCATGGCAACGGTTGCTAAGGAGGCTGTTGTCATAGCAACGGTGGCTATGGAGAATGTTGCCACAGCAACAGTTACTAAGGAGACTGTTAGCAGGGCAACGGTTTCCATGGAGACTGTTAGCATGGCAACGGTTGTTATGGACACTCTTGTCATAGCAACGGTTCCTGTGGAGACTGTTAGTAAGGCAACGGTTTCTATGGAGACTGTTAGCATGGCAACGGTTGCTATGGACACTGTTGTCATAGCAACAGTTGCTATGGGGATAGTTAGTCGTGGCAACAGTTGCTATGGAGACTGTTACCATAACAACGGTTACTATGGAGACTATTAGCATAGCAACGGTTGCTATGTTGTTATGGAAACTTTTGTTATGCTAACGGTTGCTATAAGGATGGTTGGTGATGTTAGCCGCTAATAGGGACAATAGACATCCACGATGAATATTTTTAATAACGATTTTTTCATAAGGGGAGCGTAAAATGTAGTTTAAAAATATTACGAGGTAAAAAATAATGGGTGCGCATCAGCGCGCAAAGGCCTAGTAATTAATAAAAACTCAAAACATGCAATTCATGAAAAATTTTAGCTACCATTTTGTTCAAATACTTTTTGGTATATAGAAGCGTTATCTATTGATCACTTTTTGAATGAGCAAATGACTTGTGCACATTTGGATTTCCCAATTTTTTTTTTATATAAAAAATTTTAATGGATAATTATTAATAAATAATTAAAATTATTTGTAGATGGCCAACTACCATTAGTTAATGACACAATATTTTGGATAATTTACGCAACAATAATAATAATTGTGCTATTATTACTTTGTATATTTTCCCCGAATTCAAATATTATTTGTTGCGCTTTTATTGGCGCGTTCGCCATTATTTTGCCGATTGACTACTGGATTGGCTCGAGTTTCAAATACATTATTATCAATACCGTACGGAGGATTACAATCCATGGATTTAACGTCGCTATTATTCATCCACCCTTCCAATCCAAAGGTAATATATAATAATATTATACTGTATTATATTATGAGTCAAACGATATTGACTTAGCATATTTATTTGAGTAAATATACTTACTTGATATTAATATAAACATATTGATATTATGATCTGTGGACTCGAAAAGACATATGGCTATCAATCTTCTGGGTACTGTTGGCTCTACAGAGTATTCATTTGCAAAGAAAAAGATTAAATGGCACTCCATTATTTCCACGTCGTGTCGATTATAATTCAATTGACTCTGAAAGTTCTTATCCAATTATTGCTGAGGAACCTCATCATCAACGCACATTTTTAATTGGAAGTAATATTAATAGTGCTAGAAATTACACCACGTTTTTGAAGTAAAAGCTCAATATTTTTATACAAAAGTTATCTATTTTAAATATATATATTTTTTTATATTAAGTGTTAATCATTAATTCTTTGAGTGTCAATTACCATTAATTATTTTTTACTACACCGCCATCTAGTGAGAAACTTTTACCATGCATAGAAAATAAAAAAAAAAAATTTTAATACAATTTTTATCTACGGAATTCAAATATTTACAAAAAAAAATTTTGAAAAAAATTTTCTACAGTCGGAGTCCATTGACTCGAATAATCCTGAAGTTTACAATTTTTGAATTTTTTTTTTCAATAGATAAATGACAAAAAAAAAAAATCTAAAAACATGCACATGTAGAAAATTAAAAAAACTGTAGGTGCAATTTTTTTGAATATTTTTTTTTTTCATAATTCATCGTTTAGATAAAATTCAAAAATTATGAAACGTCAGCTAACTTCCGTATCATTATCTCGGAACTTTCCCTCAATTTGACCCCCACTACTACGCTGTCTCCCACCCGATGCTATACATTTATGTCTGTATATATTTATATATATCTAGCACACACGTAAGAGCGCATGCGTGATAGTTTACTTTTTCCGGAAAAAGGGGCATCGGTAAACTCGGGAATCCCAGAAAAATTTCCGCTCCTCCGTAGACTGTCCGAGTTATTGGAATTCGACTGTACTTATATTTAAAAATAAATGTATAACCTAAAATACTTATCAATCTTGAGCCGCCATTTTGAATGGCTGCCTTCCATTTTGATTAGAATTTAAAACGCATAGATATTTGTATTAATTTTTACTTAAAAATTAAATTCTACATGGAAATAAAAAAAAATATTAATATTTTGACACTCGAAGAATTGAATAAAAAAAAGTTTATTGATAAAATTGAATAATAAGAGAAGTCAAATTACCTGACATTATAATGAAATAACATTTATTGAATTAAAGACAAGTGTGACCTAAAACATTGGGTCTATTATATATATATATATATATATTTATATATATTTTTTGTTTTGTTCTACTACTTACAATCTTAAGATAATCACAGCAACAATATCATTTTATTCACAACACTTACATAAAATTACTGCCGCGAATATTATATATTAGTTATAATTATAATTATTAATCCATTAATTATTAATATTAATATTTTTTATTGATGATAGATTTGTTTATACGCATACATTTTATTTTATTTCGAGTTTCTACGATAAATACTCCCGTGTTAAAATTCACTAACTTATTTATTTATAATAATTATTATTATTTTTAAAATCTGTACATTTTGTTATCATTATTCTAAATTTATTTATAAGTATTACATAATTGTGATATAAAATACTAAAAAAAATTCCGAACAATAACACGGAAGAAATTATAATTATTTACATATTTCAAATAACTTTTTTTTTTTGATCCAATGGCTCGTAAAAAGTTTTCTCTATTCACTCAAACTTTAAATTTAGCCTCAATTTTTTTATTTTATCTCGAGTTTTATTCCAAAAATATAAATTTTCCCCTGTTACTTTTCATTCTTTTCTGAATATTTATTTCTATTTTTATTGAATACAATAAAATTTATTTAGTCGTCGATTAATGAGTCATCTAGATTGATTTATTTGGTACTATAATTATTTATTATTACAACAATACATTCTGTAATAATATCGTGTGTAATTAAACCTTTATTTAACGTTACTTTAATAAACTTTCTTGTTGTTGAAATAAACTAACTATTGACTGTGATTATGAGATCGAATCAAACATTCTTTAACTTTATTCTAAATTTATATACTGATTGTTTTTTTATTCATTTTATTACTTTATTATTTATTTATTATGTCAAATTATTAATGCAAATGCACTTGGGTTCATTTAAATCCGTTAATTAATCATTAGTTTCATTCATCAGTAAACAAAACAAAAATTATTAATCTTTAAATAGTCGCGCGTTAGGTTTTAATTTAAATACCAACAAAAATTTTTGAGTAAGTAATCAAAATTATAGTAATCAATATTTTAAAGTATCTATTACTTTAGTTATAATCGTTTTTGAAATTATTTATGCTTTAAAATGAGTATAGACTCGCAAAATTCATGTGCGGGCATCACTGACCTTCGGCTTGTGAAGCCAACACGAATAATTGGTACAAATTATTAGTAATTGATAGTTTTCAATATCAATTACTTTGTTTTTTAAATTATATTCTGTTTTCTGATGAATATGGACTCAAAATTCATGTACGGGTATCACTGATCTTCGGCTTATGAAGCCAACATAAATAATTAGTACAAATTTTCAGTAATCGATAGTTTTTAAGATAAATTACTCTGTTTTTAAAATTATATGCTGTTTTCTGATGTAGATTAACTCCAAATCAATATACTGGCATCATTAACCTTTGGCTTATGAAGTTAACACAAATGATTAGTGCAAATTGTTAGTAATCGATAGTTTTTACCATCAATTATTTCTTTTTTAAAATTCATTTCTGTTTTCTATTGAATACAGACTCAAAGTTCATGTATTGGCATCACTGACCTTCGGCTTATGAAGCCAATGCATCACTTTATAAGTAATTTATGACTTGTGTAGTCAAATACTCATTTTGTAATAGTTATTAAAAGTATGTCCTGTTTTTTAATGAGTACAGGTTCAAAATTAATGTATTGGCATCACTAACCTTCGGCTTATTGAAGCCAATACGCTAATTTATGAGTAATCTATGACTTGTGTGGTCAAATACTCATCTAGTCATAGTTTCTAAAATTATTTTCTGTTTTCTATTGAGTATAGACTCAAAATTAATGTATTGGCATCACTAACCTTCGGCTTATGAAGCCAACGCATCAATTTATGAGTAATTTATGATTTGTGTAGTCCAATACTCATCTTGTCACAGTTTCTAATATTATTTTCTGTTTTCTAAAGAGTACGGAATCTCAGAACTCATGTGTTGGCATCATTAGCCTCCGGCTCGTGAAACAAACTCATCATAAATCAACTGTACCATAAAATAACCAACTAACAGTAAACTAAAAAATGAAATTTATATTTTGCATTGAATAAAAAAAAAATCGCGACTACCAGATTTAAAATAATATAAGTGCATTAAATTGTTAAAACTTACTCTCAATGATTTATATGCAAGATTACTATTAATGATTAATGGTTATTTGTAAATCTGTATATATTAATCTGTATTTTGTTTAATTATTAACCGCAAAGTCTACAGTTTTAAGTCTGAACAGCACAGGTCTTTTTCACTCATGCGTATATACAATATGCAGCTACTATTTATCATCAGTTATATATATACATATATATTTATGTATATGTATATATATATACATTAACTAAGGAGTAACAAAGTCTATTTTACATTTATTTTTACATCATCTACACTTATTAATTACTTAATCATTCAAATATTTCATTTTAAATTGAACGTTTTATTTTTTAATGAGAATATTTAATATCTCATTGTTTTTATTTATTATTTGCTCCACATTTACTAAAACCCTTTGCGCTTCTCAAACAAATAATTTAAATCAACGTACTGTGAAATAATAATGTTATTTAAAATTTGAAATGCGAAAAATTAAATGATTTTTTTCAAAAAAAAATTGTTTAAATAAATGACAAAAAAATTTGATATCAGAGTCGAATGAGAATTTGTTATAAAAAGATCCACGGCCGCCATAACTAGACGAGAGCGCGATGGCCGACCCTAAGAAATCCACCCTCACTATCATCAGCAGCATCGAGTTTCCCTTTACTTGATTCAACTGTTAGGAACCCAAAAAACAGTCAGCTCATCCCGCGAATCACCCCAACAGGAAATCTCGCGAGAATACCACCAGCCGTTGTAGCTCTCTATAAAACTTGAATCCCTTCTACGACTCAAGCTCACTCACTTGCTCTTATTTGGTAGCTACAAGTTCCGAGGTTCGTTTTCCCTCAACCCCAACCTCATCCCCTGTTTCTCAAACCCCAACTTCTCCAACTCCTCCTCTAATTCTTACTCTACTTATTCTTTTCTGTCTTTATCTGGTCTCTTTCTTCATTTTGCAATTACCATACTCTATACTCTATACACAGACACAGAAATTTAAATTGAGCAGAATCGATCTTAAAACGTACTGCAGACACATCTGCAAAATTTCTTCTTTATTATTATTACTATTATTATTATTATTATTATTATTATTATTAGTATTATTATTATTAGTATTATTATTTTTTATATTAATAAGATAAAATATTTAAAGAAGCGCTTAAACCCTGTATGATCCGGATGTTACTCCACAGTTTGGATTATTTATTTTTGATAAATAGAATTTGAAAAAAGATAAAAAACAAATAAATAAAATAAAAAAAGTAATTAAAATCCAGGCCGAAAATGAGCAAGTCAGAGTGACTTATAGACTCACTCGGAGGCGTCGGAAGTTGTGTGGACCGGTGTCGTGGCTGGCGTGTTGCCGGTTGCTTGCTGATGATGGTGATGCTGGTGGTGGACCACAGGTGGCGAGGGCAGCTGGTGCGTGGGCAGACCCAGAGAAGCGAGAAGTGGCCGTGTAAGAGAACCAGGTGTTGGCGCTGATGGAGGCGGGCTCTCCTGTCCGACGAGAAGGCTCGCGGGCGGGAACCCGAAAAGCTGGGATCACTGAAGTCGCGGCCAGTAGTTACTTGTTAGATCCGGTGGCTGGGATGGTATTTGAACTGGTACTGATACACCTGCTGATATTACTCCTGTTAACATTTATTTTGAATTTGGATTAATAATTGTTTACTTTATGTAATTACTGTTGATAATTTAATGCATAAAAACTTTTAAAAAATATTTGTACGCATTAATTATTAATGATTTGAAATATCAGCAATTGGAATTTTAAATATTTAGTCGGTGGTAAAAAATTTTAAATCATAGTCAAATTCACACGGAGAGAATTTTTTGATAAAATTTACCATACAATTTAGAGTAAACCTGGGCCAAAAACAAAATAAATACGGAAAAAATGAAAACTGATGCCTGTTGTTTTATTTTTCATTCAAAAATTACTCGAAATTGGGTTTTTTTTACCCCATAATTAAACACTATCTTGAAACGAAAGAGTAATTATTCATCCAGGCCCAGTTTTACTCACAATTACCGAGTGAAAATTATTAGATAATTCTCCGCGTGCAGAATCGAGATATTGAATCAATCGATGAATCGAAATTTTAATCAGTCAAATTTTAAATTTTCTCTATTCGATTTATAAATCGAATTGAAAATCAATTTATTGAATATTTACGATTTAAAAAATCGAGAGTAAATTTGGAGTCAAGATTTTATTCGAATTTGGATTTACTCCGAGTTCTGGAGTTTTTAGAAAAATCACTCGCGTATGCAGTAAATGCAGAGTTTTTTTAACGGAATGATTTCGGAAACGGATGTTGTTTTAATCATTGACTCTGATCCGGAGTTTTAATTCTAAAATTCAGGAGTAAATTTTACTCCAAGGAAATTAAATAAAAAATCATCCGCTCTGGATTTAATCCGAAAATTTTTTACAGTGTCATTATTATCAATAAATTTAAATTTAGTATTAAAACATACAATCAATAGAACCGGTCTATTAAATTTAAAATCGATTAATTGTAATCAATAAATCGATTCATTAAATTATAAGTCGATGCACTGTAAAAAATTTGCGAACGCGGATTAAATATCCTGAAGTGAGCAGACAATTAAAAATTTTCGGATTTTTTTTTCAACAAATCAATTTTTAAAAAAAAATAAAAATAAAAATATGCACCTAAAAAAAATTTTAAAAACTACAGGTACAATTTTTTAATTTATCATTTTTAAAAAAATTCAAAAAATCATTCGACGTCGGCTAACTTCAGTATCATGATTAAATCCGAAGTGAATGTGAAGAAGATGATTGTTTATTTATTTAATCCCCTCGGAGTAAAATTTACTCCAGAAGGGGGTTTATTTTGATATTTAAACTCCGAATCGGAGTGAATGCAGATTTAAATGAAGTCCGTAATCACTTCCAATTTTTTACTTCGATTTAAAAATTTTTTACAATTTGATTCTCACAAAAAATTTGGAATAAATTGATGACTATTTTTTGAATTTAAAATATTTTTCTAAAAATTTATAAAGACTAAATATACAATAATAAATATATATGTTAAATATATACTGATTTATATATACATTGAATAGCGTTGATTGTCTGAACAAATAAATTTTTTATTCGAAATAAAATAAAAAATAGTGTAGCAAAGTGCCAGACAAAAGTATATATTTATATATATTTATTAATATATAATAAAAATAAATTTTTCGTCACCATTCCGACGGAGTGTTATAGACATAGGCAATATACAACACACCATTCTTGCACGCTATGGTCCCTATTTCCTCCCCTTTGGGTTCGCACGTTATTGAGCGCTCGCCCAGCCGAGGCGAGACCCAACCCATCCACATCCACATTCTCCTTCTACCCTCCAACCCGCGGGCTCTACAAGAAGGGTAAGAGGAGGATTGTGTAGAGGGTGAAGCTTTCGCCCTTCACCCCGCGCCCACCGCCAACGCGGCTTTCGTTAAACGCAAGAGGGGCGCCGGAAGTATACTACAGGGATGGAAAAAGATGTCTCTATATATATCTATATATATACATATAAATTGGGTGAGGAGAAAGAGGAGTGAAGAGCAAAGAGAAAATAGTCAGTGAGAATTGTGGAAAATGGAAAATTTAGAGAGGAAAACCGCCGAACATCCCATTCTTCGATTCAGCCCACGGCGTCCATGCCAGATTTGTTTTAAAATCCTTTTACAATTCCGTTATTCCGTTACTGCTGTGTGCGTATGCATGGAACTACGTATGCACAAGACTAGTATTGTCGATATAGAAAAATAGTGTATCGTATGGTAGCTTAGATTGAGGATTCAGCCCACAATTACCACAAGTTTTTATTCTCACTTTGGGTATTGTCATTTTTTTAATTAAAATTTTTTATTTCACTCGTTTTTATTCTGAAGCTCATGTATATATTTTTTTTGTCAATGAAAAATTGTGTGTGTGTGTGTGCCCGGATGCAGTTTTAAATAAAATACATGACTCAAAGTGCTGATGTAGGATCTATTGATTTGAGTTTTGATTTTTGTGGAAACTGGATTTTAAATCCTTTGTTATGCCATCGATGTCATGTCATCTTTAATTTTTTTTTTTGTATTATTTATTTTTTAAAATACAGATAACAAGCAGAACTCCCGCGCACTTTACTGAGCGTTGATTTGATTTTTTTTTTCTATAAACTTAAAGTTTGAGTAAAAAAATAAAAATTTTGATTAAAAAAATACTGAGGTGACAGAAATAGACACTGTAAAAAAATTGCGGAGTAAACGTGGAGTAAATCCGGAGTGAATGCGGAACGGATGACTGTTTATTTATTTAATTACCCCGGAGTGAAATTCATTTCGAAGGGGAATTTATTTTAATACCGAAACTATGGGCCGGAGTGAATGTGGATTCAAATGAAATCCAGATCACCCTGAAATCACTCAGCTGAAAAAACAAACTCCATATTTACTCCGTATGCGGAGTAGTTTTTTTTAACTCCAGAACTGAGTATCGGAGTAAATTCGATTCAATGAATTCAATAACTAAATTCAAATTCGGATTGAATTAAAATCCGTAATTATTCCGAATTTAATGATAGTAAAGTTAGCAGACATCTGACAATTTTAAAAACTTTTTAAATAATAAATTAAAATGTTTATGAAATAAAAATAAAAAAATGCGTGTTTAGACAATTAAAAATTCAGTACATGCATTTTTAAAAAATTTTATTATGTATGTCTGCTACATTTACACTCGTCCGAATTTACTCCGAGTTTTTTACAGTCTACTCAATTAACTTTATAACCAACTAAATTTTTCACTCTTTCAAAAGTCGGGAGTGAATTCGGAGTGATTACAGATTTTATTTTAATCCGAATTTACTCCGTCACTCGGAGTCCCAGAGTTTAAAAAAAATCACTCCGCATGCGGAGTAAATAGGGAGTTTATTTTTACAGCAGAGTGATCTGGATTTTATTTGAATTCGCATTCACTCCGATTCGAAGTTTTAATATTAAAATAAACTCTCCTATGGAGTAAATTTTACTCTGAAGAGATTAAATAAATAAACAGTCATCCGCTTCAGATTTAATCCGTGTTAACTCCGAAAATTTTTGCCATTGAACAAAAAAAATCTTGACATTTTTACGTAATCCGATTATTTAATATTTAATAATAATAATAATTTTATTTCGAGGAACTGATTCCTGGGTGAAAAATTTCGATTAAAATAAAAAAATTATCATAGGTCCATTTCACCCCTAATATAAATTAGTTATTAAAACAAACATAAGAAAATTAAAAATTAAAATGTGTAAAATATTTGACAATAAAAAAGTTAATAAGCTAATGCGCGTGTTACTAAAATTAATAAGAGTTAAATGGGTAAGTAATTTGGCATAGAAAGCCGGAACAACAAAATATGCAATGAGGATTTTGTGTCTGTACATTTCACAGAGTACATGAGTAGAAAAATTATCTGTATCCGGCGCATTAGCATTTTACAAGCATTCTCTCGTCGTTTCCTCATCTGTACTCTCTACATATTATATATATAAACACAAATGTATACATAGATATGTATATAAAATAAACTTTTTCCTCAAGAGTATGTACACTGAGCGACTGTTGTCTCTCGAAAAAGCCATCAGACATCACAAGTGCACTCATATATTTATTTTATCATAATAATTATTCATTCATTTTATTATAATGATTTTTAAATAATTTTTTTTACCACTAAATATTCAACGACAATTTAAATCGAGGTAATTTTGTTGGTTATCAATACTAATAATTTTTTTTTTTTAAAAACTCTGGGCTGGAACCGAACCGCCGACTTCTTGTTTACCAGACAATTGGCCAGCGGCCCTTAGTTTCAAACAAAATTTATATTTATTGCTCTAGTGATTGGCTGTTCAAGTCAACAAATAGTCTATTTGTTGTTGTTGTTGTTGTTATTATTTACTTCTGTTGAAAGGAAAGATCCCGGTAATTAAAAGAATGCAGAGAGCGCATGATAATAAACGAAAGGATGCCAATTAAAAGTGATTTAATTTACTTACCAGTGGCAGTTGAAGTGGTAGGTTGGTATGGTGCCCCTCCTGGACCGGTCGGTTGACCCCCTGATGTGCTCGGTGTTCCACCGTGGGAGGTCGGTATGCCGCGATGGGGTTGCGAATGCGCCGCACTCGTGTGATGAGAATAAGACTGGGTTAAAGAGTGCAGCGGCTCGTGAAATACGTACGCCGGGTATCCTTCGGCTCGTTGTTGCAGACAACTGCCACCCATTGATCCGCCCAAACTACTAGTCATTGAACTGAAAACCATCAAGTTCAACACTATTATTTTCACCTTATAATTTATGTATCATTACAATTGTTGGCATTTTTTTATTCATTTTATGCTACTACAATTTATTCATCTTTAAATCATCGTAACTTGCGCTCCAATTAGCGTACGGACACGAAATAAATTCATTTTAAAGAAAAAATTTTATTGTATATTTCTATACTTTTTTTACTAAAAAATTTTTATACAAATCCGAGTCAAAAAAAAATTCAGTAGAATTTATTAATTTTTTTCTGTCATTACTTAAGGAGGGCCCGTGTAAAAAAAATTCGTTCCAAAAAGATTCCAAAAAAGCTCCGCATGTGAAACTTCTAAACCTGAGACAGATTAGAATTTTGAATGGAACTTTTTTGGAACGTTAGTAATTTTGATGGTAAAAAAAAAGTTTTTATGATCATATTTAGAGTAAAAAAAGGACGTTCTTGGAACTTTTTTGGAATTTTTTATGGACGTTTTTTTTTGGTTCTATAAAAAATTCAAAAGTAGTGATTTTTGAACTATTTTGGCATGTTTCTGGAACGTATTTAGTCTACAAAAGATGCAAAAGTGGTGATTCTGGAACTTTTTTGGAATGTCTATATAAAATTCCAAAAAATTTGCAAAAACGTCCTTTTTTGACTCTAAAGTTCCACATAAGGAACTTTTTTGGGATCTTTTTGGAACGAATTTTTTTTACTCGGAGAGGGGGGGGTAAATTGGGGTACTTAAGGAAATACGAGAACTCAACTACGCAAAATCTTTTTTTTTGTAGTGATATTCAAAGTAAATTGAAAAAATTTTCAGTTGCCATTAAAAAAAATTTCATTTTTGCGGGCAAAATCGGTTACCCCCAAAAAAGGGTGAAATAAAATTTCTGAATATTAAATAAAGTTGATTAATTTAAATTTTCTTGTAAGTAATTTACATAAAGAAAAATTACATTTTACATAATTATTGGGTACGAAGGAAGAAAAAAATTTTGTTAATAGTTTTTATCATAAATAAAGTCATTAACATTTTCGACTGACACTCGATTTTTGAAAAAATTCAAAATGATGTACAATTATATTTACAAAAGTGATTTTGGAATTTTTATAAAATTTAGGGGTACCCCGTTTACCCCCCCCCCCCTTGGCCCTGAATTCAATTTTAATTAATGCAATCAATAGCTTAGAGTTTTAATTTAAAAACAAATTTTTTTTTAAGCCCAATAAAATTTTTTCTTCAGCATTTATAAAAATTTTTAGTAAAACCCGACATTTAGAACTTAAAATTCAAAAGAAAACACAAAAATTTTCCTCAAAGTAACCGTCATTACCTATAAGTATCAGGCATAGTAGCGATAGGCTGCGGAATCGACGAGTACATGGCATTGAACCCAGCATTCAACGGTATCCTAGGAGTAGCCGGCGTAGCAGCAGGTGGTGCCGAGCCACTGGAAATTCCTCCAGCACCTCCACCGACGACCTGATCAACAGCAGCGCGTCGCTGATTGCGTAATTTTTCTTCCCTGCGCCACTTTGCCCGTCTATTGCTGAACCAAACCTGTAATTAAAGCAGTAATTATTAACACACCAGCCATTTCCACCTTGTCTTCAATTACCACACTCATAACCCAGTCATCCCAAGCAAGTAGTAAAAACCACATATAGTCAGACGCAACTACATGGCTACGCGCCTCCATGGCTTCCGTTCGATTTGCTACATCACAGATTTAACATCAACATCAACATCCACATCCACATCTACATCCAAAATGGATCTTCCCAACAGCTCTGCAGCTTTTCGGCCATTTCAAGAGGCCCCATTATAATCCTATACCCTCAGGGTGCGTACTACTGAATTCCCAAGTACTTGCTTTATATACATATCTATCTATATACATCTATATACATACATATGTATATATATATATATATATATATATATATATATATATATATATATATATATTGAAGTAGAAGTAGGATCGGCCAATCAGAGGGCAACTTCCCCGGGGACGCGTCGTTGCCATGGTATCCCAGTACGAAGAACCCTCTTAGGCCTTCTCTTCTCTTCTCTTCTCTCAAGTTTGAAACCCTCATGCCTCAATCCAATATTTCCTCTTTATATATCTCTTTTATTATCATTCTTATATACATATAAATATATATAATCACCAATAAATCTTAACATTTAAAGCTCGACATAAAATAAAAAAATAGTAATAAATATTTGAATGAAAAAAATGTGAGATGTAATTTTAAAAAATAATGATAACAATGGGTCCAGTTGATATAGATTCGGATTTTCTCCTCTGAGTTCCCAGTGGCGGAGTTCGTCTGTTAGTTTCCTGCACTTAGCAAGATCAATACCAGCCAACGAGGCTTGAAAACATGCGTCAACATGGTCTTGCACTGTTTGTACGTCCACATAACGCTTGGTTCGAGCCCCCACAGGCCGCCTACCTCCCGACAGCGAGTACCTCGCTGACTCAAACCCCTTTTGCGTTTATATCACGGCCAATCCTCAACCTGTGTTGTTGTCGCTTCCTCGCTTTCTCGTACAGTCTCTCCCTCTCTTTCTCTCTCTTTCTCACTCTCTGACCGCTGGATATGCTCGGTGCCGTGTGCCGGTACATTGTGTGTCGGCAGGAGGCTACATCCAAACAATGTACGACAAGGCTGCGTACATATTAGCTTGTACTCGCCATACGTCACCTCATGACGTTTTCGTTGTTATGTATTAATTAAAATTATTATTATTATTGTTATTATTTCCACAATAGTGGCTGAGATCATTTTATTTTTTTCAATGCGGACGAGTGTTTTATTAATTTAACTTTAATTAATTTATTGTTAATTGATTGACCGGTTAGTATTCAGTAGCTGGAGGTCAGAAAGAGGGTGTAGGTTTAGTCTAGTTTTGTTGTTTGGATGTTTTGAGAATTTCGAGCAGTGCAATGTTGAAGCACTTTATGGGCAGTGGTTTGAACGGAGCCTTTTAATGTTAGAGGCACGCCCCCACACACTCGTACACATTCACACTCACCTGGATACGTGCCTCAGGCAATCCAATCTTCTCGGCGAGACGCTCTCGTGCAAATACGTCCGGGTAATGGGTCCGCTCGAATTCTGTAATAAGAGCAACATTGCAACAAGTGCGCGTCATTAGTCTGCTTTAATTTCGTTACTTACGAATTTTTTCTCAAGCTGTTTTATACATGTATATCATATGGAATTATTCAAATTATTTTATTTTTAATTTGTTAGAAGAAGGAAAATAAGAAATTTTGGCTAGATCTTTAATTTTAAATATCTTGTAAACTTTCATAATTACGTGAATTTTTTGAAGGACCATTTTTGTAGGAAATTAAATTCTCTACAAAATATGTCCTTGTGTCTACTCACATATTTTTGATTTTTAATGAGTTATTTGCTTTTGAAACTCAAAAAAATATAATTCTCAAAATTATTGCATATTTTTTGTCAGTCTGGGTCTGAAATTTAACATATCTTGTACACTGTCATAATTACGTAAATTTGTCAAAGGATCAATTTTGTAGAAAATTAAATTCTCTACAATTTATGTCCTTACATCTATCCCCGTATCTTCAATTCTCTACGAGAAATTTCAAATAATAAAATAAAATGAATACCTTTTTCAAGCGCATCGATCTGATCATTTGAAAAAGAGGTGCGATTGCGTTGCAATTTACGTTTGAGCCTGAGCCGAACCTGTGAATCTTCATCCCCAGATGAGTTATGATCTGAATTACCATCACTCGTTGTTTCTTGCTGATGTGACAACAAAGACCCAGCATCTGTTTAAACAAATAACAATAGCAATAATAAAATAAATGTAAATATGTGAGCTATATAAACAATATAAATAAATAACTTGAGGTGAGAGACATGATGCAAAGCATCTACATCTAACTTGTTCACATAAAATATATATACATATATATCTATCTATATCGTGTCTATATATAGTGAACATAGAGGCTGTCAAGCCCTGAAGGGCGACGATTATCTTCCGCCTCTGCGCACCGAACCCTCGGCTTTATCATCCCTCCCGCCCTATAACATCTACATCTACATCAACATCCACATCCACATCTACGGTCACAGCTACAGCTTTAGACCCTTTACTCTGTCGGCTCCAGAGGCTCCAGAGTTAGTGGCGCAGAGCAGGGGGGTCTGTACGTCAGCTGCTCGCTTTCTTGCTTGCTCACCCTCACCCTCACCACTTCTCAGCTATCTGTGACCTCTTTGTCCCTCAGAATCTCTACCACCACCATCACAATCACCATCCTCAGCACTAGCACTAGCACTAGCACTAGCACTAGCACTAGCACTAATACCAGTACTAGTAGCAGTACCAGTGCCAGTACCATAGACTCAATTCGACTCTACTATACAACTACACCCTCGTTATCCTCTCACATTCTCATACTTGAATTCAGCGGAGACATTTCCTCACAAAATACCGAGACAGAGGTTGGAACGTTGATGGTACATGTAACTTGTAGCCTTGTAGCTACTTGTCACACCAAAGTGTTAGTGTGTGTGTGTGTGTGTGTATACCAGCTTGCTATCTAGCTACGCCTCAACACCCAACCCTCGGCTTTCTCTCCTTTCTGTACCAGCTCTGCTTTGGTCTGCTCTACTCACTGGCAAAACTAGTTAGATCATAGAGACACGATGTCTCGATTGCAATTCGTTCGATTGCACTCAATTTCATCCAAACGTACCTCAATGTCTTGTTTGCTTCATTATTTTTTCGTGCGTTGTCACTATTTATTTTTACAGAGATTACTATTCATTAATTTTGGTAATTATTATTTTCATTTTTTTATCCTCCATTCAATTGAGACTACTTGTCTATTTACTGATTTCAAATTTATTTTTAAATTTTTCTTAATCAATTTTTCGAAATTTCATATATTTAAGAATTCAATTCCTGATACCTTCATTCGAAATTACGGTATCCAGAAATTATTTCAAAACTCGCAGCATTCAATTTCGCGGTCTTGTTTAAAAAATAAGCAAAAAAAACAGAACTAATTTTTGAAAAGTTTTAATTGTTTTTTTTTTAATCGACTATAAATAAGACTTAAAAAATTTTTCAGCTTTATTTTAAAGATTTCATTGTCGAGCTTACGCTCCAAGCTTTAATTATTTTTTACTTCAATCCATTTCCGTTTTATTAAAAGACAAAGAAAAAGACGAGTGCTCATAAAAATAGTCATAACTTTTATTTAAAATCTTAAAACACAGGCTTTTAAATTTTTTTGTTTAATTTCACCCGAAAATTTTTTTTTTCAAGCTTTCGCACAAAAACAAAAACAATAAAAATTCAATAATTTTAGTCGTCATTTTTTTTTAGTACATAAAAAAAACTTTACATTAAAAATCTTAAAGCAGAGACCTAAGGCTTTGAAATAAAATTTTTTTGAAGTAAAACCGACAGTTACTTTTGGAATTTGAAATTTCAAAATTGCGCGGGAAATTTTTCTAAAAACTAAACTCTTTAAAATAAAGAAATAAAAAAAAAAATAGCGTAGTTTCTGTTAACATAACGTAGTTTTCTGAGACAATAAATCTGTTTAATCAGCTCGTGCAATTAAAATAGCTCTTACAACACCCCGAAGCATTTTAATCCAATCTGCATATTGTTGTCTCGGGTTTCGTGTGCACGCGCAACTGCGGTAAGAGGACAAAACAAGTAAACGAGAAAGAGAAAGCACTTTGGTGGCATCGTTAATCTGTCTATTGAATAGGAAAGCAAAGCAATAGGTAGTAGTAGGTAGTAGGCAGTATAACCAAGCATCTGGAACAGTCGTCATCTGTAAGGGCAATCTGCACCCGCAATCTCAATCTCCATCTCGGTTCACTGATTCCACAGATCCTATTATTACATTACATTATATAACTCCATACCATACACATTTATATATTTTATATTCAACCCAGCTATAACAATATGAAATACACTTTGCCTTCATATTTTATCTTTTCCTTTTATATTTAAACTTTATTCTGCCGTCGCTTATAAAATCTTGCCCATTCTTATGTCGCCTTAAAAATTTTTATTTTTAAAAATACTTTGACACTCGAAATCACGCCAAGTACTTGAAGGATTACAGATGACAATGGTTTTAAAAAATCAATACACTTACATATATATATATATATATATGAAATAGTGAGAAGTAAAAGTAAAAATATAAAAATTACCAGAACGTTTGAGAAGCGAATCATCACGGGGATGCAATTGACCACCGGGTAATAAGGATTGACCAGTTCCTGGTGCAGCTGTTGTTGGTATCCCGGTTGCCAGAGGATGATGGGAAGGTGTAGCCGAGTACCAGGCTGGCGGCCAACCAGTGGCCTGACCGTTGAACATTCTCAGCTTGTCGTAGACACTTTCGGCGCCCTGATGGGCCTGAACTGCCGCTGCCTGTTGCTCTTTCTGAGAGGCTAAATTTCTCAGCACCCTGTTGATCGAGGACACCTGGACACAAACAATTTTATCAGATCATCATTTATTTGTTTGCTTTGAGTTATAGGTTCTAGTTCTAATTGTGGAAATAGATCTCAAGATGGCCTTTTAGATATTTTTTTTCATGCCAAAATAATTTTGAATTTGTAGTGACGTTTGGACAAAGAGACATTTAGGATGGAAAATTTAAACCTGCGGTCCTTTTGCGCAGTTGTGGTTTAGATCTCAAGTTATAACGAACGCAACCACTGCAATGACTAGAATAGTTTGTACATTTAAATTTGTTAGACGAAATTTATTATCAAAATAGTTTTAATAATGTTTAATTCATTTAGTAATTTAATTAATTTGTTTTTTTTTTTAGTTCTTAAAAAAAAATTCTTGGGTAATTTTTTAAAATTTTGAATATTTTACAAAAATTGTCGATTTTTTCAAAAAATATTATTTATTGAAATTTTGGATTTATGAAAATTCAAGTCAAATTGATATTTTATATTTTTATATAACTTAAAATATGAACATTTTGTTTTTTATTTTAATGAATTTAATAACAAGTAAAATTAATTATTTTTTTTCAATTCATTAAAATCGCAGTTTAAAAAATTATCAGAACAAAATTTGTAATTCAAATTCAAAAATTCGTCGTATGCGATTATTTACTCACAGAAAAAAAAGATTTCTTGGCACACAAAATTTTTATTTGTCTCTACGAAATTTTTTGCATTTAAATTGAAAAGGAAAATTTTTTAAGGTGAGAAAAAAATACTTCCGCCGATAAATCCTTTTTTTTCTGTACACTAAAGAAATAATATGATACTGAAGTTAGCCGACGTCCAATGATTTTGGAATTTTTTTAAAACGATAAATAAAAAAAAAACACCCGTAGTTTTTTTAATTTTCTACAAGTGCATATTTTTTTTTTTTGTAATTAATTTGTTAAAAAAAAATCCAAAAGTTTATAATTGTCTGCTAACTTGAGGATCATGAAATAATTTGTCAGCCTACAATAAAAAATAATAAAATACAGAAGAAGAATTCTATTTTCCAAAAAATTTTACTTTGACTCAAAAATAAATTCAAATGATCCGTAAAAAAACTACATTATCTATACAAAAATAAGTAAAAAAAAAAAATAATAATAATAATAATGAATTATCGTGTATTAGTATTAGTATTAGTATTAGCATAAGCATAAAGCGGTAGTATACTATAGGCTATAAGGTTTAGTTTCAGTAGTTTCGTTTAGTTTAAAGTATCTCCCTGGCGGGAATAGCGACTGGTCCGCCGCACAGCAGCCGCAGCCTCGATGCAGGCCATTACACGCGCGACCAAACACGAATAATTGTTAAGCAACACGCTTAACTGATCCCATTCAGTTTATTCTCTACCCGCTTTCCGCCATCCGCCCCCTTATATTACGCTACAGACTACAGACTACTGACTACGAGCGAATAGGCCGGGGTAAAGACAAGGCCTCTACATTCAACCGAACTGTTAGTACCCAAGTGCGAGCGTTAGTCCAAAGCCACCAACCCTACATGTTTAATATATATCTGGCTCTGGCTCGGGCTCTGGCTCATTCTCTGCTCTTATTAGGGAGAGATGATTTTACTCTGTTGTATTCTCTTACACTCGACATACGGACTCTTATTATTATTATTGTTATTATTATTATTATTTGAGAAGAATGAATGTACCGAAATGACGACACATCCGCGTCTCCAATAATGACTTACACGCGTAGCAATTTAGTATTGAATGAAAGGACCTGGAGGGATCACTCCCTACTTTGTCGGTATATGTCTTTAATCCGGAAACTTTTTTTGCTCTACTGTCGTCCTACGTGATGAGCCTAGTGACCTCTCTGTAGGATAGCCAGGATGTTTGTAAGATTCAGATATAGGGGATATAGCAAGGGTGGAATGGACATCCTCTGGTACACGTAATGGACCGATTACCCCCCGTGCTATCGTATTGACGAGACTTTGATTAGGGTCGAGTGGATAGATCCGACGGGTAAGTTTAAGTCTGAGTGCCCATACTATAATTTATTTTTTCTTTAGTCACTAAATTTTTATTGTTACAATTTTTCTTTTAAATCATTACAGGAGAGAAAATAAATTTTATACATTTTTTATTTTCTGGGAGCTTGACAAATTATTGTGTAATTGCAAGTAGTAATTAAATTTTTTCCAGATAACTTTGAATGACCTGATAAATTTGCTGAGTAATTATGAGTAAATAAAAATAAGAAAAATTGGGGTAAAATGAATCAATTTTTAAACAAAATTTCTTTTTGGTAAATCAAATATTTTTTTTTTAATTTACTTATTTTTATATTTTTCAGGAGCAAACTGGTCATCGCAATTTAGAAAAAAAATTTTATCGATAATTTTATTTTAAAAAAAAAAACTAAAACCTAAACTTTTCTTTTTCCAGCCATTTGACCCAGTGATCAACTTACCCTAAATTTGCTTGCCTGTAATATAAGTATTTTTCAACATTTTCTTTTTAATTATCGCTTACAGTACAAAAAAAAACAAAATGATTCCAAAATTTTCAGTTAATTTTTTTTTCCAAATATTCCAGTTTTGTTTTAATTTCAAAATTCCCTAAAATTAATTTGCACATTTTTCCAAGACGATTTCTAAGCACCTCAAAATTTCACTAAAATTCTTTTTGAAAACAAAATGAAAATTGTCATGTAATTTAATTATTATTAAAATTACATTAAAGAATATAATTTCCATAAAAAAATGAATAAACTTCATCAAAAAAATAATTGAAAAAAAAATTCAACTGAAATACTGACAAAAAAAAATTTTTTGACTCTGCGATAACCATTTTACCCTCTGACCAACTTAAACTACATTATCTTCACTAGTATAAATTTATTCAAAATACAGTTTCACTTTGTCCCAATCTTTTTTATGTAAATAAAATAAAATAAAAAAATAATGATAATAATAATAAAAATTACTTACACTAGGTATATTATCATTATTACAAACTCCCTCTTGTAACAACCGATCACGTATTTCCCATGCAAATATTGACGGACATTCACGTTTGTAATCAGCAATTTTATTTACAACTGGTGTCGTTGCTACTCGTGGTTTACTGCCACCGATTGCACGTGGTTTTATTGATCCTGTTTCATAATATCTGTAATTAATAAGCAAATAGATTACATTAAATTATTATTATTAATCAGGAATTGATTTTAATGATAAACTATTGATGTGAGAAGTTTTAACAAGAAAAATCGGTGGTTATTATTAAGTATACAGTAGAGTAGAGAGAATGAAAGGGCTAGAATTGTAATGACCACAAATTGTATGACGTGTGTGGTGTGGGATTGGCTTTGAAAGGAGAAAGAGGTGGTAGTGCGGTAGCGTTTTAGAGAAGAGAACTATCGCCGGGTACGGGGTTCATACTCCATTGGAATTATTGTCACTCCGACAGGGGGCTAAAGCTAGTTATTACGCGGTAGCTCGGCTTTTAAGTTACCCCTGCACGCGTCCAACAATTACCCGGTGGATCGCATGGATAATAGACTGCTGTTAATTCATCAAGGAGTTATACTTAAATTCATTTAATTACCATTTATAATTGCTGCTATACATGCACAATAAAATACAAGTGATCAATTAAAATATATTTTGGCAACAATTTTTTTTTTTTTACAAATAAAGTTCCAATTTCGATCGATAAATTTCCTTTGAAAGTGTAAATTTAAAGGCTTGAATAATTTTCAAAATTTTTAATATATACAGTGTAAAAAAATTTCGGAGTGAACGCGGATTAAATCCGGAATGAATGCGGAGCGGATGACTGTTTATTTATTTAGTGAAATTTACTCCGAAGGGAAGTTTATTTGAATACTAAAATTCCGAATTCAAGTGGATACAGATTTAAATAAAATCCAGATCACTCCGAAATCACTCCACTAAAAAAACAAACCCCCTATTTACTCCGTATCCGAAGTGATTTTTTTTTAAACTCTAGAACTCCGTAACGGAGTGAATTCAAATTTTAATAAAATCCGTAATCACTTCGAATTCACACCTGATTTTTTGACAGAGTATTTATTTACCTCAGTGGGAAGTCTACGGTTTCCGTGGCGCCGCCAGATGACCACGAATTCTTGTAGAACTCGACGAAAGAACTTTTTCAAATAGCTATAACTTTTTTAAAAATGGACTAATTCAGGCGTTTTTTGTTTTTCAACATTTCCGATCTCAAATATAATTTCCAAAAAATTGAAGATATTAAATTCTATGAAATTTTTAAAAATGACACTTTCCTCGAAATCCATTTTTCTCAAAAACTAGGCGATATATCGAAAAATTTTATTCTTTAAAAAAGTCTCATTACGTCGAGTCCTACAAAAATTTGCGGTCATTTGGCGGCGCCACGGAAACTGTAGAATTCCCAAATAAAAAATAAATTTAATTAATTAAATTTTTTGGTGACTTATTTTAAAACCGGACTAAAAGATTTTGAAAAAATAAAATATTGTGATTTTATAAAATTTTTATTGTAAAGACACATAAAATAATTTTTTAGCCAAACCGGAAGTGAAATTGCATGTTTAATTTACAATAAAAGTGAACCTGAATTCTAAATTAAACATAACAATATTGATCGGTAATTATATTAATTAAGAGTAAATGAAATTATTGATTGAATAGAGTAATTACCTGCCAAGAATTTTGGAAACACATCCATTGCTGACTTGAAGTATGCGTGAAATGTCACACGGTCTTGCGCCGCTGTGAGCTAGTTCGACAATTTTTTGTCTGGTGGAATCCGGAAGTGGCCGTCCATTAACGTAAACACCTCCGAGTTGATTGACCCCACTGTGTCCGGCTGACGAGCATCCAAATATTGAGTTCTGACTGACCATGCCCCCGCCAAGACCTGGTCCGCCTCCATGCATCAAGTCATCCTCTGTGAACCACAACGATCAGTTTAATCTCTCGATTACCTCTCACGTGTCACCGTCTATATAATTTATACATGCACATATTTACATATTCTATATTCCTATTTATTTGCACGTCAATATTATTACATACACAATTCCTTCTTTACTCACTAATTATTATAATTTTAATGCAATTTATTATTTTTTTCTTATCTCAGCAAATGGAAATTGGATTATAAATGCAATTTTATGGAATATTATTATCAAGAATTATATTGAAGATTTTAAATGCACCTCGTAATTAATAAATTAAATTAATCTCCTCGTAATGACATAGTTTAGTAGACAAGATAAGACAGACAATAATTATTATTTCAAACTCTCGAGAGATATAATAAAGATTTTAATAATAATAGTAATTATTATTATTATTATTATTATTATTATAATATGTAAAAGATAATTTTCCTCTTGGAAATTTAATTGACAATTTAATAGATCGGAACAATAATAATTTTTTTTTCTTTAATGGTCTGATCAAATATTACTTTATCTACTTATATATTTATTCCACTTGCTACACTGTAAAAAATTGGGAGTAAATTCGAAGTGATTACGGATTTTATTTAAATCCGACTTCACTCCTTCATCAGAGTTCCGGAGTTTTTGAAAAATAAATAATTCTACACTACACTGTAAAAAGATCGGTGTTAAAAATGGACTCGTTTTAACTCCGCCCGGTGTAGAAATGAAATTACACCGGTGTAGGAGGAGTAATTCACCGGTGTTAAAAATACCGGGGTTAAAGCGGAGTAATGCCAGCGTAAAAGCGGGGTAAATTGCGTCCGCTTGGAGTATTAACTTTAAAGATTATAAAACACAAAAAATGTCAGTTCTTTATGAAAATTAATAAAAAATATCATTTATCAACAAGTATAGTGATCGAGTAAGTAAAAATATTCACAAAATAAAATATTTTAACACCGGTAAAGAATATCTACACCGGCGGCGGCGTTGTTTTACCACCGGTACAGAATATTTACACCGGTGGCGGCGTTATTTTCACACCGCTTTCGGGGGTAAATTTAACACCGATAATTTTAACACCTACACCGCTTGGACTTACCCCGGTGATTTTTTACAGTGTCTGATAAATTACACATTTACACGCTTGACTGTGTAAAAATTTTTAATTGACAACGCCTAAATTTAACATGATATTTGGTGTCATTTTCACACAGACATTTTTTCACCAAGTCATTTACACTACACCGGGTCCAAAAAATTTTTTACAGTGCAGAGTTTTGATGTTAAAATAAACTTCCCTTCGAGGTGACTTTTACTCCGAAGGGATAAAATAAATGGACAATCACCTGCTCCGCAATTACTACGAATTTAATCCATGTTCACTCCGCTCATTTTTTACAGTGTATGTAAAATTTGACAAAATATTTTTAATTTTAATTGTTTAGGGACAAATAATTATTCAAATTAATTTGTACTAGGGTTAGAATCGAAAAAGTATGAAATTTTGGTCAACTAAAATAAATTTTTTATTAAAAATTTAAAAACGAGATCAGTATTCGCGTTCTCAATCTGCGAGTATTTTTTATATAAAAATTTCAATATTGTTTTAAAAAATATGTTTTTATATAATATTGAAATATCCTTAAGGATAAAAAAATTTATTTTCTTTCTGTGATAAATTTCTCATTTGAAAATTACCTCAAGATCATTAATGAAATAATTCCCTAGCAAAATTTTATCCCAATAATTAAAAACGTATGGACAAAATGATCATTTGAGTAAAAATTTAAATCAATAAATTGTTTTTTATAAAAAAAAAAAAATAGTTAATTAAAAATGTGAAAACGGATAGATGAGATTTAAAAATGATTAAAGTAGTAAAAATTTAGTGTATCTGTTTTTATAACGACGACGACAGGCAAAAGTGCTCCTGGTTGCAAACAAAGAAGAGAACCGCGTGCATCCTGGCATGCGGTAAATTAAAGAGAGTGGAATGATGATGAAGAGTAAAAGAGAATGAGAGGAAAAGAGTATATGTATATATATATAGATATATATATTAAAAGAGAAAAGCAAAGAAGCGAATACACCGTCAGGTTGCACACGCCAATACACGCCTACAGAGTACTATACAGAGAATAACTATATAGACGACACACATTCTTTATTTATAATTTTGCGTTAATCTACGCGACGACCAGGCAAAAGCGAGTCATGCCGCAAAGTGAGGCAAAAAGGTTCCACTTGGCTGAGCGTGAAACGGGACACAGATTAAATCCCATCCTAGTGGTGTACGACGTCCTCTCACCCTCTCAACCCTCACTCGCTTGCTCATTCCTCTACTCATCTAGCGGCTTCCCCGCGGACCCCACTCGCCGCAACCCCTTCTGTCTGCTTCTGTGCAGGTATTGCCTCTGCTTATACATACCCACCACTTCAATGTACATCAGTACAACCCTCTCAGCCTATTCGTCATGCTATGCGAATGAGCAAGAGCCGTTGATACAAGAAAAAAAAAATTCATAAAGAAGCGCCTGCGTTTTTTTTCATATTTTATAAAACATTTTTCATATTTCCATATAATTTTTACCTGCATTATCTTAATTTCACTTCGACATTTAAATTTACAATGTAAATTTTATTCAAATGATATTTGAATTTTGTTAAAAATTTATAAGCTCAAAATTTTTTATAATTTAATTTTTGAAAATTTTCATATTTTAAATTAGATTGAATAGAAGTTTTTCAAGTGACTTTAGAAAGTTCAATTTTCGTGGTTGGTAAAATTTTTCCATTAATTATTATTTACCCTAGTAACACGTGTTTGAGCAAGATTCTGGAGTAAGTATCTTGAGCAAAACCCCTAACTGCTAGTGTCTTTTTCTACGTATGTGTCTTTCGCAAGATCGTGTATCAAGAAGCCTATGTCAAGATTTGTGTTTGTCTTGCTCATGGTATCATACGCAAGAATATTAAAGATATCTTGAACACGGTGCAATGAAACAGTGTCTGACGCATTTCTTGTACCACTAACTTTACAGTGGGCACTTACGCATGGCTTGATCAAGATCTGCTCAAGGCTCAAAGTCAATTTTGACCCTTGAGCAGATCTTGAGCAAGCCATGCGCAACTATTTTCAACCATAGTCTTCCTCTAGAATTGAGTTATAATCTGGCACGAACTTCTTATGCAAGGCTTGCACTAGACTTGCAATTTAAATCTCGTCACAAGTATCTGCAGTAATACACATACGTAGAAAAAGACACTAGCGCCTATCGATCTTGGGAGCAGACTTGCTCAAGAATTTAAAAAAATTGTTATAAGGGATATATTTAAGAAATTTGAAGTAAATAAAAAATTCACGTGAACTGGTCGATTGCCAATAAAATGGCGGTTTTATTATTAAAATAAATTATCCAATAATTTTAATGTATAATATTGATTTAATTCGATCCAAATAATTTTATAAAAATATCTAACCTCAAAATTCAATGATACTGAAGATAGCCGACATCTAATAATTTTTGGAATCTATTCAAAACAATAAATTATAATAAAAAAAGTATTTAAAAAAATTGCACTTACAGATTTTTTGATTTTCTACATGTGCATTTTTTTAGTTTTTTTTTTTTTTCGTAATTGATTTGTTGAAAAAAAAAATCCAAAAAATTGTTAATAGTCTACTCTTAACTTCAAATTCATAAAATTCAACAAAATTGTATTTTTAATATTTTACTATTTTATATTAGTGGTACTAAAATTTTTTAGTGATTTAAAAAAGTTCATTTTTCAAGAAAATAATAATAATTTGATACAAGTTATTGATGATATATTTTACCTTTGACAAAGTATTGAAAACTCGAAGTGAGTAATTGCTATGGCGAGTTTTGAAATATAAATTAGATTGAAAAGTAAATAAAAATAATTAATCATTATTTAAAGTGTACTTTAACAAGTAAGAGTTAAAAAAAAAAATGTGTTATTTATTTATGATAAAATTTATAAATGATCAAGTATATAGATTGTGGTTTAAATTTATTCACGCGTAAAATGATAGCATTACTATACGTTATACAGTATAATCTATACACGGGATTAAACTCTTTTACGTTCATGTCGAACGTTGTGTATTCATGTAGATATGTCGATATATACATACATACATGTATATAGATTTACACAGATATATGTGTGAGCAAGAGTAAAATATAAAGAGGACAGAATGAAAATGTGATTAATGGCAATTCGATAATGGAAACAAAACACAGTACGCCAAGCGAATAATACTCGAATTTAAAGCGCAAAGTTTACGTCGTGGGTATTTGTTGACGGGTGCGATAATGGTACGGATAATTAGATCGTTTTCCCATGAGCATCGGCTGATGCATTCACGAGAGCTATATTGGATGAGTGACTATACTGGAAAACAAAACGAATGTTTGCGAAGGTACTCTCATGATACCGGCGTATAATCTATACATACATACTCAACATTACATATATACATATATGTAGATGTATATATATTTATATGTAGAGATCAAGTCCATTTGGACTTTGAGTTGACGATAACGAGCAAGAATCTCTTGACACCCTCAAGGGCCCTGTGTATTTGTCCAGCCGGGTTGTGCCGCTTTCTCTGTCTTTCTCTCTCACGAGTAGTTTCGAGACTCATTAAGTTCTGTTAACTCGGCACAGAAGTGCAAGAACCCGTGGCTATGACTACCCGAGCTCTACATACCAATTGCCAAGGCGATACTGAGCATTTAAGGGTGAAATTATATCAACAATTAGATGGATTAACGATCCTCTTAACGAAATTATCGATGGATAATTTTTTGATTGGGTATTACTTCAACACAATACCCGCCGCTTTTTTTATCGAAATTTTGTTTAATTACCGTTAAACTTTTTTTTATTCCAATTAACAATTAGTATTTTTAATTATACACTAAATTTCTAACCTCGAAATTTTGGTTGAATTTATTTTCAGCTTTAAATTTATTTTTTAACAATTACCAGGGAACGGAAGTTTCTGCTCAACAATAAGAATAAAAGAAAAGAATTCACGCAAATATCTTTATATCAAAATGACGACTGCGAGGAAATTCACGTGGATTAAATTAAAATATTTATTCAAATATCAAATGTCATAAAAGAATGTCAAGAAATTGAGGTTGTCAAGAAATATGTCAATAAGACAATTATCAAGACAAGTCTTGTTCGTCTTGCTGATTGTATTGCTACTGGTCTTGCTAATTGTCTTGCTGATGGTCTTGCTGGTGGTCTTGTACTTGCTTGGTGGTCAGATACTTGTGACCAGATTTAAATTGCAAGCCTTACACAAGAAATTCGTGCTAGATTATAACTCAATTCTGGAGGAAGACTATGATTGAAAATAGTTGCGCATGGCTTGCTCAAGGCTCAAAATTGACCTTGAGACTTGAGCAGATCTTGACTAAGCCATGGGTAAGTACCTACTGCAAGTTACTGGTGCAAGAAATGCGTCAGACACTGTTTCTTTGCACGTGTTCAAGATATCTTCAATATTCTTGCGTATGATACCAAGAGCAAGACGGACACAAATCTTGACATAAGTTTCCCGATACACGATCTTGCGCAAGACACATACGTAGAAAAAGACACTAGCAGTTAGGGGTCTTGCTCAAGATACTTACTCCAGACACGTGTTACTAGGGTAATTATTACAATATTTATCTTAATTAATTCACTCGTAAATTAATTAATTCAATTTATTTAAAGTTAATTAAAAGTTTATTCTGAGTACAATAAGTCTGTAAATATTGCAGGTGAAAGAAAAATGGCTACCAGTGAACTTTTACGAATTTTTTTACCTCAAAATTTTATGAGTGTAAATGTAGCAGACATAAGACAATTTTTTAATTACATATAAAAAAAACTAAATAATCAAAATAATAAAATAAAAAAAAATACATGCGCTAATTTTTGAATTGTCTAAATATGCATTTTTTTATTTTTATTTTACAAACATTTTATTTTATAATTTCAAAGTTTTAAAAATTATCAGTTGTCCGCTAACTTTATTGTCTTGAAATTTTAAGAAAAATATCTTCACATTTTTAAAAAATTATTATTTTACTTTTAATTAAGTAGACAATTGTGCAGATTAAAAACTTCAAGCGCGACAATAATGACTAGACATAATGATCATTGAAAGTAAATTGCAAATAAAGTCGAATACTTTTTGAGTAAATGAAAACTAAAGAATTAATCAATGAACACGATACCTATGTAAAAGGTGTTGTATCAAAGAGCAAGGAGGTAAAAAATTTAGCCGCAATTAATTAATAAACGGAGACTAAAGAGTACAAACGTTTGACGAGTGAAAGACGGCGAGAGTGTAGGAGTAAAGTAGTCGTGTGAGAAATACATTAAACAGACGCTCTTGAACCTGTGTGCTGTGCTGGGTAAACTTAAGAGTGCAAGAGAGTTGAGGTACTAGTGATAGACACACCTGAGGCTACAGAGTTTCATTTCATGGCGAATGACATCAAAGATACTGTCGCACGTTCTCTAATGAGTTGAATTGTGGTTTAACTTGAATTACCTACCCTCGAGTCTTTAATTCATCTTTTTTATTACGTTACACTACATTATAATAGATTACAATAATGTTTATTATTATTGTTTATTTCGTAATGAAAAACAAAATCTTTTAGTTCGAAATTTTTTAAAGAATTTTTTAATTACTCTAAAATAATTTCTCACATTTTTTTTTTCTTTCATTAACCAAAAAAAAAATTTAATTAATAATTTTTCAACTTTTGGTGGCGGTACACGGAAGGAATTTCATGGTAAAAGTTACCATCAAGTTATAGTAAAATTTTTAAACTGAATTTTATGATTGAAAATATATAAATTATTAAATAAACAATATGAATGGTAGTATCTACCAACTATATGGTACAATTTACAATTATTTATGATAACCAGAAATTATAACTTTTATTATCTTAAATAATTACTACTAAGCTAATAAAAAATTTTAATATAAACGTTATTGTCTGACGCTTGTCTGTGTGTAATTTGTTTAACTGGGGAAGTGATTAATTTCACACACACACGCACACACACACACACACATATACCTACGTACGTACACATGCACGCACACACACACATTCTTAGTTAAGAATTTTTACAACTTTGAATGGTAATAGTTACCATCATCAATTGTAACTGTTATCATTTTCAATAGTAATACTAATCAATATAACCACTGAAAAATTTGATTACTATTTAAGATAGTTAAAATTATAAATTTTGTATTGTAGATAGAATAATTAATTTCTCTCCGTGTAATGAAAAAAAAAAAAAAATACACCTGAAGAACGGAACGTTTTTTGCGGAACCAAAATAAAAAATCGAAATCAAAAGTAAAAAATCTCCTCTCTTAGATTTGAAACAGTAAAAATAGTGGCTATATTCACTGTTTACTAGTGAAAGTATGTCACTAATTCAAACAGTGGTATACTTTTCACTACACGCTGAAAAAAAAATGCTAACTATTACCATCTTGCAATGGGAAATGATTACCATCTGTATGTGATAATCATTATCATGCTTTTATGTTAACGATTCGTTTCTCGTATAGTAATATTTACTATTGCCGATAGTAATAGTTACCATCTAAAAAGTAATAATTCATATGCCTGCAAAATTTTTAGATTTTGCCTTCTGACATGGTAATGATTGTTATCACAGATAAGAATGCTTACCATCTCCGATAGTAAAAGTTAACATAAAAGAATGAGAATCATTAAAATGTAAAGATATTAGGAATAGTTACTTCGTTAAGAAGGTAAGTATTACCACTTATTTTTCAGCGCGTAGCAATAAGTGATTATTCACTGCCAAATAGTGATTGTCACGTGATTTTCACTAATTCGTTTTTAGAGAGTACTGGATCTAGATTCCTAAAATATTGCATAGGTGCTGGTATGTCATCCAAAAATGGCAGCTACCCCCAATGACCCCCTAAGTCACCCTTAAGCTGTCAAATTCCATAAATTTTTTTCATTTTCATTGCGCGAAAATTGTTCCGGTGTTTAGGCAAAAAAAAAAAAAAATAAACTTTTGGTAGCCTAATAAGAGCTTAAACTCTGTGGGTTTAAATTTTTTACTCACTTGACACAGCAAATGCTGAAGAAAGCTGACACCGAGAAAATCAGTACGATGACGTGTGTGTATTAGAGGTCGAATGGGGTCGCGACAGGGATGTTTTAGGTGAGAATAACATAACAAGGTAAAGTAAGGTGCCAGTACCCTATCTATTGCGGTACCACACGGAGGGTTGTGGGCTGGGTTGTGGGGCTGTTGCCCCGACAGAAGCCACCCAACTGCTGCTATAGGGTTACGGCGAGCTAACCTCTGCCAAGTTCTCTCAAGCCCTGCATAGTCTGCTCAATCTCTACATGCTCTATCGGCTTTCTTTTTCTCTTACCCTTACTGCATCTAACTACGACACACACACACACACACATATGTCTTAATCTCACAAACTCATTTCTCGGGTTATAGAGTCGATGTTAAAGTATTTTCACACTTTACGGATTCTTCAGTTTTTTTAAGTCTTTTACTTTATTATTACTCATTATTTAAACAGTTTACATTTTAATTATGCAACATATTATTTATACATCAATTATTATATAATATATTTTTTGAATATTTTAACATCTTTACGGTTGATAAAAATTCTCTACTATTGGATTATTCATTCATATATTTAAATTTACAGATAATATTCTTTATTATGAATTTATTATTTTATAAAACCGGAAACATTCCAATTGAAATGAAAAAATAATGTGATAAGAAAAATGAGTAAATTAATTCGTATTTATTTATTCATTATTTTGAATGCGAAATATTTACAAAGGAAAATTAGCATTAAAAATTTTTTTTTACACTTGGGGTTAAAGACAAACTTTTTCTCAACGAACGGTTCTAAGATTTGATTTTTTTTTTTAAATTAATATGCAAAAAAAAAATATGATTTAAATTTTTATTATTAAATTGTGTCTTGTAGTCTTTTAGCTACTGAATGTAAAAATAAAATTTTATAATAGTGTATTATGAAAAAAAAAAAAAAAAAATAGTTACAGAAGACGCCCCGCGGTGAACCCGACGCTGCGTGACCTGGCAGGACGTTAAAATACGTCAGGATCCTCGTCAACGAGTCGAAAGCGTCACAAAACTGTCATGATTTAATTCTCATTCCGATACTATTACAGATTTATATCTATTTTTATAACTTTTAGTTAAAAAAAAAAATAATAATAATAATGATGATGATTTTCAACAAGACCGCGAAATTGTGAAATTTAAATTTATGAAAATAAATTGTACTGAATATGTGTTATACATTTTGAAATACAAATGACGGATCAGTATTTTCAGTATTTAATATTTACATTTATTAAAATACCTGTGACACTGTTGATGTAGACATTAATTTAAATCATCGCTCGCGAATCGAGCGTTTCAAATTTATTTTGTACACCATTCCACCGCGATACGGTTTTTGCATCGCCTCACAATCGTGATTGTTCGCTTCGACAACTGCTAGTCAATTTATAACGCATTTCAAATACCTTTTTTTTTATCGACGGATAAATATTATGTTTAACTAATAATTTATTATTGTTTTTGTTTTTTTTGTATTTCGGTAGTCAATTTCATATTTCTTTTAATGGTTCAATGAACTCTTTTTAACTTCCCGCTAAGAAAATCGACGATTTTCGAAAAATTGGGAAGTTATTGTTTTCACCCAGATTTGCGAAAATCGAAATTTCATCAGATGTCGACGTTCTGAGGTCCTAGGAAGCTATTCTGACTATTTTCAGAATGATGTCCGAGTGTCTGTAAGTATGTATGTGTGTGTGTGTGTGTGTGTGTGTGTGTGTGTGTGTGTGTGTGTGTGTGTGTGTGTGTGTGTGTGTGTGTGTGTGTGTGTGTGTGTGTGTGTGTGTGTGTGTGTGTGTGTGTGTGTGTGTGTGTGTGTGTGTGTGTGTGTGTGTGTGTGTGTGTGTGTGTGTGTGTGTGTGTGTGTGTGTGTGTGTGTGTGTGTGTGTGTGTGTGTGTGTGTGTGTGTGTGTGTGTGTGTGTGTGTGTGTGTGACCGGCTTATAACTTTTTAACTAATGAACCGATTTGGATGGTTAAGGCGGCAATCGAAAGAGCTTGTTGGCCATCAACTTTTCTGAAAATTTCTGATCATTTGATCAAGTAGATTCGAAAATATTGGCAAATTACGGAAAAAAATTTTTTTTTTTTTAGTTTTTCATTGATTTCTTAGAAACGACTCGAACGATCGACTTCAAAATCTAATCAGCTCTAGAACTCAATAAAACACGTCGATTGCCGCCTCAACCAACAAAATCGGTTTATTTGTTTGTGAGATATCGTGGGCAAAAGAAATGCCAAAAAACGGTTTTTTGCGAATATCTTTGAAACGACGAAACCAAACAATTTCAAAATTTGATCAGCTTTGGAACTCAATAAAACACGTCGATTGCCGCCTCAAACATCGAAATCGGTCGATTCGTTCGTGAGATATCGTGGGAGAAAGAAATGCTAAAAACGGTTTTTTTCGAAAAGAATGGGATACAATAGTATTTCGAGCTCGAAGAGCTCGAAAATGCACTCACAACAATGTTTTCGAGCTCAAAAAGCTCGAAAACAGCGGGAAGTTTTGTGGCTGGCCCGCAGGGTCAACCGACGCCCAGATTTTTTTTTTTTTAATTTATTGTGCATCTATTTTTTTTTAAGTTTATTATTTTAATATTTTGTACAAAATAATTTTTTAAAAATTTTATCGTAAATTTTTTACTGAGTATTTTAATGAAAATTTTTTTTCTAATATTTTTTTATTATAATTTAAAAAAATTATTGTTCAAAATAAAATATAAAAGATTTTTAAAAACATATTGTGGAAAGAAAAATTATTTTCTGTACCCGGAAAAAAAATTTTTAATTAGTGTTTAAAATTATAACCCAGAACTTGGGTGTCAATAGACACTGTAAAAAATCGGGAGTGAATTCGTACACGGAGAAAATTAAATGATTGCAGTTACTATCTATTTATGGTAAAATTTTTTACCATCAACCCGATGGTAGTGACAACTATCTGGATGATTGTATAAATCATATTTATGGTAACTGTTACAATCATGTATGTTAATTAGAGATAGTTACAGTTATCATTTTAAATAGTTGTATTTACGATCTAGATGGTTACAGTTACCATCAGAAATTGTAGTAGTTCGAAAAATAGTTCGATTTAGATTCGAAAAATATGTCCGCCAAGTACTGAACAGTGTCTTAAACGTACTGACAGTTTTAAATTTAGAAACATATCAGAATCATTAGATGAAATTTCTGATAAAAATGAACCTGATAATAACAATGTTTTAGGTCTTTTAGACAATGTTTTACAAGACATTGATTCAAGCTCCGGTCAAAACATTAATGACGTGCGTTTATCTGATTTTAGCTGTTGTTATTTTATTTAAATTTTTATAAAATTAATTTCTTTACAAAATTAACTTGTACGTTAATACTTATTTTTTAGAATAATAATCAAGGCCTCAATCGCAATTTACCATCCGTACAAAATTTATTGAATTTTTGATCAATTTTTTTTATAGCATTTAATAATATTTATCAGTGATAAATTATCACTATCCTTGATAGGAAACATTATTATCCTGATGGTAAATATTACCATCCTGATAGTAGCTGTAATCATCTTAATGGTTACTGTTATCATCCTGATGGTAACTGTTACTATAAAAAATGGTAACTGCAATTATAAAAAATTGTAGCACTAACCATCTTTACACTGAAAAATTTTTTAATCATCCTAGATGATTGCAGCTACAAATTTAGTATGATAACTCCAATCATTTATTTTTCTCCGTGTAGTTTTGGAGTTTATTTTTCAAAATCACTCCGCATATGGACTAAATTGAGTTTGTCGTTCGAGCAAAGTAATGTCGGAGTGATGTGAATTGTCTTTAAACCCGCATTTACTCCAATACAGAATTTTAATATTAAAATAAAGTCCCCTGTGAAGTGAATTTTTTACAATGATACTGAAATTCGCCGACGTCTAACAATTTTTTTAAAAACGATAAGTAAAAAAAAAATCGTACTTAGAGTTTTTTGAATTTCCTACATGTGCATATTTTTAGTTTTTTAATAAAATTGTTGAAAAAAAAAATTCGAAAATTGTTAATTTTCTGCAAACTTCAGGATCATATTTTACTCAGAGAAGATAAAATAAATAAACAGTCATCTGCTCCAAAAATCACTCAGAATTTATTCCAGATTTGATCCGTCTTTCCCTCCACAAATTTTTTACAGAATAAGGAATTTTAAAATTCCAAACAATAAATTTTATAATACGTGCCATAAATTTGCAATGTTTAAGTTACGATTTTTCAAGTTCATCCTTCAATTATTTACGTTTTAATTGTAATTAAAGAATCACTGTTTAGAATGATATCAGTTACTGATCACTTTATCATTATATTACTTGTCATTTCTCAATTTATACAGTTAATTTTTTTTCGTGTATGAAAATAATCTAAAAAATTATCTTGTACAAAGTCACAGCATACAAGAAATGTTGTACCGTAATCTAAATACATCTAAATAAGAAAATAAAAAACAAACCTTTATGAGGCATTTTCCAAAACGAAGGCTCGGGGGTGGACGAGCAAGGGTTAGCCACCCCCGCGCCCAACAGCGTTCTTGCCGCGTGCAGCGCCGCCGCGGCCGCTTCTCTGCTCCTAACAGCCGCAGCGCTCGGCGGGTAATCTGAGACGCCGTCACTTCCGGCACCTGAGACACCCCCGCCGCCTCCGGCCACGCTAACACAGTGCTATCAACACACAAACATAATTAATTATTAACATTCAATCTTCCAACAATCAGAATCTTTACAATTTAATTCAAACCCTCACAAGTAAAGTTTAAATCCCTTTTTATTTTTTAAAATTATCATCACAATTTTCAATAATTATTTTTAATTTAATAAAGTTTTGATTTCACATTAAAATAATGATTGAAATATTTCTCATGATAAATATCTATGGGTTTAAAATAGACGATTACAAGTTAATTTAACTTGTCAAGTAAATTTACAAATTAAATTTTTTTTGTTATTTTATTTAAAACTTAATTACATGATAGAGCGGTCACGTTGAATATCGATTTATGTGTTGGTTTAACGTGGCTATTTTATGTAAATAATTTATCGTGTACACACAATATAAATATGTAGGATGAAAATAAACTCAAAGGTTTATTATTAAATTAATTTATTAAAATTTCTGTCATATATTTTTTATCAAAAAAAAAAAATCATAAAAAACTACACAGAAAAAAAAAGATTTTTTGGCGCAAAAAATTTTTATTCACCTCAAGGAAATTAAAAAATGAAAAATTACTTGTCAATAAAAAATTCCTAGTTCTAAGAAAATTTTTGGTTTTATTTCATAAAGGAAAATTTTTCTTGCGTCAAAAAAATCCTTTTTCTTTTTGTGTAAAAATTATTTTCGACTTGTTGATTTATTTTTAGTAATCACAATAAATTTAATTAAATAAAAAAAAAAAATAAAATGGAATAAATAATTTTAAATACGTCAATGAGTGAATACGATTCACGTCAAGTGTTCGCGGGGCTTCTATTCGATAAAAACACAAGTTTTTTTCACCTTTGACTTTAGTTCTGATTGTGCTGGGATGTAATACTTGGAGAGTACTAAAGACCGTCGGCATTTTTGATGTACAAAACATAACCGAGTGAGTTAAAATAATAAAAGAAAAATATATAGATATAATAATAGTGAGTTGGTATGAAAAACGACCCCTTTAACTTAACTCGGAACGCGATTATAACTGCGTCATAATCCTAAAGAGCTTGAGAAACGTACAAAACGCATTGCAAGATTTTTATCCCTCCTATTACTGAGCACTACACTGTACTATTATATACTCTGTAGTCTACTACACTGTAATGCTGGTGAATAGTACAGGGAAAATAGAAAAGTAATGAGTTTTACGCGGCGCTAACGAGTTTTGCTTTCATTAAGCCAGGGATTTTTTTTTAAACCCTCTTGACTCTGAACCATTACGATACACAGGTGGATCTTGATATATACTTACAAATCGTTATTTAAATGACATTAAAAACCTCATATTTTATATTTATTTTATCAATATTTTTCAAAAATTATTTTTACTTATCGCAACTCCGATTTTAATTTAAATAACTTGTCAACGATTGACTTTAGGTAAAAATTCGTACAAATGTTTTTTATAGAAAATTTTGTCCTCTACAAATTTGTTTCTTTAGATTTTTTTTGTATCTTTGATAGATTGGCTGCTATTTTAATTTCAAGTTTTTGGAGCAAAACAAAATAGAAACTTAAAGTAATTTGTCTTTAAAATAAAATTATGGGTCAAATAATAAAAATACGTCAAAATTACAAGAGGCCAATTTTATAGAAAATTTAATTTGCTACAACTTTATTTCTATACATTTTTATTTTATCTTTGATCCTTCACTCGGAATTTCAATTTTAAAGTACTCGTGAGTACTCTAGTCTATGCAGTATTCAAATTAAAACTTTTTTGTCTTTTAAATTAAAATTCCAGCTCAAATATCAAAAATACAAAAAAACACATCGGAAGAACTTTGTAGCAAATTAAATTCTCTACAAAAAAGTATTCAATGACTTTATCCGTAAACTCTATAGTTCTGACAAAATTTTTATTAAAAACAATTAAACATAAAATATAAATTTTAAAATAAAGTATCTTTGATACAATTACTTTATAAACACAAACAAATTGGAAATTGTTACCCTTACAACGTAACAATCCCAGCACAAACCTAAGATCCGATTTATCCGTATTATCCCGTTGTTAGTCGGCTACAGATCCATAATACACACAACTAGGCACCTTGCGGTTTCCGTTAGCTTATAAAACCTCAATAGTTTATAATACCAACAAATCAACATCCAAAGCCAATATATTACCCTACATTTTAACCATTTTTTTTACTCCCATCCGATAAATTTGCTCCCTAAATCTTTACCCCCAAATAATTTAAAAAAAAAAAAAAAATACATACCGTGTCGAGAATGGCCGTGATCAGGCCGGATCCGATCACCGGGAACGAGTATCAGCGGTGAAAATTTCACCGCCAGCCGACAATAACTTTTGTTTAAATATTTACTCCAAATATAATAACAACAATTATTATTAATTTACAAACAATTCCTTGGGTTGTACTCAACTCATACATAAAACAAACAATCACGTCTAAATAATAAATTTACGCACTCCACAATAAACAATTATTATTAAAAATAAGCACCGTCCAATTTTTAAAATTTAAAAAATGAACTAAAGTTTTTAATCACTTATCCGTCGGTACACTATTAGTTTATAAATAATAAAATCACTCAACGCGTTGTAACACAGTCGGTTGAATAAAATTATTAACTACTCCAAAATCGGTAGATTACAATCAGCGCAAAAACTTTTATGACTTGGAGTAAAAATAAAATAACGACACTTGCTATTGGGTTAAATGTTAAAACTTTTATTTAAAACAGTCCAGGTTTAATAACAAATATCTAAGATTTAAAGGTATTCCATTTGAGTGGAGTTTTAGTGAATGAGTGGATGAATTTTTGTAAAGATGTTAATATTGATGATGACCAACAATCAAATGATCCGTACGAGCGATGATGAGGAATAATATTTGTCGTTTATTGCGTTTATTGCGCCTGGTTGGCCGATAAAGCGACGGTACGATGGAGCACGTGCAACTAAACTGGGGGTGCAGTGACGCGTCGCTACTGCGGTGCGCGGCGCCCGATTGACCACCAGAGTCTGCCTTTCCTTCACGCGAGGATCCCTCGTACGCTTCGGGATTTCGGCGTCGTCATCTTCAGCCCCCCACTTCTCGAACTAACCGAATCTAAACCCCTAGACCCAACATCCTCTGGCTCACTCTGGTCCCTTTGGTTCTTCTTCTTGTCCTTTTTTAACCCGATACGCTCAGCTTTGCTGTATTGAGCAGATACATGGACAGTAGACTAGTTTTTACGATGGGCGGGACCGAAATCCGCGGTAGTGGGGAGAATTTGTCAGACGGCGCCGCTATCGAATACCGTCCTTCAGGTAGGGGTGAACAAGGTGGGCGTTACTTACTCGCTGTTGGTGGGATCCCCCCGACGCCATTGTTACACTGGTGATATCGCGGCGTCGCGAATATACGCGGGCTTCCGACAAGCGACGCTAGAGCGTCGCGACGCCACTTTTAACCTTATCCGCAACGTAGACGCGACCCGCCGGTTAACAACTTGACACTTGTATTGTTTTATTTTTGTTTTTTTCATCAGGTAAGACTTTTCTATAACACACTTTTCATTTTTTATTTTTTTCAAAATGTAACATTTATTTTTCAAGTGATTAATTTATGACAAATTTTTTTTTTTCTTCATAATTACAAATTATCAAATTTGAAAATTTTTTGAAATTGTGTTAAAAGTTTTTTTGAGTTTTGTTGTTAAATTTTGTTGAAACATTATTTAATAAATTCTTTTTTTTTTTTGGGTATTTTTTTTTTGGTACAAAATATTTGTTAAAAATTTTTTGTTAATTTTTTTACGAGTACAAAGATGTGTAACATAACAAACGTTATTTTATTGTGAAAATAACAACAACTAGATCGGCTTTCACGGTTCGCAAACACATTCGCGCATAATAACCCACGTGCACCAACGGTATACGGTATCCGTCGGCGAATATAAGACTCATTTTATAAAATATAATGCAAGATTTGAGCGTGAATTTAATCGGCGTAAAAGCGACGACTGCGGCTGGATGAATTTGTCTTACGACACACAATACAATTCTATGTATAACATCCTTATGTACACAGAATATTAGGTATTATGTTATTATAGACATTATAGTGTGTCGTAGGTTACACTATGGTGTGAAAAAGGGAGGTTGTGTCCCCCTGCATATTACATTGGTGTGTTGCGAACCGCAATACAGGTTTTAGGATCAGAACATCAGTCTCTATAAATATATATATATAGATATACTTCAATCGCGTGTAGTTATATTCACTCCGCCATTGTATCGGATTTATCTTTTACTCGCGTTATATTCTTCCACGTGAATTAATCGTCTGCGTCTATTTTCTCTTTTAACCAACCCAGGGTTGACCGGAATAAACATTTAAAAAAAAAATTTTAATAAAATCGACCTTCAATTGCTACACAGAAAAAAGATTTCTTGACGCAAGAAGTTTTCACTTACCCCAAGAAATTTTTTGCATTGTGAATTGAAGCGAAAAGATTTTCATTGGAGCAAGAAAAGAAATTTTCTTTGGAGGTGGAAAAATTTTTTGCAACGAGAAATTTAGTCTCGTCCTAAGAAATTTTTGTTTTCAATTCATACACAGAAACAAAAAGTATCTTGAGTCAAGAAAATATTTTGGAAGACAAACGTGTTTTCGGGAACCGTCAAGATTTTCTTGAGCCAAGAGAATTTGTCTGGATTAGAAAAAATTCGTCTTGGTCAGAAAAGATTTCTACTCCATTTGAGAAAATTAAAGTTTTCATAAAAATTTTCTCGAATCAAGAATACTTAGTTTGAGTCAAGAATTTTTTTTCTGTGTAGTAGAAAAATTTCTTGCTCTCTAAACATGAATTAGTGAAAATAAGTGAATATTCACTAATCCCAAGTGCAAACCGAACTACTAATTTCAAAAAGTGGTTCGGTTGGCACTCAGAATTAGTGAATATTCATTTATTTCACTTATTCATGTTTAGAGAGTGCACTTGTGTGAAATTTTATAACTCGACTAAAAGTATAATTTATAAAAATACAAAATTTGTCAATTTACTCCGTTAAAAAAATAAAATTTGTAAACCTAAAAAATTCGTAATTCACAAAAAAAACTTTTTTTTTTCCAAATTTTGATGTCTTTTTTACCCCAGATGTCTATCTTACCCTATATTACTTTATATGTCACCAGAAATAATATTCAGTAAAAAAAAATGTTTTTTTTTTTATTTTTACGGTGGTCAATTTGCCCCAATTTTTTTTTTGTAGATAAATAGAGAAAAGTTTTTTTGTGTAGCGGTCTCATTTTACCCCAGTTTTACTCTAGAAGATGATTTGATAAAATTCTATTATAATCTTTATTAAATAAAATAAATTTATATGAAATAAAAATAATAAAATGTTAAAAATAAAAATATTGTTTCTCTAAATGGTATAAATATGCATGGAGTTAGATAGAGTGTGACAATCATTAAAGACGAAACAGCTGGGTTCAATTAACCTGCGATTACTTGTGTACCTAGTTCTTATGTACTTTGTTAGTCAGGGTATGTACCAGCAACCAGCAACCATCAGCGTGTACGTGTACATGATGTACGTGTGATAAATGCTCGAGGGCGTGCACTTAATTACACCGTATAGTAAATCTTTTCATCTTATTTTGTAATTTCTTTCCTTTTGATAAAATTCTACTGTGTTTGTCTACTCAATACCACGAGTTACCTGTATATAATTTTATCTGAGATTTTAGTTTTTGATCGTTGTCTACTTTTTATTTATTTTAATGAATATACTTTTTTTAAAAAATATTCAGGTTACATAGAAGTAGGTTGGAATAATTATTTTTGATGAATTAGAAAGCCCATTAGAGGTTCCATCCTTGATATGTTTTAATCTTTAACGGACGTTAAAATATGATTACATTGACATGTAACATCAGTATTTTATCTTTTATTAATTTTAGATATTTCAAAAATAAAAACATAAAAAAATAAATATTTTTTTAAAAATATAATTGAAGAATTTTCCAAACCAAAGTTGTGATAAATTTCCAACTTGGAAAATTTGATTTTTGGAAAATTCATTTTTTTAATTACAAATGGTAATTTGGAAAACAAAAATTTGTTTTATATCAAAATTCATAATTGCAATTTTTAATGAAAAAAAAAAAAAAAAATATGTAATAAAAACAATAATTAAGTAATAAATAATTTTTTTATAAAAAATTTTATTATGATGATTGATGAATAAAATTTTAAAAATTAATGACTTCGATTTTTAGTCGTTTTTTAAAAAATAAAAATTTTTTTAAATATAAAAAAAAAATCAACCCATAAATTATTTATAAAAAATTTATCATCGCACTGTAAAAAATTTGCGGAGTGAACGCGGATTAAATCTGGAGCAAGTGCAGAGCGGGTGACGATGTATTTATTTTAACCCCATGGAGTAAAATTCACTCCAAAGGGGAGTTTATTTTAATACCGAAACTCCGACGGAGTAAAATTACCTCCTAAAGAAAGTGTATTTTACTATCAAAACTCCAAATTCGAGTGGATGCGAATTTAAAAAAAATCCGCGAAATGATCCGCTGAAAAAAAAACTCCTTATTTACTCCGTAAGTGAAGTGATTTTTTCTAAAACTCCGGAACTCCGAGTTAATTTGGATAAAAATTTCTATGATATATGAACAGTGGTTTTGAAAAATAAACTATAGTTTATTATAATAACTTTTGTAAAAAAAATCAAAATTAAATAAAATTTTTACGAACAAAAATTCTTTATAAATTCAAAAATTTATTTTTCATAAAATCCAATGATTGATTTAGTTTACATAACAGTTATTTATTTTGGCCAAAGTACAAGTTTAATGAATTGCTCGACATTGTAGCATATTGAGGGAAGATAAAAGAGGTGTATACATAAAAGTTGTTAGCGAGTCTCGACTCATGAGTATCAAAGTTAACACACAGCTTTAAGCTCTCATTTGCCTCACTCATTCTCTTTTTCTCTCTCTCTGCTCTAAAACTTTTCGTTCTCGCCCCATTTCACTGAGGAATTCAGTAGTACTGGGTCGCCGAGGACGCCACTACTGTCCCCGCAAACCAGTAGAGTAGGTACTACTTGAGTACGCCGACACGACCGAACCAGAAAATAGTGATAAAGTATCGCGTTTTAAATAAAATAAAATAAAATAAAATAAAAATAACTAGCCGATTAAGAAGAAAAAAGTCGCTAAAGGGACAGACACTCGATTAAGCACATGATTAAATTAACTTTACTTTCTTAAAAAAAAACCACAACAGTTCCACATTTTACATAGGGTCGAAGTAAAATTTTTTTTTACATCCTTTGTTTAAAAATGTTTTTTTTATTAAATCTGAATAACTGAAATTTTTATGGAAATTATTACTGACATAAATGGCGCGAAATTTTAAAAATTTAAAGGGTGAATTTAAAAAAGATATTTTTTTATCATGCGCTTACTAAATCTGGTCTCCCCAAATATTATATACGATATATTTAATATCTATAACTATATTAAGTTATCAGTATCTATATCTTTTGATTGGAATCGGTTGGTCACGAGTCACACGTGCTATTATATTGCATGTTTTGTGTGCTCTATTATAAATCCAAGGCACACTTTCTCCATCAGCACTCCAGTCACGCCCATCTCTCGCCTTTCGGCTTATCCATCATCCTCGATTCAATTCGTTCCGTCATTTAAACTATTCTTTTTTATCATTATTATTATTATTACTATTATCATTATTATTATTATCTACAGTAATAAATTATTAATGTCTATCAAGAAAATTTCGTACTATAAATAATAACTAATTTTTACTACAGAATTGTACGTTAGTCGTTTTTCAATACATATTTTTAATATTCGGGGTAAAATGGTCATTCCAGTTAAAAAAAATTTTTTTAATTATTTCCTCACATGAATTTTTTTAATTATGAGGTAATCAAAAAGTTTTAGTTATATATTTTGAAATGACCACTTTACCCCACACTTTTCTATACATGTAATTTTATTTAAAAAGAAAACTAAGGCATTAAAAATTAAATTAAATGTTATAAATTAACAAAATTATTTCTAAAAATTCAAAAAATTTTTATGATTCGGAACTTGACAGACAATTAACAACTTTTTGATTTTTCTTTTAACAACTCAATGACAAAAAAATAAAAAAAAACTTAAAAGATGAACATGTAGAAAATTGAAAAAACCATTGGTGCAATTTTTTTTTTTTTAATTTATCATTTTAAAAAAAAATCCAAAAATAATTAGACGTCGGCTAACTTCAGTGTCAAATTTTTTCTGTAAAAAATGATGATTTAAAATAAAAAAAATCATTTAAATAATTTAGAAAAACAAAATTTTCTATTAGAAAATATGTAAATTTTTAAAATATAAAAAAATGAATATGTTTATATATTTAGACAATAATAAAATAAGTATTAAATGATAGGTTAAAGTGGCGCTTAAATTGAATATTATACTCCAATTTAAAGGTTCATAGCATATCTCTGATATATGAGCACATGAATGCGATGACTGATAAATTTTGAATGCAAGTGTGCGTCGGCAAACGATGAGCCCCCGACATCTCGGTGTAATCAGACACCAGGAAGGAAAAAAAAATCTCTAATAAAAAAAGATAAAGATATATAATTGAAAACATATATCCCCGTGGTTTAAGATCCGTGCCGCGGACTACCGCTGATACACTTGACGTACAACCAAAGTTAAGTCTTTAGCATAAGGTTTAAGCCGCAGCTTTTTTATTTATCCACAACTTTCCTATCATGATTAACCTGATTTTTCTCTGGCTTTTCATTGCCATTAATATTTATTTTATATTTTATCAGACGTTCATTCATTAATTATAAAAAAATTATTTTATCAATATTAATTTTTTTTTTGCACATAATTCTATCAATTACGAACAAACAATTCATATGTTTAAAGATAAAAATTCTTACCCATTTTTTTTGTGACAGAAAAAAAATTTGCGATAACGCATAAGTAATTTTTTTTATATTTATCGCATAAGCTTATATATAGTTAATAATACCTTGATATATTTTTTAAAAAAAGTGTATAAGTAGGTGTAAATACGAAGAGCGATATGATGCGTAACGATGCAGTGGCCGCTAAAAGGGGCCGCCAGACAGAGACCGGCTTTTCTCAATAATTTCAATGGAAAAATTTTCTCACAACCTACATCGACATTATTATATATATGTATATATAATATAACAAACTATAAAAGTATCTTAGTGTCTCATTTTTCGAGTGTACACTTCACAGACACAAGCTGCGGGAAAAAAATCCCCGAGGAATAAAAGAAGTGGCAGCCTATGGAGCCGCAACCAGTGGCCGGCAGTTTACTACGCAGCCGCTCCTCTTTTTTGTTACATATGTATCTATATATATTTATATATCCCAACCCCCTGGTGAATCTTGTCTATTTAAGCCCCTTGGCATCCCGGTGTTCATCAGACTCAACCCTTTTTATTTCACTGTATCTTTTTTTTTTATTTTAATTCGCAGGATTTATTTTACGAAATATTTCAATTCAATATTTATTAATAACTTTTTTTTTAATTATTTAGAGTCTGAATTTAAAAAATATATTAAAGTAAATATGTATGTAGAGGTTTGAATGAAAGGAGATTGATAAATAAATTTAAAAAAGTTTAGCGGCACTTTAATCTCTTATACATTACATGAGACTGTGTAGACTAGGAAGCGGCATGAGTCTGGTGAATTGAATAGGAAAGTGGTGATGGAATAAAAAATAACTGAGAAGATGGTACGGTACCGTAATCATGTACATTGGAGAAAACGTTCGACTCATTATGGCAACATAAGGTAAGTATGATGCTTAAGTCGCCGACAACTGAATTGAGGGGTAGAGATCAGAGTAGACTGAGAGAATGGATGTGAATACCAACAGTGCTGTGGATAAAATATATAAGTATGGGTATTGTGGAGGGTAAAAGAAAGAGAGAGATGAAAAGAGAAGATGCGGCAGGGAGAATAATAGGGGGAGGGTATAGAATAGTGGCCGGTAACATCCCTTATTTCGCGGCGGCTCATCGCACGCATCGGCGCATCCCAATACTCTCACTCCTCCCATCGACATCATCATCGTCATTCAGGATCCAGGTGGCTGCATCCCTTAAAAACCATACCGTCTTGTTACCTATATACGCGTTTAAATTTATACTTTTTAGACACCTAGTGTCATTATTTTTTTATATATTTTCTCTCAAATAAATTAATTATTTATGAAATTTTTTTTTTCATGCAATTTATTAATAAAAAAGTACAGAACGTAATTACTGTACTACAAGTAATTTTTTTTTTTAATTCAATTGGCAAGAAATATTTTATTATAAAGTCGGATAAAATGGACCGTCAATAAAATAATTTAATATCTTTTATTATATTTCTTACAAATTTGATTGGATTGATTTATTTATGAGAGAAAAATAAATGTCGAAAAATTTTCGGACTCATTTTGCCCCACTTTCTTCTAAATACTTAAATTACTATTTATTTTTTTGGACTCAAATTGTTATTTAATTTTCAAATTCATTTCGGAGTAAAATGTAAAATTTTTTTTTACTTTACATATTTTTTGAAAATTTTAAAAATACGTCAGTTATTGTAATTAATGTAAACTCTCTAATTATATAAATTTTTATTGGAAATTTTAATATCGATATGATCCTGAAGTTAGCAGACAATTCAAAATTTTTGGATTTTTTTTTGAACAATTAAATTTGAAAAAAAAAAAAAACTAAAAATATGCACATGTAGAAAATTTTAAAAACTACAGGTGCAATTTTTTCAAATATTTTTTTCTTCTGGTTTATCGTCTAAAAAAAAATCAAAAAATTATTAGACGCCTGCTAACTTCAGTATCATTATCAATTCAATAAAAATTTTTTAATTTTTTTGCTTTTCATAAAAATATAAAAAAAAATTATTGCCATCAGTAAATGATCTTAGAGATAAAAATGAATATAGCGGCGCCTGTATGAAGTATCGATACCATACTTATTGTAAACATTAAAAGTTTCAGATATATATTACCTGCATAAAATCCATAAAAAACCAGCGCGAATAACATACTTACGCGCGATCATCCGACCACGGATTTCAGTGCGTGTATGTCGGCACTTTTTTATAAAATAAAAAAAATAAAAAAATGAAAAAAAAACAGTTCCAAGTAAACTAAAGACTTATATATAATAGCCCGTAAGTGAGTGAGTGAGAAAAAAGTATTAAAGACGCGGCATAGTCGAGGGTCCACGAGCAGACTTGTCAGCAGTCGAATGATTGAAAAAGCAAAGTAAAGTAAAGTAAAGTAAAGTAAAAGTAAAGCTTAAAACCTCTTACTCAGTGTAGCATTGAGTTCTAAGACATGATCTACACTAGTTCGATCCAATCCGTAAGTCTTCGGATCGGTGGGCACGAAAATGCACGCATGGATGTACGTTCAACAATAACTACCAGACGGTGTATATTACTTTTGAAAATAACCGGCGTGACGTAAACGCGGTGGCGTTATTGTTAACTTACAAAGGACTATTTGCCGACACAATTTACCAGGATTATTGTCTGGTGTCGGTACTGAGGAACTAAAACGCCCTGGATATTAATCCTCATTTTCAGAGCTAAGAGCTACAGATAAAAACCAGATACATATACATTTTTAAATTTACCTATTCTTACCTTATAATATATACACATATATCTATTCTCATAAATAGATATACACATAGACATATATTTATATTGGTGTATTCCTTCATCGATCATGTTCTTGAGGATCTCTTAAATTATTCATGCGTACTCTTGTGTCCACGGCGACGAATGAGGACGCGCACTTGTAACGATGACAACCCAACTCAATTTTAATGGAAGGACACTTTTCTTTGATGATACCGGTCATGTTTCGTCGGTACTGTCCCGTTATTATTTATTCTAATAATTTTATTTTGTCATTTCGTAACATCTTCAAATCTATTTCTATCACCATCTGATGGACAGTAATTTGATACTTTAAATTCCTATTATAATTAAACTTGTCTACTTTCTTACTCTTTATTTTTTTTTTTTTTTTATTTTTTATCAGTGTCATTGTATTGTTGACGTATCATTTTACACTGAAAAAAAAGCGGTGTTAAAATAGAGTCATACTTGTACTTAGCGGTGTTATTCAACCGGTGTTAAAACGGTGTACATAAGGAGTAAATTAACTCCGATCGAAGTATGAGGTTATGAGTATCAGTGTTTTAAGCTACAAAACAGAAAAAAATGATGATATAGGGGAAGGGGGGGGGGGGGGCAAAAGGGGGTAGGGTAGGTAAAACGGGATACCCCCAAAATTTGATAAAAAAAAATTTTATATTTTAAATGGTTTTTAAACATTCCAAAATCACTTCTGTAAATATAATTAAACGTTACTTTGAATTTTTTTTGGTAAACTTTTTCAAAAATCAATTGTCAGTTGAAAAATATTAATGACGTTTGTTTTATGATAAAAACTATTAAAAATTTTTTTTCTTCTTTTGTATCCAATAAACATGTAAAATATAATTTTTCTTCATGTAAATTACTTAAAAGAAAATTCAACTTAATCAAATTCGTTTAAAATCCAGAAATTTTTTTTTTTTACCTTTTTTAGGGGGTACCCCACTTTGCCCGCAGAAATGAAAAATTTTTTTTTTCAACGGTAACTGAAAATTTCTTCTATTTACTTTGAATATCATTAAAAAAAAAGATTTAACGTATTTGAGTCTTTGAAAACTTGGTATTTCCTTAAGTACCCCCTTTTGCCCTTCCCTCCCCTATTTCATTAAAATTATTGTTATTTTTGAAGTAAAAACAATTTTCTTAACTATAAAATAATAGCATTGCAATGCCACTTTCATTAAACGGAAAAATTGCATAAATTTGTTATCGAATTAAATATTTAGTAATGTACTGTAAAAAAATTGCGGAGTGAACGCGGATCGAATCTGGAGTGAATAAGGAGCAGATGACTGTATTTTATTCAATCCCCTTGGAGTAAAATTCACTCCGAAGAGAAGTTTATTTTAATATTAAAATTCCGAATCGAAGTGAATGCGGATTCAAGTGAAATCCAGATCACTCCGAAATTACTCCACTGGAAACACAAATTCTATTTACTCCTATGTATAAGGAGATATTTTCTTTTACTCCGAACTCCTAATTTGGATTTAAATAAAATCCATAATCACTCCGAATTCACTCCCGAGTTTTTACGGTGCATTTACTCCGAATTTAATCCACGTTCACTTCGCAAATTTTTTACAATCAACATTTAATTGTGGATCAGTATTCTTTGGATTTCTCCGTAAATTCAACGTTTATTTCGTAGAATCTTGAGCTGCTTGATCAGTAAATTTTTATAAGAAATTATCATTAGAAATATCTAGAATTTTTTTTATTTTGTTATTTTTTCCAAATTCTGACCTTCAATAAAATTTTTAAAAATTATCATGTGAAAATTGTAATTAATAATTGCAGTACACAGAAAAAAAATATTGTTTGGCGCGAATATTTTTTGCATGATGAATTTAAAATAAAAAATTTTTCTCTTTAACTCGTAAGGCAAAAAATTTCTGGGGGTGAATAAAATTTTTTTTTTTTAAATAAGTATTAGCTTTGAAAAAATATTTTTTAATTATGATAAATTTGTACAATGGACAATTACCTCAAAAATCGATTTTCTTATAAAGATTTAACTTTACTTCACTTAAAAAATATATCAGTCAATACGGAATTTTTTAGGCAGCAATTAAAATTACAAAGTTAATAATAAAAATGATAATTGATAATAATAATATTCCGTCGGCGTATTAAAGATCGAGACAAAGAAGACCAGGACTCAGCATTCCACGGCAGCTTACAAGCTATCGGATCGAGCATCGCTCGGCTTCTCGTATCCAAAGGTGGCGGATTTGTTTCTTTCTTATCCGTACTTGTACCCAGCAGGCAAGGCCTCCATCTTTTTCTTTTTATCTTTCTCCTATACGTCCATGTTACTTTCAGTGTCGGGAGCACGACCCGTCACTCTACGAACTAGAGATTCAAACGGGCTTATGAGCTCCACAGCCACAGCATCAACCAAACCCATATAATATATACAAATTTAGGTGTAGACGTGGCGCCATTCACCTATTCCTGCTACCGCTCAGCTAAATTATTTAATACTTACCCGAACAATATATATACATTTAAGTTACCCAACATTCCTATACATCCTGATCGCTCTTGTCCTCTTGTCTTACCTGCAAAAGAGTTTAACCGACTATATAATATATAATAAATATAATAATAATAATATATGCATGCAACAGACATGAGGAAACGAGAGACGGATGATTTGGGCAGGCTACTGGTTTATATTCGCATCCACGTCATTTTATCTCAAATTTTATTTATTAAAATAATCCATCAGCTTTAATAAAATATAAATATATATTAATATAACGTGCATGAGTTTATTCATACGCTCATTATACGTCGGAACAATCAGTTTAAAGTTTTGTTGGTTATTAAGTTGAGCCATTGAATGGAAGTAAAAAATAAAATATTTTTATTAAAATAACCGGACTGAATAATAATTATTTTTAAAAATAATATTTTATTAATTAGCGGGGGATCTGTCAAATCCTCTATCTTTCTATTCTCATCTGAGTAAAAAAAAGGATTAAAAACAAAAATGAGAATGAAAGAATTTTTATATAGGTTCTATTTAAATAATTCTGTGATTGGCACCTGGAGCCTGAGGTTATTTTTTCACTCACAGCATGTTTCTGGACGTCCTCGCAGTGTGTATGTGATGTCCGAGGCACATGACACGAGATCGGTCACGGTGACAGGACGTGAGGCTGAATGTGTGCATAAGAAGTTGCCGTCAGACGGAGGAACGAAGAACGAGTATGGACAGATAAGATATAAAGGGAGTAGGACGAGCTGGAAGTGGGACTGGGAACTGGGACTAAAGAGCACCGTGAAGATGGAGATGAAGATGGAATATAAATAAAAGAGGTGAGGAACGAGGCAGGACCACCCCGTCCGCGGCGATCATGTCGATCACGTAAACTGGCCGCCCTCTCATCCATCATACGGCGGCGAGGTTTGTCCTGGTCCTCTAATCGTCAACGCGTTCATGTATTATATTATTTAATTTTCCGGTGTGATCCACAGGACAATTAATTACACCAACAGTCATCTTGTTATTTAATTTTGTTCACGACTAATTGACTAAATGTTTCTCTCTTTTATTCTTATGTTTATGTTCATTTTTATTTTTTAACTTTACTAATTTCTTATTTAGTATTTCAGGTAATAATTTTCACAGATTTTTTAAACGTTTTTATATAAATGTATTTTTATGAAATCATTGAAAAGTATTTTTAAGAATACTAATTTAGGTGTGCTTTGAAAAATACTATGTCGCTATATTTTTTGAAAACTGATCTTTATGTAGTTTTTCAAATCATAATTTAGGTGGATTTTTTTTAAATGTTAATTCAAAGGTTTTTTGAAGATCACATTACAATGTATTTTTAAAAATACTAATTTCGATGGATTTCTGAAGATACTAATTTAGACGGATTTTTAAATTGATTAATTTATGTGCAAATTGAAAAATACTAATACCCTTGTAGGAAAAAAAATATTGACAACGGGGCCAGTCTTGGCACAATACTGGGCTACCGAGGCTCGGCCTCCCAAGGTTGGTCCGAGATCCGACCAACGTTCAAGTGACGAGTCTTGGTTTGCCAGTCTTGGGCCAAGATTCAGCCAATACTCAAGTGACAAGCCTTGGTTTGCCAGTCTTGGGACAAGATTCAGCCAATGCTCAAGTGACAAGCCTTGGTTTGCCCGTCTTGGGACAAGGTTCAGCCAATGCTCAAGTGACAAGCCTTGGTTTGCTAGTCTTGGGCCAATGTTCAGCCAATACTCAAGTGACAAGCCTTGGTTTGCCAGTCTTGGGACAAGGTTTAGCCAATGCTCAAGTGACAAGCCTTGGTTTGCTAGTCTTGGGCCAATGTTCAGCCAATACTCAAGTGACAAGCCTTGGTTTGCCAGTCTTGGGACAAGGTTCAGCCAATGCTCAAGTGACAAGCCTTGGCTTGCCAGTCTTGGGACAAGGTTCAGCCATCATACAAGTGACAAGCCTTAGTTTACCAGTCTAAATAACAAATGGTACCTAAAAACTCCTGGCTTCTGTGAACAGCGTAACAGCCTAGTGGATAAGACGCTTGCCTAGCAGTCATGAAGGACCAGGTTCGAGACCCAGCAAATGCAAAAAAAAAATTAGTTTCATCGATCCACCTGATTTCTCTGTGTACAAATTTATTTCCATATGTTACCATCCCGCACACGTCTACTAATATTTTTTTTTTTTTTTTTTTTCAATTTATTTTTAATAAGCATAGGTGCTTATTTAGCAACAGTCGTGGCACAAGTCTGGCAGCCAAGCTTGGGAGGAGGTTATCATTTCGAGACTTAGACTGGCTTGGGCCAAGCTTCAATTTAACTCTTGTCCCAAAGTTATGTAGAGTTGCGCCAGTCGTTTACCAAGCTTGGACCAATCACCGTCTCCTCTAAGGGTATCAGTCTATTTTTTAAAATTATAATTTAGATGTATTTCTGAAGATATTAAATTTAGTGTATTTTCGGAAATACTATTTTTAGAGTACTTTAAAAAATACTAATGTAGATGTATTTCTAAATATGTTAATTTCAGTGTATTTTCGAAAATAATGTTTCGGGCTATACTTAAAAAAATACTAATTGAGATCATAGATTTTTAAAGATACTAATTTCGGTATGTTGTTTAATATACTAATTTAGCTGTATTTTGAAATGACTGATTTTGGTGTGTTTTTAAAACTACTAATTTAGCAGTATTTTTAACATCTCTAATTTTTGTGTATTTCTTAAACTACTAATCTAGATGTATATTAAAAAATACTAAATTTGGTGTATTTTTAAAACTACTAATTTAGGTGTACGTTGAAAAATACTAATGTCGATGAATTTGTTAACGATTATAATTTCGGTGTATTTTTAAAAATACTAAATTTTGTGTATTTTCGAAACTACTGATTTAGCTGTATTTTTTAAATTTCTAATTTTGATCTATTTTTAAAACTACTAATTTAGATGTATTTTTAAAATTTCTAACTTCAATGTATTATGAAAGTACTAATTTCAGCGTATTCCTAAAAACGTTATTTTTAATATATTAAAAAAAAACAATAACGTATTTCTAAAAATACTTATTTATATGTATTGTTAAGAATCATCATTAAACTGTATCATTACTTAATAATGTATAATATTGTAACTGAAAGGGTTAAATAAAAAACACCAAGATCAAAGCAACAATTATATGCAAAAGTAATTAAGGAAATAAAATATGAAAGCCATGGCACGTGTCCTATTGACAAAAATATTTGCTTTATACCGTTGGATAAGTGTGTCAACTAATATATACATATGTATTTCATTCAAGTTCATATGTAAAAGGCGTTGATGAGTTCGTTAAGTAACAGAAAGTCGGTAACGAGGTATGGAACAATAATTATTAGCTACACCAACTTAAATGTCAATGACTCATTCTCAACTCGACGAGCGCCTACTAGAGAGTCACAAACTAATATAAGCTTGACAGAATTATCTGTATTAATGCTCATTGTTTGTATCTTCTGTCTAACTTTTGAACTAACTGCTGATTTTAACTGGAGATGAAAAAAAAAAAAAACAGTCACTAAAACTTAACTTATATCCTAAAATATCGAAAAATGAAATCCTCTTTGGGATTTTTTTGACACTTGGCAATATTTTAACCACAGGATATTATTTACCTCTTGTTAATTTTTTTAACGGCTTAAATTCCGAACTGGCGTCTTATTTTCGAGATTTTACAGAGATTACAATTAACGGATTAGTTTACATTTTATTTATCTTATTTTTTTTTCTTTTTCGCAATCAAACTTTTTTATTTGTTCAGTTTATTTTTATTATTTGCCTTATTGATTTTTATGTTGGTTAAAAAAAAAAATTTATGATGTGTGAAAGGGACATTAACATCTACCTGGCAGCGATCTATCGATTCATCATTGTGTCAACGAGGTATTATGCCGAGAGAAAAGATGAAGTGTCTTATCTACCGCGGTAGTATCTTCAATAAAATAAAATAAAAAATATACAACTCTATTTTTTTTGTTTACTTTTTTTTTTAATAAATGAAAAATATACAATATTTTTTCTCAATACATCTTTAAAAAACTACTATTCAATTTGAATATAATTTTGGCGATCTAATAAAAATGCATCTCTCAAAATTTTGATTTAACGGCATTTTCAAAGTTATTATCAAAATTTTTTTTTATGCGTTTCTGAAAATATCAATTTTAAATTATTTTCTCTAACAGTAATTTGAATGTATTTCTAGAATTCTTAATTTGAATGTAATTTTGAAGAATACTAATACAAATATATTTTTAAAATATTAACTAATAAAAATTTTTAGAGTACTAATTTAAATGTATTTTTTAAATTACTAATTTTAAGGTATTTTTTAAAAACTATAATAGTAATGGATTTTTTTTAAGTACTAATTTAAATGTATTTTTAAAAATACCGCCCAAATATTTTTTTCACAATACTAATTCTATGTATTTTTTAAGGATTTATGTAAATTCATTTTTTCAAGCACTAATTGAAAGTATTGTCTGAAAAATCAATTAAAATATATTTTCAAGTAATACTTGATATGTATTTTTTAGAGTAATAATTCAAAAAGTATTTTTTAAAATACTTGTTGATATAAATTTTTAGAAAATACTGATATTACTGTATTTTTTTAATACTAATGTAAGTGTATCTTTAAAGAGGTAAGTGTAATGTATTTTCTGGAGTACTAATTTAAATGTATTTTCTGAAATACTAATACTAATGTATTTTTAAAAAGATGATTGTAATGTATTTTTTCAAACTACTAATTTAAATGTATTGAACAAAATACTGCTCAAATATATTTTTCATATTATTAATTCTATGTATTTTTCAAGGATTTATATTTTCAAGCACTAATTAAAATGCATTTTTGAAAAGGTATAAGTGTATAATGTATTTTTGAAAAGGTAGGGGAGGGAGGGGCAAAAAGGGGTACTTAAGGAAATACCAAATTTCCGAGGACTCAAATACGCTAAATCTTTTTTTTTTTAATGATATTCAAAGTAAATAGAAGAAATTTTCAGTTACCGTTGAAAAAAAAAATTTTTCATTTCTGCGAAATTTGATTAAGTTGAATTTTTTTTTAAGTAATTTACATGAAGAAAAATTATATTTTACATGTTTATTGGAGACAAAAGAAGAAAACAAATTTTTAATAGTTTTTATCATAAAACAAACGTCATTAATATTTTTAACTGACAATTGATTTCTGAAAAAGTTTACCAAAAAAAAATTCAAAGCGACGCTTAAATATATTTACAGAAGTGATTTTGGAATGTTTAAAAACCATTTAAAATATAAAATTTTTTTACAAAATTTTGCGGGTACCCCGTTTTGCCTACCCTACCCCCTTCCCCCCCCTTCCCCTATAAGAGTAATACATTTTCTGGAGTACTAATTTAAATGCATTGTAAAAATAAAGCACAACCTCTCCGCTTCGCTTCCGAGGCGTGCAAAATACTGCCCAAATATATTTTTCATAATACTGATTCTATGTATTTTCAAGGATTTATTTTTTCAAGCACTAATTTAAATGTATTGTATGATGTAGTTTTGAAAAGGTATAAGTGTAACGTATTTTCTGGAGTACTAATTTAAATGTATGGTAAAAAATACTGCCCAAAAATATTTTTTTTTCAGTACTAATTCTATGTATTTTTTTAGAACTTATATATAAATTAATTTTTTCAAGCCCTAATTAAAATGTATTGACTAAAATATCAATTGAAGTGTATTTCCAAGTAGTATTTGGAATGTATTTTTTAGAGTAATAATTTAAAAAGTGTTTTTTTATACTAATTTAAATAATCTTCATACCTTCTAACAAAAATGTGATTAAAAAACTCCTATTTAAGTACAATTCCAATATAAATTAAAATAAGTGTTGTAAAAATACAACTTAAAAATATATATCAAATATTTAAATACTTTTCAATCTAAATACATAAGTCCCCATAAGTAAACAAAAACACCTCAAAAAAAAAGTAATTTAAATTTAAAGATATAGATAATCTCAGCAATCTTTACATAGAAAATAGGCGTGTCTAAAACTCTTGAAATTTAAGTCTTGAAGAGGTCGTCGAAGATAAACGTTTTAAACGTTTCCCGAATTAACCGTAATCCTTTTCAAATAATAAGCTTCTACTCGTTAAGTGTAATTAATCCAAAGAGAAAGCATCAGCGTACGTCCATTGTCACTTTCATTATTATTATCATTATTTCCTTTATTTTTTTTTCTTTTTCTTATGAATAGAAAGACGAAAGAGCGATCAGAGTGTGGTTTTTTTTCGAATGGTTACTTTGATGTTTAAATAACAGAATAAGAAGAGAAACGAAAAAAGAACCGCGGGCAAGAGATGCCTCGGACTTAGATGGCTCGTCTACGCTTAGCCTTGTTATATCCGTGGACTTGGATATTTGGATACACATAATCTCTTTTTTTCTTCAACTCTTCTCTCATCTCGGGATCTCATCCACGACCTGAGGGTCCACTAAACCCGAGATGATCTACCTGACTCAGTGGGTGACAAATAATATCGAATTGCCTTGCTCGGGATTTCCTGAGACCTGTTGTCGATAGATCTCACATTCGGAGCCAACTCTACCATCAGAAAGACGATACATTGCCTTATATTATTAATATTTTGACCTAACTATTTTTTAAATCTCTTATAAATATATTCTACTATTATCTCTATTATTAAGAGAATAAGGAAAATTTTGTTCCAGCCATATCTATATAATAGAATAATTTAATGTTATTAAATTTGGTACACTCAGAAAATTAAGTAATTGTGTTTATTATGCTAAACTTTTAATTCCAATTATTACACTGTAAAAAATTCGCGGAGTGAATGCGGATTAAATCCGCAGGGAGTTTTCGCGGAGTAGATAATTTTTTATTAATTTAATCCCTCCGGAGTGAAATTCACTCCGGAGCTGAGTTTTGCAAGTATTATTAATAAAAAATAACTCCACTCAATAAAATCGAAGTAAAAACTCGCCTATTACATAATTGATCAGCTGATATGCACACACATATTTAGACACACACGCGCACTCGCACATACACGCACGCACACATTTGTACACACGCACACATTTGCACACACACACACACACTTCTGCATACATGCACACATTTACACACTCACACACACACATTTGCACACACACACATTTGCACACATGTACACAATTGCACACATTTGAACACACGCACGCATTTGCAGACATTTGCACACATGCACACATTTGCACACACGCGGACACAGGCGCAGACATTCGCACACACACACATTTGCATACACGCGAACACGCACGCAGATATTTGCACACATCCGAACACACACAAGCACACATTCGCACACACGCACACAAACACTTGCACACACTCAAACGCACACACACATTGTTTAGCAGTTCAATATAAATTAATATAAATTTATTTAAGTATTAAAACTCCGGAGTGAATTGGGAGTGAAATAAAATCCGCGTCACTCCGCAATCACTCCGCTGAAAAAAAACTCCCAATTCACCCCGCATGCGGTGTGATTTTTTTTAAAACTCCGGAACTCCGAGTGGCGGAGTGAGTGCGGAGTGACGCGGATTTTATTTCACTCCGAATTCACTCCGGATTCACTCCAGATTTTTTACAGTGTATCTAGAATAATTGGAACGTTTTTCGATACAAAAATAGTTAGTGTTATCATTTTTTTAAATAGAATTAATAATTATTGGATGATAATTTCTGCATTAAATTTCGTAACAGTTACTATCAGGATAGTAACAGTTACCATCAAGATGATAACAGTTACTATCAGGATGGTTATTACTATAATAGTTAACTATTATAATTTCTGATGGTAGCTGTTACCATCTGGATTATAAATATAACTATTTAGAATAATAATAATAATTAACTCTAGTTAGCATACAGGATTGTAACAATTATCATAAATATGGTGAATATTACAATCTAGATGATTTATACAATCATCTAGATAATATTTACTACACGGAGAGAAATGTCAAGTAAATATACCTATGGCAGCATAGTAATAATCACATTACTCTATAGTTTGTATAAGCTGTCACATAAGAGCGGCGGGACACAAACTATAGAGTAATGTAATTATTACTATGCTGCATAGGAATATTTACTTGACATTTCTCTCCGTGTACTATCTGATTGATGGTAGAAATTTTTACTATAACTAGATAGTAACTCCTTTTATTTAATTTTCTGAGTGTATTGTTAGAAAGATCTTGACTTGATTTTGTGCCTTTTCATGGTTTAAACTCTTTTTTATTGCCAAGTATCGAGATAAATAAATTTATCTATATCATTCGAATTACATTTAAATTACGTGGGAAAAAAGACAGTCGTATTATATATATAGGGGAGGGTGGGGCAGAGCGGCCCCCCTGAAATTTTGACCGAAAAAAAAATTTTTTTTTTTTCGACTAATTACTATAAATCCGATATGTTTGCGCATTTTTACCCCTACGCATGACATTTGGGGCAAAATGGACAAGCCCAAAATTTTGAAAAAGTGATTTTTTCATATTTTTATCGTCAAATTAAAAAAAAATTAGTATAATTCCACATTTCTAGCCCTACGCATAACACCTGGGGCAAAATGGACCAGCCGAAACTTCCGAAAAAATTATTTTTTCATATTTTTCGGCCGTTTCTCTATGTAAGAGGCAAATTTGGTCACTAAAACTTTATAAAAATTAAATTTTTTTTTTTAGTTGATAAATTTTTGAAATAAAGTAAAATTATAGAATTGATTTTTTTTTTATTAAATAACAATTAGTAATTAAGGTAATCGAGAGTGAACGATTTTTTACGCTTTAAAAAATTTTTTTCGAGTAATATAAAACCAAAAATAGTTGTCAAGAGAAAGAAATACATTCTTAATGATGAAAACAATTTAAAAAAAAAAAAACGAAAAAAAAAATTTTTTTTATCACTTTTTGAAGGGGGGCCGCTCTGCCCCACAAAAAAAAAAAAATTTTTTCAGAATTTTGGCAAAATGTCCATAAATTTGTTCGAAATAGGACAAAAGTAAAGTGATCTTATGGTTGAAAGCCACAAAAAATAATAATTGGCTTAGGGGGGCCGCTCTGCCCCACCCTCCCCTATATATAATTAGGAGAAAATAAAAAAAATTTAGTCTATGCCATGTCTTCTATATATGATAACAAAAATTAAATAGATTTAATTGGGTATCAGTGAAAAAAATGTATATTAGACGATTAATAAAAAAAATTTCACCGTGTGAAGATTTTTTTTCAAGAATCAATAAGTTTGCGAGTTAATGATGAGATTTGTCTTATTAAATTTCAGTGATAATAGAAGTAAACAAAAGATTCCAGAGCTAATTTTAGACTATAGATTTTAATAAACAGTTAAATCCAAATCATATTTAATAAAATTGGAAATAATACTCGGGCAGCAGTAAGTCGCTCGTCTATTTTTAAAAATATTATTTTGTTTATTAAACTTTAAATTAATATTCTGACCAAACCATTGAAAATACGACAAAAATTGACAGAAATAATTTTTTTACAAATTTTATTTTCTACAAAAAACCTAAGCATCAATTTTCATATAAACTCAATAATTAAGACAAAATTTTAATTATAAATCACATAAAAAATTTTTTATCTGCACAAAATCAAAATTTTTATTTTACTAAATTTATAATTACAATTCTGGCTAAAATATCAATGATACGACAAAAATGACCATGAACGATTTTGTAGCCAATAAAATTTCCTACAAAAATGGTCCATATCAATTTTTACATACGATCATTATTTCAATGTCTAATTACAATTTTAAACAATAACTCTAAAAAAATATTTGATGCACAATAAATTAAAAAATATTTCCAGTATCTTTTGTGTCTCAATAATAAATAAAAATATTTTTTAAAAAATACTTGTATTGAAAACCGGTATAAACAACTCTCTTGATGGGTGAACACACCATATATATATAATATATAAGATGTTATAAAAGTACGTACAAAGTGAACTTAAAGAGGCCTCGTTCACTCGCTCATTCATTCATTCACAAACTTTTTCATTGCAACAACGGTGGCAACGGCCTGATAGACTTACAAGAGACGCTTTGATGTCTTACCGCTTTACAAACGATTCATACTCCGTCTTTGCTGTGCATTTCCATATTACCACCGTCATGTCGATACTTTTCAATGTTTAAAATCTACAATCTACAATCTAATGTTACATATATATGTATATACATATACATATATCTGGGCAGTAGAATGGCACAAGAGCATTTAGCCTTAAGCGTACAAATCACCCCGTTGTTGCTTACGAGGGGTTAGAAAACCATTTTATTTGTATTACTGTAGATATACTTTGTATACATGTTATATATATACATATATACAGATGAGAATAAGAGCCAACCAAGTAAGCTAACCCCCGTACACCCCCATCGCCTTATCCACTACAGACTACAGGCGTTTCATCCCCTGCTGTGCGTTAAAACTCCCTTTCGTTTTGCCCTTCGATATATAAGTCGCGGTGCAATTCGCTTCTCTCATCCTTTTACCCTCTCACCCTCTCACTCTTTCACCCCTCGGGCCCTTCCACCCTCGGTTTGACTCTTGATACAGTGACGACAAGCTGTTTGTAAACAGCGTATAAAAATACTACTCGATTATGATATGGACCCTTTTAGTTTGCTGAGTAGCAGTAGTCTAATGTCTACGCTCTCTATGATATTATCATTAAAATTTTATGTACCAATATTATTTTATAACTTTATTCATAGCTATTCAGATGGAAATTTTAATAATTTACTCAACTTTAATTCAGTAACTTTATGTTTTCTTTTTACATTGTGTTTACATTTAAACCTGAATTCACTCCGTCACTCAGAGTTCCGGAGTAAAAAAAAATTATTGTGCATACGGAGTAAATATATTTCTTATGAATCAAAAATTATTATTTTACAATTTTTTTTTTTTTTGATAAAAATCTTCGTGCTTCGAAAACAAAAAAATTTTGAAATAGTTCAAATCAAAGTGTCCCCAATATTTAAATGCCATAAGAAATAATTACCCACTTAAGAAGACTATCATGTCTCAGTCTAAATTTCGAATTAATATACAACCATAATATTTACAAAAAATAGAATGCAAAATTAAATTTTCTATAAAGAAAATTTCTTTCAATTTTTATCTGCACCTACTAGAGTCGGGTCCCTGTTCAAAAAAAAATTTGGTTCCACTTACTTATTTTAACTTCAATATGAAAGGAGAAGAATTTTCTCAGCATCGAGTCTTGAGTCTAGATTTTCTATAGAATTTCTTAGACGACGATCCTGACCAAAATTAAGGCGCCCATTAGATATTTGGAGGCCTCGAGGGTATCGACAAGTCGTTTGGAAGAACGATAAACGCTCGTGTATAGAAGTGAAGTGTGAATTTCAAAATTAAAAAAAAATTTTGAATACCATTCTTCGGTCTTTCATTAACATTTTTTGTACTACACTAGTATTTATCTAAACTTTGAAAAAAAATACAGCAAAAATATTTTCAAAAAATTGAATGCAAAATTAAATTTTCTATAAAAAAAATTTTTTCAATTTTTTCATCTTCACTCACTAATATAATAGTTGAGTGTCAATTGTGAACTAAAAAAAAATATGAAAAACCATTCGTCCCACAGTGAAACTCGGCAAATGAATCTGCATAAACAGCCTAAAAAATAATAAAAAAAAAGTATTGAATAGCAAACAGAGCAGGATAATAATGAACCGAGAGCTGATGATCAATGCTCATTAGTCTCCGTGCATCAAAGGCACAATCGGCATACCGAGGACAAAGGACGTGATGCGGGAACTGGCTTTGCAACTGTAACAGATGAGTAACCATCAGTGAGATTGCACAATTACTACAATATACAACTTTCTAAACAACCCACACACATTTAACGAAAATCAAAACGTCCAGGGTATATTTTTTCCTACGATACCACTCAAATAAATAACAAAGTACTTATAAATCAAATTTTATCTCAACCTTTCCTTTGCTTTGCTTTATTTTATTTTTTTTTTTCACATGTCCATAAGTATTATTAATGCTCGAGTGGGCATAAGAATCTAAAAAAAGTTTGGAAAAATGTACCGGTCATCTTCTTCATATCCATGCGTGACTGTGTGTCCAAAAGTTGTAACATCTCAACATAAATTTGCGGAACGCCTTAGACCTTATAGACCTTAGGAATATCAAGTGCTCATCGATAGGCCGACTTGACAAATGGACTCTTTGTCCTGTTTATACCATACTCTATATAAATATATATATGACCCAGGTATGATCATTGTCATGACAACAGGGAAGAAGCGACAGAGGACATGACTATTCAAAAAAAAAAAAAAGAAAAAAAAATACAATAAATCTATTGTTGAAAATTCTGTTCATTCAACTTTTCACTGGCTATCTATATATTTTATGTATGTATGTATAGATATATTTATTATGATATAGATAGTCTAGTATTGTAGGTTATTTAAAATTTTAATAGTAGAGTTTGGGAGATATTTCAATCGGTAGCATAAAATTTTCTCAATGATCAATGACTGATGATCAATGACTCGAGTCTACAGTAGTTCAAAAGTCAATGTACACCTGTATTGAAAAATAATACTGTTAAAGTGGACACGAGCGATGATAATAGATTTTTTAACTCATGATCCCGACACCTAATGTGAGAAGACCGCCCATTTTGTGTCTCTTTTCATGAGAATATTGACTGTCATCACAATTTGGGTCTATGAAAACTACTGGCCGTTTTAGTTGATGATGTTCAATGGACTTTTATCTAGTCTATTACGCAGAATTTTTCTTTTTTAAATGTCCTTAATATGACAATTGATAATATTTATATGGGAAAAGTAATTGAGGTGAAAATATTTTATTGTTGGATTTATATGACGATAAATTTTATCAACAATAAATAATTCTTGGTATTTTTTTATTAAAATATTATTTATTTTTCGTTTTATCAAAAAAAAATTTTTTTTTCAATTAGAATTGAGATGCTTTAATTTATTGATAAATTTAATAACGAAATTTTAAATATAGAATTTTTAAAAATTTTCCAAATGAATGGAAAACAAAATATTTTGAGATATTTTTGCTAAAAAATTTTTTCAACTCGAATGTGAAATTTTTATCGTCAACATAGTCTTGATTTAAATCTTCTTTTTTAAAATTTTTTCCAAATGTGAAAATTAAGGAGGACCATTAGTGTGACCGCCTGAATAAAGATGATTTTTTGGGAATTTTTTCAAAGAAAACTACTGCATGGAATGTTTTAATATTTGAAGGATATATTTGTGGATATATAATGAATACAAGATAAAATTTTTGGACCAAAAAATTCAAAATTCTATGAGTTATTCACAATCTCCCAACGCTCAAAAATAAAAAGCCCCCCACTGCAGTGATAGTGACTGCCACAGTGCATTACATAAAAAAAACCAAAAAGTTTATCAAACTAGAAGGTATTCCCAGTATCATGATTCTCGAGCTAAGAAAAAAATTTTAATTTAACAGTATGGCGAAGTTTAAAAAAAAAATTTCAAATTTCGCGCCAGCCAAAATTACATTTTTGATTAGATCGGAAAACTGGAAGTTCATGGTACGTAGAAACGTATATAAAAGAAGCTGCAATTCAAATCCAATTGATCGGATGATTTCTCTTCGAGTTAGAGATGCAGCAATTTTGAAAAATGTATTTTCGAGAACCAATAAGCAGCTGCTCTTCAGATGGCTGTTACTCGAAAAAACTATTCAAGTGCACTTTAAATTTTAGTATGTTATTTTTGGATGTATGTCCTATCAAAGTATGCCAAAAAAAAATGATTTTTTCAAAATTTCACACTAGTGGTTCCCTTAATGAAACAACTTTGTTTTGACATTCTACACTCTTAAAAAATCGTAGCCTGCTCATAAAAATTTTTTCAAAGCTTTAACAATAAGCTATCAATCGCATTGACCAAATATAAGCTTTGAATTTATATTTAAAAAATTACAAGTTCAAAAATTAAATAAAAAATTTTAAAACAGAGATTTGAAGTTTCAAAATAAAAATCTTCATAATCCGATAATTTGAATACAAATTGCAACATTTTGAATTGTAAAAATTTTTTCCGATAAAAAAGTACTGAAATTTCGATTGTTACTTTTTTCGAACAAACAAAAAATAACAACATATTAAGATAAAATATTTAGCAGAGCATATCGGTTTTGGGTCTATGAAATATAGACAAACAAACAAACAAACAAACAAACACAAAGAACCTGAAAATGATAAAACAATTTCTCGATGAAGCATTTGCGATTACGACAGCATTTGAATGAGAAACTCATGAATCGTAACAATATACGGATGAGCATAACTTAAATCCGTTCACATGCACCTGAGTCTCCATTCTCTCATCCATCCATCTACCCATCCATCCAACCATCCATCTATCCATCTATCCAGCATCCAGGATCCCACACCAACTACACTTTCAATCCAGCTTGGGTTGTACCCGAGCGCTTAGTTGCTCATTTGATTCAGCATAATGCAAGAAAGATAAATGCACGTAAGCGCTGACGAGCACATTGTGATGTGGATTGTGGATTCTGTGGCGTAACGAGCCGCGAAAGAGTCACGCCGCATCGCCTTCATGTCCGACTCATCCTAATCATCAACACATTTAATTGTAGCTTATAAATTATAAGTCCACTTTCAAATAAGATCCATGTTTACGCTCAAACTTAAACAGAATTTTTTAAATTTAATTTAGAAAAGATTTTTTGAAATTATTGGCAAGTCAAAATTAGTCATAAATATGAATATTAATTAATTAATATGTTAAAAAATATATAGGGAAAAGGCGGGCAAAACGAGACCGGTTGTGCAAAACGGGCCGCTGTAAAAAATTTGGTGAAAAATTTTGTTTCTTAGTCACTTACGACTTAAATCATTACTTTTGTACACTTTTGAGTATCCCAAAATTATTTTTCAAATTTATTCCTCTAACAAAATTTTTTTTTAGGAATTTTTCAGTGGACTTAATGTATGGTCACAATTTTTTAAAGTACATTAAATAATGCTGTAAAGCCAGGAAAGTATGTATTCGTGCACACACGCAGGAATCGGAATAAACACATGTAACAATGACTATGGCCATCTTAAAATTGATAACGATTGTATCACAAATCACTGTAACCATTATAAATTTTACTACGGACATTGTAATTTTTGTATGTATGTGTTTCAATTTACGTCAGGTGGCCAACATGGACCGTCTTCACTATGACACATTGACACACTAGCATTTCAATCAAGAATAATTGTTCCGTGCACATACAATATATACGTTGGCTACAAAAAATACACACAGTGTCTAATTCGTTACATTTAAATTTTATAAAATTTATTTATCTTCAATAATTTTTTTTTTTCGGCATCTTTGTTTATTAACAGTATTGCAAATTTCTATGTTTACTTACATTAGATTTAAACGACTTTATTACAGTCTTTTTTTTTAAATAAAAGAAAAAATTTTTTTTTACTTATTTTTTGAGGGTGGCCCGTTTTTTCCAACCGGAGTGAAAAATTTTTTTCTATAACTGTTGGAAATTTGGTTTAATTACTCTAAATAGAAGTAAAAAAAAAAAAGATTCAACGTATACTTAAATCCACATGAAATCCATTATTTCCTTAGAGTTCCCGTTTTGCCCGACCTTCCCCTATATATGATCATTATAATGTTATTTATTTCATAACAAATATGAAATCATATCTATAACTTTGCTGCGTTTATGGATGATTATAAATCGAAAAAAAATTTTATTTTTAAAATAAACATTTTATAATCTTAGAGTTACATTTTAAAGAATATAACCCTGGTAGGAAGGGACCATTGGCCAAGGCTCGGACCAGGCATTGGCCAGTCGTCATGCCAGAGTCCCGAGCCTTGGCGCAAGCCTTGATCAAGCCTTGGTTGAACCATTGGGTGAGCATTGGTCCAAGCCTTGGATGATGTCCATGTCCCAAGCCTTGGGAAACAATAAATCAAGCCTTGGCCAAGCTTTGGGAAGCAATCAGTCAAGCCTCGGCCAGGGCTTGGCAAACAGAGAGTCGAGTCTCGGCCAAGGCTTGGGAAACAAAATATCAAGCCTCGGCCAAGGCTTGGGAAACGAAATATCGAGTCTCGGCCAAGGCTTGGGAAACGCAATATCAAGCCTCGGCCCAGGCTTGGGAAACGAAATATCGAATCTCGGCCAAGGCTTGGGAAACGAATTATCAAGCCTCGACCAAGGCTTGGGAAACGCAATATCAAGCCTCGGCCAAGGCTTGGGAAACGAAAAATCGAGCCCATGGCAAGTTTTGGGAAGTACTAAATCTGAAATTGGACCGAGCCTCGGGAAACTTTATAGGATAAAAGAATATTTTATTAATCATATAGTATGCTTTATATACTTAGTTTTATAAAAAAATATTTAAATTTGTTATTATAACATTGCATGACCTTATCAAATTATAAAAATATTGGATGCTGATATGTTGATAAACATTAAGAACTAATTAGAATTAATGTTTTAAAAAAGTAAAAATAATCAAATGTAATAAATATATGCTATTAATTCTTTGAACGCGATATTCTTCCACCATCACGATCGCCTGCACCCGAAAGAAAAGTACTGACTATTGTTAATACTTTAAATTGACGGTTTTCATTTCCATACTTTTCTTTAATAAAATCTGAAAATGTTAATTTATACTGCGTATACTTTTAAAATAACAGTTTTACCATTAATTAAATTCTATATAATAAATTTACCTTCAATTAAAGTAAAAGTATTAGTTGTACTAAAATTTAATTTTCCCCCTTTTTTTGTGATCCGTCCAGCACCGCTATATAATAGTTGGACTTCTTTTGAAATCATTTCAGACATTATCATTTTAATGGCTTTCTCATAGTTTGAGCCGTCTGTTAAAATTTGATACATAGTCTTCTGAAATATAAATTGTTGATCCAAATAAGATAATACACAACAAATTAAATGACAATTATTATCTTATAATATTGCTTTTTGTTCATAGCTTAGCAGTTATCAAAATATAAAAAATATAGGAAATTTTATTAAAAGTCGACAACTGAATACATTTTATTTATAATTAAACAATTCAGCCTTGTTCATTTCAGAATTTATAATTTATCGACCATCAATTGATTATTTCAGTAATAGATGGTTCATTTTAACCTTTGTAATTTTGTTTTAAAGATAAAAAAAAAAGAACCGTAACTATAAATTAAAAAAAAAATGGATAATTTTAATATTTAAATTTGTATATTTTTAGACGAATTAAAAATAAATAATAAATAATTTAATAAATAAAAAAATATTAACATGATAGCAAGAGAGAGCAAGTGATAGAGAGTGATAGCAAGTGACAGCACATGGAAAGGGCAGATAACCATAGATTCTCGACCCAAATCTATGATTATTCACCGTCATTTGGGCGGACCTAACGACTCCACCGTGCATCTTACGGCTTTAAATACTTAATATGTACTTTAAAATGTAGATTGTGGAAAAAATTAAATGAATACTCATTTAAAATGTGGAAAATTGAATTTATTGAACTTATTATAAGTTCATTTTAAAAAATGAAAATAAACTTTTCAACTTGGAAAATTGTCAGCTATGATTAGTAATTCAATATATAAACAAACAGGTTCTAATAAAATAAAATCAAAATCAAAGATATACATACAAGGGCTGCTTGTTTTTCGAGATTTACTTTCAACTCATCATCAAATGTTGAAAATGTTTCAGCGTCTTTTATCGGTAACTCAATATTAATTTTTTCTTTCCAAGAGTTATCAACTGTTTTGGCAGTTGATGTTGGTTGATTAGAGGTGCTTACATTATCACGAGTTCTATTTTTTAGGTCATAAAGAATGCTGCGCTTCGCATTCGTGATTTTCTTTTCCATTATCTCAAATTTTAAATCGACATACTCAGCCATAATTTCTAAAATTACACGTTATTCAAAATAAATAAATTATTCTATTCCAAATGAAGTTAGAATGAAAAGATAATAAAATTAAAAAAAAAATCGAGTCGAATACTTTGTTTGGAAGTCATGCTGTTTTTCAATTCCGTTAGCTTATCGTCTATTTTCGACGAGCTTTTTTCTTTTGTATTATTTTCAATTACTGTAGGATTTAGACCATCTGTAAAAAAATTTAGTAAAGACTAATAAATAATGTATCTGAAAAAATAAAAAAATTAAAAACTGAGTTTAAAAAATTACCAGAGCTGGCTTTTCGCTTTTTAGCTTTCCGAGAATGTTCATTAACATGATGTGTTTGATTTTGATTGCTTGTTGAAGCTATGGATACATAAAATAATAGCAAAAAAAAAATTTTCCAATTAATTTTCATAGATAATCATATATATTAAATTTTAAATTAGCCTATGAAATATCATTCAAATATGATAAATGTATTGTGAAATAAATTAAATTAAAAATATAAAATAATTACTTTCTGGTGAACCACTGTTGCCTTGAGGTAATTGTTCGGTCACTATTATCGAAGATGTTTCATCAAACATTTGTTGAATTTCCCTATGAACTGTATCATTTCGCAATTCCGGTTGGTATATATCATCAAAATCGCTCGCAGCTTGAGCGGTTGTAAATGCCCGGTAAAGTCTGCGTAATCCTTTGGTATAATTGTCTACTCAGTACGGAAAGATACAATTATTAATTAAATTCATGTAGCTATAGATTTAGTAAAACTTGCTTCAAGTACACCAACAGACACTTACTTGCTTTAGAGATAATTTCAACAGTATGAGATGACCATGTGTCTTCTGGCTCTTTAAGATTTTTGAGCCATTGGGTCATATAAGCTTGTGCCATTGAAGTAGGTGGATAACGACAAGTGCAGTTATCTTCCTCGTCAATCGTAATCCACGATCTTGGAACAAGTTCGATCAATTTTTTTTGATGATGATCATATTCATCAAATGCGACGATTGCATAAATCGCATCATTTAAAAATTCTTCAGCTGTAACCATGATTGATAGAATCTAAAAGTTTGATGGGTAAATAGTGAAAATTTTTTAATAAAAAAAATATATGTATGTACGTATATATTTTGTAATAGATCAAAATATATAAATTTAGATATTCGCCCCAATTGGAAATATTTGAACATCAACTTTATTACAAAATAGATTCTCTTGATATTTGATATCGAATCAATCACTTCATTTGAGGTTATGAAAAATGCTGCGTTGGATATTATTAATATTTTAAGTATTTAAATATACTTACATGTGCAAAGTATTTAGTTATAACAAAATAGCATCGATAAATAATAATATACCAGAGGAATAATGATGGTTATATTTAATGGTAATTAAAATTCAGCAGTCAGTAGAACTTCGTCTTGATAGAAATGATTAGAAGAGGCAGGTACTGGAGAATCCCCTCCATCGTAATAAAGACGCGAGACACAGCATTATAAGTACATCGCTGCGCAACTTTCAAAAATTTCGCGGCATTTTTAAATTTTTTAGTGGTTATTTTTTTTATCTTTAACAAGATTTATATAAAACCTATTTGAGAATCAAAATATAGTTTTTATATATTGTTGAAATAAAAATTTTAATTAATTTAATAAAATAAGAAGGCTAAAAAAATATTTATTACAGTTGTTCACTACATATGACTAAATTTGAAAGTTATTAATGAATTACATATACGAAAATTCAAATAAAATTAGAATATTATTTATAAGTAAATAAAAACTGTGCGCAGAAAATAAAAATATTTAAGTTCATTACAATATAGCTAGCTCTTGTAGTTCTTTGTTTTTAAGTTTACTCGTAATTTTCTGTACAAATAGAGTGCAGAAATGTAATTGCATAGTTGTCATTATTAACTTTTAATAACAAACATTTGCTTTTCATTTTCTTCAATGAGAAACGTTTCATCTTTTCTGAAAATTCATTAATTTTAACAGAGCCTAAGTCACTCGATTTACATGGATTCACAAATATTTCTTCTACTCCAACACCTTCGAAGCCCTCTATATAAAAATCATTTAGATCTTTAACAGTGGAATCATTTTCCCTTAAAAGTATATCACTTATAATAAAGATCTTATTATTTTTTAATTGAACAGTATTATTTGGAGGACTACTGCTTATAAACATGTCATATATTTTGACAGAGTTGACTGGTATCATTCGACCTTCATCATCTCTAATTACATCTGCATTTTCATTAATATTATACTCTTCAAGTATACATTTTTTTTTAATTTTAATATTGCCTAAGGTTTCGACAGCATTTAAACGATTAATAATTTGTTGCAAGGGCTTTGCTGCTGATTGTACGAAATATTTTAATTTGCCTATAAAATTTTCACCCCAAAATGATGAGAAATCGCTCAATGGAGCTTGAAGATGTCTCACATCATCTGCAACGTGTATCAGATTGTGAAAGTTCATTACTTGACATGCTTCTCCATAAAATTTCGGCATTAGTTTAAAAAACTTTTTTAGTAAATTATCAGCATAATCAACGTTTTCAACTACTAGCTCTGCACTGCAGAGAATGCGACAAGCAACGTGTAACAGTAAAAAATGTTTGTACACATTCGTGTTTAGTACGAACTTTAAAATAATTGGGCCAGCATACAACAGCATAAAACGATACTGCGTGGCCTTCCAATGTGACACATCATCAGTATCGAATACCTTTCGCTGAAATTCTTTAGGTACATATTCACTAACAGAGTCCATTACTCTTTTGAAAGTCTGTCGATTTTGACGGCTTAGTCTAACTGAACTTCCCTTTTCTACCCATTTCACCAATAGATATTTCATTGCTCCTAGAAACAATAAATGCATTGAGTCCAGAATAACGTCTTTAACTGGATCGAAACCAGGAATCTTAATAAGAGGGGTAGTAACATCCTCTTGGTGATGTTCAGGTTGAGTTTTATTATCAAAAGAATCTTTAGAGCGTTTTTCAAAATTTGTTTCCGGATAGACGCGTTTTTTTTGTATTGTAACACCTCTAATGGTACAGCGTTCACATCCATAAAATGCTATTGGCCCCTTTATGCACTTCAAGTACGCTCGGGCTTGTCCGTCAGCAATCAAGGCGACTAGTTTAAAAGAATAACTTGTCCCTTGTATTGTCACACCATTAGTAACTAATAATTTAACTTCATCGACGAAATCATTCAGAAGGCTACCAACATCACTAGGTTTAGCATCACCGTAAAATAATCCAGCAATAAAAGGAGGACATATATATTTTTTGTCATACAGCTGTACTGCAATAGGCCAAAGTTGACCTTTTGAATTTTTATATATTTTCATACCATCTATGAACACAACTATTTTAATCGAATCTTCGTTGAATGCTCCTGGATCAATTCGGTTTTCTAAACCGTTTAGTATTCCTAAGTATAAATACTGCCCAAAAGTACCATTTTTTGTTAATACACGTTGTGAATTAATACAGTGCTTATAACCTAAAAGAGCATGAGCTGTCGGAGGAAATGTTTTGTAACCCTCACTTATCAAAACTTGTAAAAGCTCATCTACAGATGTTAGAGGTAATTTATCAATATTATTAATTACCCATTTTATTAATTTGGAGTGAAGATTTTCATCTGCAGGTTTTTGTACCTGGACTTCATTGGGCTCTGATATTTCATCTTGAAGCTGATCATTTGATTCAATATGAAAGCTACCAGAAGACGAATTTGTTTCATTGCTATCCACTTTATCTAAAATTAAATATATATGATTATGATTTTTTTAATTATTTACCACAATATTAATTGATTGTTTTATTTACCAAATAAAATTCGAGATTCATCATTAGTAGCACTATGATTAGTGCATATACTGTTTGTAACAATTCTGTCATTGGCACCGTCACTGTCTTCGCTATCAGAATCAGATGCCACACTTTTCATGTACCGCTCTTTTTTAATTTTATAATAAAAATTATGAGAACTCGAACGTTTGCGAGACATTGTGATATGACACTTACCACTTTTAAAGGTTATGTTTACAATACTGGTTACACACACATACGGACAAACACTAACGCAAATTTCATATCTATACACAATTATACTGAATTAAAATTATTTATTGTCCTAGTAATTTTACTAATAATTAATAAATGTGAATTTTACAATGACGTACTGAAGTATGATTACTTGACAGAACTATATTGTATATTTATATTTATAAACTATTTGCACGATTCATAATTAAGTATTTTTTCAATTTGAATTTAGTAATCTAAACTAATCAAATCGCTGTGTCCAGCTTAAACGAAAACTTGGTCCTATGGTTATCTCTCAAGGCTCGATTTAATCACAATCAAAACATAGGACCAAGTCCTGGCCAGGGATCGGGCCAATGGTCACTACCCGAGGCTCGGCTTAATTTAATCAAACCATTAGACCAAGCCTCGGCCTAGACTCGGGCCAATGGTCAGCTGCCAAGGTTTGGTTTAATGTAATCAAACCATTGAGCCAAGCACTGGCCGAGGCTTGGGCCAATGGTCAGCTGCCAAGGCTCGGCTTAACATAATCGAACCATTGGGCCAAGCACTGGCCAAGGCTTGGGCCAATGGTCAACTGCCAAGGCTCAGCTTAACGTAATCAAACCATTGGGCCAAGCACTGGCCGAGGCTTGGGCCAATGGTCAGCTGCCAAGGCTCGGCTTAACATAATCAAGCCATTGGGCCAAGCACTGGCCGAGGCTTGGGCCAATGGTCAGCTGCCAAGGCTCGGCTTAACATAATCAAACCATTGGGCCAAGCACTGGCCGAGGCTTGGGCCAATGGTCCGCTGCCGAGGCTTGGCAAGTGACAATAGGGCCAAGGCTCGGCCTATGGTCAATCTTGGCGATTCCTACCTGGGAAGCCTCCATAAATACCAAATATTACATATGTGAACATACGTAGATAACTTTGCCGCAAAATATAAGATGACATGTTTGCAATATATTTTTAATTAATTACATTGTAATTTTAATCAAGATCATGGTTTAATTTTCATAATTACGTGAAATATCAATGCTTATGTGTAATTAGTAAACTTAATTAAATTTGAATATAAAAATTTCTAAAAATAGAAAAAAAATTTCAATGTGTTATTTTTCTTCAAAAGAAAAATATTTACATTAATATCAATAAATAAATAATATCAATAATTACAGTGATAATAAATCATATAATTTATTCGTGTCATCGAAAAGTATCATTTAAGATATAAATGTTTGATTAGTTACACCAAGGGTCATATTTTTGTCGAGATGATGGGATGTTAAAAATCCTCCCTCAATGACAACAACTAAACACCCTTACGTAACACATTTTCATTTGGATTATTATTATTATTACTATTATGATAATGATAATAATACTAATATTAATGTTTGACACAATGATAGAGGATAATAGAGAAGGTAACGGGGTTTTATGATGAGTATAGAAATGGGCGTCAAAAATTATGATCGACTGCTGATTCTCTAGTTTTATATATATATGTATGTATGTATGAATGTATGGATGGATGGATGGGACACTTGAGGGGATAAAAATGCATAACTTGAGGGTCCAGGTTCGAGTCTCCTCGACTGGCGACTCTTGAAAGTTTTACAAGACCCCCGGAGAGAAAAATTCGCTACGGCCAGCTGTAACACTCGGGCTGATATTTTTGTCTTTATTTACTGCATTATAGGTTTTTACATGTGAATTACGAGTTGTAGTCAATGGTTTCGTGTAATTTGTAGCTGATTTCTTGTTTTGTTGAGATCTAGCTAAATTGACGCAATGCGCGATAATTTTCCAAAAAAAGGGTAAGATTTTTTTTTTTTTGTGAAAATTGTTAATCAGATGTCTGCCCAATTCCAAAACCTAATAAGAGCCAAATATTTATAAGAAAAACATTAGACGAGTTATTAAACGCAAAATCACTTGAAAGTTTTATAAATTTTTTTTCCCGAACAATGTATGTCATATCCCGTGCATGTATGTCATATATATTTTTCTATACGAGTTAGCATCCTTATTCCATTGTATTTTTAATTCAACTTTTTTGCAAAGTCATACATTGCTTGTGAAGACTGTACATTCTGTAAAAAAAATTGCGGAGTGAATACGGAGTAGATGAGTGTATATTTATTTAATCCCCTTGGAGTGAAATTCACTCTAAAGCGGAATTTTTTTTAACATTAAAACTCCGATCGGAGTATATGCGGTTTTAAATAAAATCCAGATCACTCCGCTGGAAAAAATTCCTATTTACGCCGTATGGGAATAGATTTTTTTAACACTCCGGAAGTCCGAGTGACGGAGTGAATACGGATTTAAATAAAATCCGTGATCACTCTGAATTGTACAATTAATAGTTCCAAATTATACTCTATTTATTAATACATAAGTTTTAATGTTTACAGTAAAGGCTACGACCTTTACAAACTCGGGTTAGAAAAAATATATTCGCGATTGTAAAAATTACAACAATGACGATTTCAAATTGTGATATTTTAAGTTATTCTTCATGTATATAAAAAAATTGTTTTTTAGAATTTGCACAGCCTATGACATTTTCCACTCATTTTTGAATCCGTTTTTTATTAAAAATAAAAAATTCACAATACTTTTTTTGGCAAAATATATTTGACACAAATTAAAAAATTGGCTCTGATAATAATTTGTAATTAGGGAGCCCCTGTTCATAGAAAAAAATTTTCGATTGTTTGTTAGTTAAAAATAGTTTAAAGCAAAGAAGAAATGAACTATTTTTGTACGTTAAAAATCGCCAGTTTGGTAGAAAAAGTTTGATGCAGAGCAGTAATGGTCAGATAGAAAATACGAATATTTTTTCATAACTACATACCGACGTAGAAGTTACTTTTATTTTATCTCTTGAAGGTAGGAATTCATATTTATCAACACAGCAAGATGTTACGAAATATTTTTCCATTACTGTACTTATGTAGAGGGCAAACCATCATTATTCTGATGTTCTGGATATCAATTTTTCAAATTTTCAAATTCAAAATTCGAAAGTAAACCGAGTTTCAATAATTTTTTAGTTTTTTTTTTTTATTTTTCTGAAAAATGTGTCAAAGAAAACAAAATTTATATCGTTTTATTCATTTTTCGAAAAGTTATGGGTAAATGATAAAAAAAAACCTTTTGTCTTCGACCATTTTTTACTATAATGTTCGAAATTTACCTAGAAGTCTTCTTCAATAGGTAAAAATAATTTCAATCTGCACAGAAAAAAAGGATTTCTTGGCACAAGAAATATTTTGCACTACGAATTGAAGACACAAATTTTCTTATTTGTAGACAACATTTATTATGCAAAAAATTTATTGGGACCATTTAATTTTCTCGAGTAAAAATTTTTGCATCAAGAAATCCTTTTTTTCTGTAGCAAATTGAAAATTGAAATTCTCTAAGTACTAAACTGAGTGCATAACAATTAAGCAACTGGGGATGTGATAGTCAATTTATCGGCATAGTCTTCACCAATGAAATGCATATATTTTGGGGAAATATATTTGAAAGCCAAAAACCCGGCATAGCCAGGTTGACTCTTGTAAAATAATCCAAGTCCACCTAGTGGTACTGCTGGCGATAAATCGATCGGTTGCATGTCCAAAAACGGAATTGTCGCATGGCTTTCATAGGTATCCGACCATCCAGACCTCGTCAAATCGACGTGATGACTTCCCGACTCACTCATTTCATAGGTTTGTTCCTTTATTTCCAAAGGTGTAATCAGGTCAAATAAATCTATACTTACTCTTCAGTAAATAAAAAGTTCAAAAAATTTACGAATAAATTTGGTAACATATACTATTTTATGGTAGCGAGATTAGCTGTAATTTACCTTGAAACTTCATAATTTAGTGGATAACGCAAACTAGTCTGTCCAATACTAATTAAATTATTAGAATCATACATTTCAGTTCCTTGTATCACCAACGCCAAATGGTTATCATCCAACTTTTCAAACTTAACACCCGTCACAAATTCTCCATCAGGCAATAAAATATCATCCAGATTAAATGATCTCAATGTTTCAGAAAGCACAGCATAGTTTGGATGATTTTCTCTTGTATAGCTCCGGTCATCTGTATTCCATCTTAGAGTATCAGGATCAACTTTACCGTTAACAAACGTCCCACATTGAATTTCAATGTTAATTATGCCATCTTGAACATGGAATCGCGTATTTGTTACAACTCTGGCGATGAAAATCAAATTATAATAGAAAAAAAAGCTAATGACTTTTAAAACAAAAAAAAATTAGTATCTTACTCGTTTATATCGGTACTGCATGTTTGCAATAATAAACTCAATTTACGGACACTAAAAATAGGATCTGAGAATTCATCACAAAGACAATGTTCTCCTAAACCTGGATAAGTCCCTAAGGCGCATTTTTTATCCTCACCTCGAGAAGCATAATCCGTGAATTCTGAAAATGGTGATAAACAATTTGATCTATAATGATTGGGAATGAATACCTGAAATTTATAGTTTTACGCGAAATAACGTGATGAGTACAATTGCTAGGCCTTTATAAAATTAATAAATTTAAGAGGGGTCTGCACTTTTCTTTCTATCACACTCAAGTCAACGATCGGTTCTACCCTTGTTGCACTTTGGACAATAAATGGAAACTTTGCCCACGTTTTTCTCTTAAACAAATGAACATTTTTGAAAAATGAAAACGTAGATTGCTAGATTATAGAGTAATGCATCGAGCTTTGTCCTTAATTTTGCGTTTAGAGGTTTTATTTGAGAAAAAAGCTTGGGCTTAATTTATTACACGGTAAAAAACGATTCTCAAAATTTAGTTATAATTACTATGCGGAAATTAACCCGAAACTACTGATGGCATCCGATAGCTGTTACTTTTGGCATAAGTGAAAATTGCTATTCCATAAGTAGAAAATACAACACTTAGTAAGTTTTAAATTATGAGAGCACTTTAGGGTAGTCGTTAAAAATTAAATTTTCTCAGGCGCCCCATAAAAAGCTTCTCTTTAGTGAAAAAATACGTGGGGAAGTTGGTTTCTTCTTTTTAAGTAAAAAGAACACGTGCCGCAGGACGATCAAAGTTAATTTCTCGATACAATCGCGGTTTTTTTTAATATCTCATGAAATATGCAGATTAAAGGAACAAATGAAAGGAACAATTTTGTAGGAAATTGAATTCTTGACAAAAAAGGTCATATTCAGTTTTTTTATAAAATTTGTATTTATGAAGATATTTTAAAAAAACGTTTTTAGATCTTATCAACTGAGCATTTTAAGGATTACGAATATTTCAAATAACGTTTTTTCTTAAATATAGACAAATTCGTAACTCGTAACATATCAATCATTAATGCTTATTGTTGTTTTTATATACTTAGAAAAATGTTATTTTCAAAATTTGTAATCCTTAAAACGCTCAATTCATCAGATCTAACAAAAGTTTTTTTAAAATATCTTCATAAATACACATTTTATAAAAAAAATGAATATGACCTTTTTTGTCAAAAATTTAATTTCTTACAAAATTGTTGCTATAATTTTTTTCTTTAATCTGCATATTTCATGAGATATTTAAAAAATACCGCGATTGTGTCGAAAAATGAACTTTGATCGTCCTGCAGCACGTGTTCTTTTTACTTAAAAAGAAAATACCAAATTCCCCACGTATTTTTTCACTAAAAAAAAGTTTTTTATGGGGTGCCTGAGAAAATTTAATTTTTAACGACCACCCTAGAGCACATTTTACTTATGGAATAGTAATTTTTTAACTTTATCAAAAGTTATCGGATCTCATTAGTGGTTTCGGATGAATTGACACATAGTAATTTTTGCTTACTTATTTTCCGTGTATAGACCCTCCTTAAATTTATGAAATGTTTACATCAGAAACTTACGTGTGGGCAATGCTTAGTGGCAATAAGTTCTGGAACAACCAAATCTGCATACTCCGCATAATGTCCACATTCATATTCTATTCCTCTTCTATCAGGTATGAAATTGTCATCAGGGCTGCTTTGAGTTCTAACAGATGCGTAGTTTTTGATACGAATATAATTTTCTCCTGATAGCAGATGTTCAAAAAAAATATAAAATTATTAACTAAAATGTTAATTGCATTAAAAAAATTAGAAACCGGTGCAAAATAAAGGCAGGAAAAATATTTATTTTTACATCCTCAAATTGTTCCGATTTCTGTTTGTGTTCTGTATGAAACCTTCTTTCCATGGTTGAGGATCACAAGAAATTGAAGATTTGAAATTGATATCATTATTATTATTTAAATAATACTGTATGGATTCAGTTATTTTAATAACACTTTGTTTATAAATATTGAGATACTCGAGTTGTCTATCTTTATAGAAATCTATAAATAAAATTACTTATTTTATTTTAATCTATAGTAACATTAATAAAGATTTTTTTATTAAATTACAGGTATAATTACTTGGATCAGTCGACTTTAGTTTACGATACTGATAAGCCAATATAATCATAGTATAGCCTTGGGTGACTGTTCCTAATACGTATTCGTAAAAATTGTATAGTTTATCGTAAGCAGAAATATCATTACAATCACGATGATAATTTTTCTAAAATGATAAGAAAAAAAAAAAAAGTAAACATCATGATTTATTCATTAGTACACGGAAAAATTATTCTTGTTTGAAATGCTGTGGTGTCATTCCTGTCAAAAAAATCTATATGGGGATCCAGCCTATGGGTTCCCATGCAATCCCACGTGGATTTTTTTGATAGGGATAGTAAAGCCGGACCCTGTTGACCACCTGACGGAAATTTGAATAAACACATGCAATAATTACTATGACCACAGTAAGATTTATATGATTACAATAATTTGTGATATAATGTCAATTTTACTATGAGCGTAGTTATTTTTGCATATTTTTATTTCAATTTCTGCAGGTAGTCCACATGGTCCAGCTCTACTATGACACCATCATGGAAAAATTGGAATCCAACTGGTTACTGTTCTGAGCACACGACCCAGTAAAGTCCCGCACAGTAATTAGTCTGGTGCTGCACCACAACCGAGCATTTTTTTTTCAGCACCGTACTAATTCGGGTGCAAAACAGTAACCAGTCGGGTTCTAATTTTTCCGTGAGCATTTCAAACGAGAATAATTTCTCTACTCCACGCGTGTATAATAAAATGAAGTTGTCTTTATTACCTCATTCCTAGAATAGGCGACAGCTATTTCAAAAATATTTTTTCTTGCATAATTATTTCTGTCAGCCAATTCAGTGGCCTTTAAAATATCCGTTAGTTTATCTTTCAAGTCGTCGCCATCAATAATTGAGGAAATATATGTATCAACAGAATCATGACAATAGTTTTTTATTTGAGCATAAATACTAGAAAAATCATTTTTATATCTAGTCTCAATTATATTTAATTTATTATTTATTTCTAACATGTAATTCATATCTTCTCTCAAAGCGGTTTCCAAAATTACTCGGATGGCATTTGCGTTCATGACAGAAGTCAAATTTTTAACTTGGTCCTTTACTTGGTCTATTTTCAAACACGCGTTGTAGATGTCATCGAGTTTAGTTGTTACTTCATTTTGAAATACTTGATCGCTATCATCGTTTTTTATTAACTCAATAAGACCATTCATACCAGTAACTAGTGTAGTAATACCGTTAATTATATTAACTAAACCTTTAACTTGATTTGCTGGATTCGGTATTGATTTGACATCAGCGATCAATAATGTCAAGCAAAAAATTATGAAGATCAATCGAATGATCGATGATTCACATTTTAAACCCATCTTAACTGGTACCAGCTAAATTGTATATATTTAAAAAAATTTTTTGTTCTATATTAACAAGTAAAATATTACATATATCGTTAAAATAAAGTATCAAAATTATCTTAATAACAAGCCCTTAATTTTTCTTACCTGTAAAAATTGGTAACAGAGTCAAATATTTTTTATGACAAATTCCAATTTTATAAACCCTTATTTGTATGCACAAAATTTAAAAGTGGCGGTAAAAAGTCATTGCCTTTCGACTAACAAAATATAATAACGTCTTATCTCCCGGGTCAAAATATCTAGCCTCAATCTAGCCTCATCGAACCCAAGTAAACCTCAATCCAGCCTTACTGAGTAAAAAAAGCATTTTGAGCCTCAAACGATGTTCAAAAAGCCTCAATAAGCCTCAAATAATACTAATCGATTTTAAATTACATAGTCGAGACTAGGTTCAGTTGAGGCTCAGCGAGGCTTATTAATGTGTTTATATCTTTGTTTTTTCCCTCAGCTGCTTCCGCGACATTGCCAAACCCTCAATAATATGTATCTCTTCAATTATTTAAATAATTACAACGGTAACACTATATTGTTAAAATCTTATCATATTTTAAAAATATTCATGACATGTGGTTTTTTATTTCTGAAACTTGGGAGGTTAATAATGAAAAAATCGAATAAGTCACGACAGAAGCTTGTCCGCCATAAGAGTCTGTGTGTAAGAAATTTAAAAACGTCATATTTAAATCTTTTTTTCTAAAAAACTAGACGGTGGATCATATTGAAATTTTGAGAATACATAGATAAAGTACTTCTTTACATGTATACTAAGTTTCAAATCTTAAAGTTGAAAAATCCTTTTTACATTAGATTCGGTCGAACCTCCTTAATGAGAATCTTTGAACATCATTTGAGGCTCAAAATGCTTTCTTTACTCAGTGAGGCTGGATTGAGGCTTACTTGGGTTCAATGAGGCTAGATTGAGACTAGAGATATTTTCACCCGGGATGTATCTTACACTGTAAAAAATTTGCGGAGTGAACGCGGAGTAAATCCGGAGTGAATGCGGGTCGGATGATTGTTTATTTAATCTCCTTGAAGTAAAATTTACTACGAAGGGAAGTTTAATTTAATATTGAAAATCCGGTTCGGAGTGAAATTAACTTCTAAAAGGAATTTATTTTAATATTAAAACTACGAAAGAGAATGAATGCGAATTGATATAAACTCCAGATCACTCTGAGTAACGGAGTGGATTCGGATTAAAACAAAATCTATAATCACTCCCAATTTTTTATAGTGACGTATTTACGATTTTAATGTAAAAAAAGCAACACAATACTTGTGATAACTCAATCAGTGACGAAAAGTTCAGATTAGTACTTCAGTAATAATTTTCAGCAAGTTTTCACTAATTCGAAAAACAAACTACTAAATTTTCTGAAAACTTACTCAAGATTACTTCCAGGGTTTTTCTAACAATTATATGATGATTATTGTCATTATCAGTGACGCCAAAGTTTCTGCGGATCGAGGTCATCAAAACATAAGGAAAAATGAAAAATAAAATTTTTTTTCATGTTTTTAATGACCTCCATCTGTCAACTTCTCGGCCTTGATCTTGATCTTTACATTAAGATCAAGTTCGCGTTATCTGTATGATATACAAAATAATCGTCTTATTATTATAACTCCCACAATGTAATGTTAATATCACCAGTTTATTTTTTTTGCAATGTGGATTTGAATTTAAAAATTCATTAAAATATGAAAATTTTTTAACTATCTTTTCATTTTCAAAATATATTTTATCAAACATATCCCTTATAAGTTTAGAAAATTTTATAAAATTCAATAGATTCTCATAGGAATTTCATAGAAATGAACAAATTCTACATAGAAAAAAAAGATTTCTTAGCCTGAGAAAAATTTTACTCGCCCCAAGAAAAAGTTTTGCATTATGAATTGAAAACAAAAATTTAATAAATAAAATGTAAGTATAAAAAAAACCAAAAATTTGTACTTAGACAATTAAAAATTAGCGCGCGCATTTTTTTATATTTAATTATTTAAATTAATTTATATATTTATTTATTTATTATTTAAAACTTATAAATTGTCTGATGTCTGATACATTCACACTCATTTCTTAAAATAAGTATAGAAGTTCTTAATAAATCAAGGAAATATAATTACTGGGTTAAAGTTTATGTTTACTATGATTAAGAATATTATTTGTTTGTATAGTACCGAGTAAATATTTGTTTAAATGAAGTATTTGTACTTGAGAAAAGTTCTTTTTTCAGTGTACTTTAAAAACTAAGCTCTTCATTAAATAAAAATTTAGTATTTGAATACTGATCAAAATTTTCTCCATTCAAATCGAGTAATTTGAAAAGTTACAAATAATTCGAAAAGTTACGAATAATTTAAAAAGTTTCGAATTTTTCGATTCAAATGCCTCTAGTATTTTATTACCATAAGATTTTTTATCAAACTTATTTATTTATATGAAGAAAATTTAAAAAAAACCATCACAATCGTTTATTTATAAAATAATTCATTTTTAAAGTATAGAATTTTCATATATATATTATATACCAAACATATAACGAGTACAGTCAGAAATATTGGCGCTAGCATCAGTCATATGTTTACCTCTTAATGAGATCCGATAAAAACAAAGTATACAAAGTCTTTTAAAAGCTATACCAAAGTATAAACAACCAATAAAACAAAAGTTTAACAAAATGACAGCAACAAAACCATTAGAAATACCTTTACCTCTGTACATAAAAAAAGAAAAGGACGAAAAAATATCATCCGATGAAAGTGATGATACAGATACCGACAACAGTGATAGTACATCATCCTCACTATTATTGCAGCCTTCTATTTTGCAAAAAGATTGTCTCAGTACAGTTGATCTCAACGATTTCCTTCGTTTGACATCAATGGTAATTATTTTAATTCCACTTATTAATATTATTAATCCCTATATATATAAATAAATATATATTTAAATTATAGGTAAGGCGTGTTTACTTTTCATATTTACACAAATCAATTATAAACAATTACAACGTGTGCTGCTCTTCAATAAAAGGTGAGAAAGATATATCACGTGGTGATTTGAAAAAATTTTCAAGTCTTTTGGAACTTAATGCAGTTCGCGCCTCTATTGAAACGTCACTTTATCGCCAAGCGATTTTGAAAATAATAACAGACGTCAAAAACGATACTTTGAATAATAAAATTCATAATAAACTAGCAGTTTATCTTGATACCCCGCCTAAAACAGTTGATGTTGCTGTACAAACTTGTTTTGAAGACGAAATAATTAAAAATAATTTGAATTTTTCAAAAAATACCGCCAATGTCACGAACAATTTAAATAAACAAGATAATAATGACAGCTGTCAATTTTTTGACAGTCGATTATCAGAAGAATTAAAAATTAATGATTTAAAGTCAACTGGTAGTGAGCAAAGGGTTGAACAAGACGGCGAATTTGAAAAACAAGATGGCGGATTTGAAAATAAAGATGAAGGTATGGAATCAAAAAATGATATTAATGAGATAGAAGATAAAATAAATAAAAATATAATTGATGTTTTTGGTAACTCTGTAAGTAATGGCGATGATAATATCGGTGATGACGACACGACCTGTCAGGATATTGAAAATATTGATGAAGATACTCACGATACTTTAGTTCAGCATTTAGAGAGCATGTTTTGTGAAAGTGATGACAGTAGTGATCTAATGGCATTAATTGAAAAACATTCGGGTGTTAGTAAGTCGAGTATTGACATGGAAGTTAATAAATTAATTAAAACAAATAGTAGCAGCAATAGTAATATTAATAATAGTAGTAATTTAAATATAAATATTAATGGTAGTAGTAATAAATTAGACAGAAATAAAGTTAAAAAAAAAGAATTGGAGGTTAACGAAGCCGGTAAACGCAAAGTATCGTTCATTGAATATCAAAAAATGAAAAAGCGATCGCTGGATGACAGTAATAGAGTTGAAGACAAGCAGACGAAAAAAATGAGAGGAGTTTGGCTGGTGGAGAGGATCCATCAGGTATCGAAGTTGAGGGCCAAGATGCTGGAGCTGTCGGTGAGGAACTACAGGAAACACGGAAGGCTGAGGGATAAATTTCAGGAATTGTTTGGAGATGATGATGAGGATGAAATGATGCCAGAGTCCCCGGTTCATATCGAAGAGCATTTGAATGCTTGCAAAGAACGCATTGCACCCTGGGTTGTTAAATACTTGATGCCGTATTATGAAAAGAAAATAAATGGCAATAAACTGTTGTTTAAAATCGTTGCCAAACATGTTTCGGATAAACTTATTTTAGAAAATACTTTTCCTGGTAAGTTTATTTAATTATTATTTTTTTAGTTAATTAAAAGCATTTTCTATTCTCCCTTTCCACTTTTTAAAAATATTCAATGACTTTCAATTGTAATGACCACGTGGTTATATTTAGGGTACATTCCACTAAGCGTTCAAAACGCTCAAAATCCTATCTAAATACACGTGAGCGTGGCGTTGTGAACGTCAAGTGAAACGCACCCTTAATTGACGTTAAAATTTTAATAATTAATTTTAAAAAAATTAAAGCATTGATTTGAAATATGAAAACGCAGCTACGATTTCGCTGACATAGAATTTAAAAAAAATTACTTACAGTTGTCATCAATTAGGAATTAAACGAAATTTGGTAAATAAATTTTAGTCTGAAAAATTTGTCGTTCAAAATTATGAAGATTTTACTGAAATTTATTTTCCAATTTCGTTTAACTTCTCGTGTAAAAATAAATTTTCGTTCATAATGAATTTAGATCTGAATTTCATGACGAAACTCAGATCGTGATACAAATATGACTTTCATCATAAATTAACTCCAACTTTCCGTCTAGTAAATCAGTATCAATTACAAAATTAATTTATTACGTCTTTAAATTGGACTTGGGATGACTTCGATAGAAACTTGACTGAATTTTTACTGAATTAAACCTTTTGTAAAATTTACCGATTCAGAAATTACCAATAAACTTCTTCCATCAAGTACTTGAGTTACGTAAATCAATTTCGATTCTAAAATTAATTTAGTGAATGAACTTCGGATCACTTGGATTTAAATTTTACTGTCATAATTTTGACGTGATTAAAGTTGTTGATACAAATTCATGATAAAAGTCATATTTGTGTCACGATCTGAGTTTCAATATTAAATTTATATCTAAATTCATTATGAACAATAATTTTTTTACACGGGTCCCAATTGATATCAATGATATTAAAGTTAGCCGGCGTTTAAGATTTTTTGAATTTTTTTCAAAATGATAAATTAGGGTAGAAGTAGTATTTGTGGCCACTGCTCCGTTTTTGGAGATATAAAACTTTATTTTAATTAATGAATAAGTGTAAAATAAAATTTCCATTTTAATAGTGGGGTAAAAGTATCTTTGTAGACATTTTTAAAATTAATTATGTCATTGCGTTTTTTACTAACTACTATTTAAATTTTTCAAGTGTCCAAAACTGGCCCTACGGTGGCCAAAAACGGTACCTGTACCCTACAAAAAAAAAAAAAGGTTTTAAAAAATTGCTCCTACTTTCCAATTAAATGCTTTAACTTTTTTTGTAATTAATTATCAAAATTTTAAGTCAGTCATTGCAATTGAATATTTAGAAAAGTGGAGGGCACTACCTGAGAATGGCCTCAATTGATATAAATATTTATTAATAATTTTTTTTTTGTTCTAGAGGAAGAATGCGTCAATAAATATATAAAAAATTATTTTAAAAACAAATCATGTATCAAAACAGAAGCTGATATTTATATCTAGATTTATTATTAACGATAAGTCAGTAGAAAATTTATAAATAAACTAGATTAATTTTTTTCAATCTATTATTGAAATTAAATTTTTTTTTGCTCAGTATTATCACCAACAGCTTTTTGTTTTAACGTTTTTTTTTATTTTAACTCTGTACAAAGTCATTAATTTACAAAACGTTATTTGTAATTATTTGTAATAACTCATTTTGTATTTACTATTAAAATTGTTTTTAATTTTAAGTAGACAGATAATAATAATCATTGTTACTGTTAACAACAATAAAATTAATTTTTTTTTAATGAAATATGTTTTACTTAAATACTTTTCACTTATTATATCCTACTCGATTCTGACGCCCCGTAGAGGGCACAATTTTGACAAGATTGGCAGCTAGCAGTTGTTTGCTAAACCATAAAAATAATTATTGCTACAGCTTTAAAATTGATAGCTCTAAAAACTATTAACTAGAAAAAATGTAAATATGTTTTTTTGCTTCCTAAAAGGTTTATAAGTATAATGTAAAAGGCTTTATACCCGCTCACTTTTCATTGGAGTGAGATTAAATCACTCAATATAAATGATTAAATAAAATGAAAAACCATATTTTTTTTTAACTTCCCGCTAAGAAAATCGACGATTTTCGAAAATTGGGAAGTTATTGTTTTCACCCCGATTTTCGAAAGTCGAGTTTTCATCAGATGTCGACGTTTTGAGGTCCTAGGAAGCTATTCTGACTATTTTCAGAATGATGTCCGAGTGTATGTATGTATGTGTGTGTGTGTGTGTGTGTGTGTGTGTGTGTGTGTGTGTGTGTGTGTGTGTGTGTGTGTGTGTGTGTGTGTGTGTGTAAACTCTTTGTAACTTTTTAACTAATGAATCGATTTGGATGGTTGAAGTGGCAATCGAAAGAGCTTGTTGGCCCTCAACTTTCCTGAAAATTTCAGATCATTTGATCAAGTAGACTCGAAAATATTGGCGAATTACGAAAAAAAAAAAATTTTTTTTTTTAATTTTTTTAGTGATTTCTCAGAAACGGCTTGAACGATCGACTTCAAAATCTAATCAGCTCTAGAACTTTATAAGCCGCGTCGAATGCCACCTCAACCATCTCAATCGGTTAATTTGTTCGAGAGATATCGTTGGCGAAAGAAATGATAAAAAACGGTTTTTTACGATTATCTTTGAAGTGACTCATTCAATCAACTTCAAAATCTAATCAGCTCTAGAACTCGATAAAACGCGCCAATTGCCACCTCAAACGTCGAAATCGGTTGATTAGTTCAAAAGATATCGGCGCTGAAAAGTTAAAAAAATAACATTTTATGTCATTTTTTCCGGATAAATCAAAATATAATGTGCTAAAATGTGTCTGAAATCATACCAACTCTTTTTCAATATAGTCTCTTTCGATCATCAGATAGTGTCATGTAACTTGTTCCTTAGTTTTAAACATATTGTCAGCAAAAAATTGAAAAAACCCAGTCTTTAATGTTTTTCTCGGATATTCCATATATTATTGCTCTGACCTAAGTCAAAACTCATTCAAATCTTGATTTTGATCACTGACATTGATTTCTGCCTCGATACATGTACTTCAGAAAACATAATCGAAAATAAAAATTTATAAGCCGCTTCTTCATTAACGATTTTCGATTCTTAACTTTAAAACTCTAGCTTTTAACGTTACTTGTTAGATCTTGAAAAGCTCATAAAAAAATGATTGCATGTAATAGCATTTTCGAGCTCGAAGAGCCCGAAAATATATTTACAGTGACGTTTTCAAGCTCCTTGAACTCGAAAACAGCGGGAAGTTTTGGGGCTGGCCCGCAGGGTCAACCGACGCCCAGATTTTTTTTTATAGTTATTTTTTGTAGTTTTAAGTATTTGAATAAAACTTCAGTTTGGAGAATAATGTTGAGCAATCTGCAGTCACTACGTGACTGTCCAAATATCACTACTAAACTTATAAAATACACAGGAAAAAAAGTTTTTTTGCTGCAAAAAATTTTTACTTATCCCAAGAAATGTTTTGCATTGTGAATTGAATACAAAAATTTTCCTATGGCGAGAAAAGATTTTTTTTGGCAAGAAATGATTTCTTGCGCCAAATAATTTTTTCTGGTTTTAAATAAATTTTTGTTTTCAAATCACAATGCAAAAAATTTCTTGGGGTAAGTAAAAATTTTCTTAAGGCGAGTAAAGATTTTTTGCGTCAATGAATCCTTTTTTTTCTGTGTACGCTCTTTTGGCTTTGGGAAGCTCTCTAAAACCAAAAGGGAGCACAAAAATATGTCGTTTTGGAATTAGTAACGTGATATAAATAATATAGCTATATATTCAGTGACATGTAGTCATATTTAGTGACAGAATAATTAAAGTATTAATTTATTTAAAGAAAATAAAGACGATTGTTTTTTTTCCCGCGTAATTTAAATGTAATTCGAATGATATAGATAAATCGATTTATCTCAATGATTGGCAATAAAAAAGAGTTGAAACTAAGAAAAGGCACAAATTCAAGTCAAGACCTTTCTAACGATACCAAATTTCATAACATTAATCAATTCTATCATATAGACATACCGGGAACAAAATTTTCCTTATTCTCTTCATAATATAGATTAATTTTTTAAATAAAGTCCTCGAGTGTACCCATAGTCGCTCACTAAAAGTTGTGATGTACCATTACTCGATCAACACATGGCCCTATAGTCGCCCAAAAACAATATCAATTAAACTATGATAAGTTTATTGATTTGAAAAAATACTTTATAAATTATACTACTTTATTCTTTGATAACATAAAATTTCATGAATTTTAAAAATATATTTAATAAGATATAGTTATAAAAATTCTTAAAAAATTTGACGTAGCCTAAATTTAATCTAACGAATGAACGTAAAAGTAAAACATGCCCGGCTGAGCGCGATTTTGAAAACATTCACTTAATTTAAATTTATAATCTATTATAAAATAATTTGATACATATTTTCATATATTTAGATCCAAAAATAATTATTTATCAATAATAATATTTTTAGTTGAAATTTTTTATTATAAAAATTATAAAAAACCCATTAAACAGTTAAAGTGAGCGACTAATAGTACTGAGTGGGTATAGGGGCTTTTATTACCTTACTTTTAAAAAATTATCCAAATAGCAAACAAAATGATGCTTCGGGACTGAGGAGATTAAAATTTCTTCTATTGACATCGAGGTTCCGGGTTATAATTGTAAATCCTAATTTTTAAAGTTTTTTTTTTTCCGTGCACATAGAGCATATATGCGTCATATATCACCAATTTCCATATATACTCCATATATGGAACATATGCTTCACATATGACCAATTTTCATATACGCTCGATATATGGGCATATATAATTCATTATTGACAGGCAAATAATTCATAAGGACAAATTATTATTATTATTAAATTATTCGCTTATCCCTAATTTTTAAATCACCATAATAAAAAATTAATTTTCCTTTCAATGCTCACTTACGTAAATACTTTTTTAAAATTAATAAACACCCACAAAAAAAAATTTTTACGTAAACTATCAATAATAAAAATTGTACCAAGACAATAATTACTTAATTTATCAACTTTTTTTTATTCAAATAATTTAAAAGTCAATATACAAAAACAAATTAAAGTATTGCTCACATAAATTTCAATAACGTAAATTAGACAAATTATCAAGAGTTAATAATAATTATAAATTGGACGTTACACTGTCAAAAATTTGCGGAGTGAATGCGGAGCGGCTGACTGTATTTATTTAATTCATCCCCTTGGTATGAAATTCACTACGAAGGGGAGTTGATTTTAATATTGAAACTCTAGTTCGGAGTGAAATTCACTTCTAAAAGGAGTTAATTTTTATCTGAAGTCAAATCCAGGATTTAAATAAAATCCAAATCACTCCGGAATCACTCAACTAGAATAAAAAACTTCATACCGAAGCGGCACTAAAAAAAATTGTTGACTTCTTATTGAAATAAAGTTGATAATTGGTTACCAGGGAGGCCACAAAGAAATGATTTCAAAATTCCTTGATATTTCCCGGTTTTCCAGTAAAGTTTTTCACATTTTTCCCTGATTTAGAAATTTTATTCGTATCATTTAGATATTCAAAGTTTTTATTATATTTTCATTTTTAATAATTAAATCATAAGAGAAACCAGAAAAAATGGCAATAAAATAAATTAATATTGCCTACTTTTGATTATTCGATGTTAAAAATGTATAAGTAAAATTATTTAATAAGAACTTTTATAATTTAAATAAATTCAAAATACACTGATTACAAAAATTAAGGGATATTAAAAAAAATTTCAAATTTTTTTGTAATTTTCCCCAGGTTGTAACTCGAAGGAAAATAGTCGTACAATAAAAACAAAAAGTCAAACTGTAGCTTCAAGTGTCTAGTTTTCTGATCTGGGTCTTTAAATTTTTTTATTATGCACGATTCCGGAGCAATAAAAAATCAATGATAATTATCGAAAAAAATTGATTGAAGCTCGAAGACCGTTTTTAAGACGACAAAAAATTTGGTAAATTTCTTTTTCGATCATTTTCTTAGGATTACTCCGGAACCGCACATAATTAAAAAATTTAAAGATCAGATCAGAAAACTAGACACTTGAAGCTACAATTTGCCTTTTTTGTTTTTGTCGTTTGACCATTTTTCTTCGAGTTACAATCTGTTGAAAATCAATTTAAAATTTGAAATTTTTTTAATATCTCTTAATTTTTATAACTAGTGTATAATTTAAAATTTTTTAAATTTTGAACTGTTACAATTTAATTCCCGGATACTTTTCGAAATTCCCTGACATTTCCATGATATTTCCCGGTTCGTGGCCACCCTGGTTACATAATAACAAATTGCCGCACTAAATTTAACAAAAATTCATCAACTTTTTTTGTGCCGCTTGGGAATTTACTCCGTATGCGGAGTGATTTTATTTTAAACTCCGGAACTTGGAGTGAATTGAATTTAAATAAAATCTGTGATAACTTCGAATTCACTCCCGAATTTTTACAGTGTAGACATTGGAATGAACGTACGTTTGGTCTAACAAGCAATCCCATAATTTAATCAACACACAACAGGATTTCCTATTAATTTATATATTAAATTTCGTTGTAATCTATTTTTACTTAAAAAAAAAATTACAATTTATTTATAATTAATTCCACAATACCCTTGTACTAATAAATGTAAGCCAATAAAATCTACCGATTCAAATATTTTATTTATTTATGCAGCTCTCATATTTTTGATAAAAAAAAAAATTAATATCAATAATCAAACAGAGTATATTGATAATTATATATTTAAATAACAATTTATGTTAATTTAAACTGTAGTAAATTTTAAGTATTCAAGTTTTTTTTTAATTTTCCATCACCAAAAATAGAGACTGCGTTTTTGCACAAATAGATCAATAAAAAAAAATTAATTAAATTTATAGGCTCTAATAACAATATTCACTTATAAATTTCTTATAAACGACAAATATTTAATATTATATTATTTATATATTTTTTTAATTCTTCAATTCATAACAAATATATTTTTATTCAGTGCTTACTATCGTTAATATAAACGATTTAAGTGTTTATATTTATATTTAAATATATATATTTCTGTATATTAAATAATATAACTGCAGTAACCCATAACGTAAAAAAAAGTAATAATTAGTAATTACATAAATAAATTTTAATTGTCCAACAATTCCTGGTTTTGATTGACAACTTAATTATTAATTTTTTTAAATATATTTATACATATATTAAACATATATTTGTATAATATATATAAATTAGAGGTGTGTAATTAATTTGAACTTATGGATTTATTTTTATCGAATCGAATATTAATTTTCGATTTACAAAGTCATTGAAAATTTTCAAATTAATTGAGAAATTCAAATTTTCGGTAAATTATTTAAAAAACTTTTTTTTTATAATTTATCGCAAAGGAGTTATTCGGAATTTTAGTTGAATAATTTGAAAATTTATCAACAATTCGGACCGGTTTCTATTAAAACAGAAATTGATTGGCAATCAATGATTGCATAAATTAAATATACTATAATATAAATTCAGTACAATCTAGATGATACTGGGCACGATCTGAAATTTTTTTTTACATCAGATGTTATTGAGTATACCGTTGAAATTTTTTGGTGTGGAAATGGTCCTCGCTGTCTTAAAATGAATCAGTGAAAAGTGCTGCAAATTAGTGAATATTCACTGCGAATCAGTCTCAAGTATATCACTGATTAAATCAGTGATACACTTGGGTAAATATTCACTGATTGGAGTACTTTTTCTTTCATTTCAAGAGAGTGCGGACTTAAAATATTTAATGCCGTAAGATGGACCGCGGAGTTGGATTTGATATTTGCTACTTGCTACTTACTACTTAGTAGCATTTTCCAAAATTTCGATATTGGAAAATAATCATAGAAATGGTGATGAATTCTATGATTATTCCCTTCCATCATAGCATTCTTAGCAATAGTAAATATTATATTTCATTGTTTTAAAATATTAATTTTTTTTAAGACAGTCTGCTCAGTGTGAATTGACGGCGTGAAATTTTCTTGGTGTTAAATATCAAACGCTATAAATGTTTCCTTTTAAACCATTCGGTTATTACCTCAAATATTGTCCAATAATATAATCTGTCGTGAAAAATTGTTAAATAATATACAGGCTGAAAAAAAATGCTAACTATCATTTGTTGCACTTGTGCAGTAAATGGAAACTTTGGCCGAGTTTTTCTCATAAACAAACGAATATTATCAAATAATTGAAGCGCACTTCACTAGATTAGACAGTAGTGCATCAATGTGCGGTCTGTATTCTGTATTTAGAGATTTTGTTTCCGAAAAAAATTCAGCCGAAAATATCTGATAACCCCTGTTATTAAAAAATTTTTGAAACTAAATTTTTATGAAATTTAATTTTCTGCAAAAAATGTCTCTCATAATTTTTTCTTAGGAGTAATAAGAAAGCTATAATTTCATAATTAACAAAATTTTGAATCATTCATCATGAATCTTAATTTTTAAATTACGGTGAAAGTATTGGTCGTATACGAAAATCATAAGAGACATTTTTTTTATAAAATCATGCATCATTATCATGCTTTTATGTTAACTATTACTATCGGAGGTGGTAAGCATTCTTATCTAGATGGTAATCATTCTTATCTGTGATGATAATCATTACTATGAAAAAAATTTTCAGACATAAGAAATATTATTATCTAGATGGTAACTATTACTATCGGCAATAGTAATTATTACTATATGAGAAACAAATAGTTAACATAAAAGCATGATAATGATTATCACATACAGATAGTAATCATTCTTTATTACAAGATGATGATAGCACTTCTTTTTTTTTTCAACGTGTAGGCTGAAACCCTAGTATATACACTACCGCTCAAAACTATCTGGCCACCTGCGTTGTTCATTATATTACAAACAATACTTTTATTGAAACAATTTTATTAGGTTTCATTGTTTGTATCTCACTGCAAAATACGTATTGTTATGACGTCTAATAATTTGCTAATAAATAATTAAAATTACTATGAAGTCGTTTCATTTATTCAAACTTTTACAAAATACCTGTTTCTGAGAGGCCAAATACTTTTGAGCGGTAGTGTAATTATTATTATTGATGTAAGGTAAGAGACCTAGTACCCGATCACTCCATGTATTTGTATATATATATATTTAGTAAAATTTAGTAAATATAGATATACAAATACATGAGTGATCGGGTACTGGGTCTCTTACCTTAAATATTTTTTAAATAAAAATTAAATACTTAGTGTTGAAGTAATCGACAGTTTTAAATAAAGAACTTATACATTTACACCATTGGTGGTATGAACGTTCTAATTTACACACTCAAAAATTTAACACCGTGCGTCGTGTAAATTTCACCCCGGCAATGTTTAAAAATTCAACACCAATTTATTCAAACCACACCACGGACTCAAAATTTTTTACTGTTTATATATAACCCGGGATAGGTGTTTGTTTTTTCCATGTGTGTAAAATATTTCTGATCGATGTATTCTACGTTATATTTATGTACAATCGATTTCTGTATGATAAAAACCAGCGAAATGAATTTTTAAAAATTGATAGATAATTCGAATAATTAAATTCGATTCGATCACTTGCACACCTTTAATATAAATATATTTGAGATTATCTTTAAATAAAATAACAGATTAAATAATATGTACAATTAAATTTATCTTTAAAAAAAATAAACTAAAATAAAAAAAAAAAAAAATAAACAGTAAGAAACATGATTGTAATAATAAATATGTCGTGCGTAGTTTTAAAGACTGATTAGAGTGTACATTGTCATTTTAATTACAATTAAATAATCTATATCACGTTATTATTTATTTTAATATAATTATATATCTTTTAGTTATTTTATTTGTTTGTTTTTTTTTTTATGTTTTATAAGAAGCCCAAAATTTATTATTAGTAATGGAATCTTGGAGTTATTAATTCTGTTGATTCGTCTGGGATCTAAATAAATATTATTATTAATTTATTATTTCAAGATATAATGGATTTTATTTTATTAAAGGAAAAAAAAACTTACCATGTATCTTTGGTATCACTGTTACTGTGGCTAAAAAATTTAATAATGTACTGCACGAAAAATACGATGGCGATAACAACAATAGTGTCTATGGAACTTCTTAATATATTTGAATTTGAATTTTGCTCCCGTTGGGTTCGCTGTCGGATCGCAAGCTGTTCCAGAGAACGTTGGATGCGAGTTAATTTCTCTCCTTGCTCTATCATTTGACTTTCAACTTCTTTTATTGAATGCATCATTCTAAAATTTATTAATTAAATTAATTACTATCATTATTATGACCAATTATCAATTAATTGTAAAATTATTAGGAAAAATAAAAATTTTATTTTTAGTTTAAAATATTTTTTCATTACTTAGAATCTAATTTTTTTTTTTTTTCAAAATCATCAGTCAAAAGCCGACTCAAAATATCTAGTTTTTTTCAACTTTATACGGCAGAATTCTTATTAAAATTTAAATTAAGAAATAACTCGTAGTTTGAAATTTTTTGAAAACTAAAATAATTTGTTTTTTTATAAAATTATTTTTAAAAATTTGTTCCCTTACTTTTAAATTTAACAAAACAAAAAAAATCACAATAAATAAAATTATTATAAGAGAACTAAAAAAAAGTATGATACTGAAGTTAGCCGACGTCTGATAATTTTTTTTTTTTTTTTTTTTTTTTTTTTTTTTTCAGAATAATAAATTACAAAAAAAAAAATATTTGAAAAAATTGCACCTACAGTTCTTTTAATTTTCTACATGTGCATATTTTTAGTTTTTTTTTTATTCGCAATTAATGTGTTGAAAAAACAATCCGAAAAGTTGTTGATTGTCTGTCAATTTCAGGATCATAAAAAAAGTTACATATTTTTATACTGAACATGAAAAATAAGACCGATAAATTTTTAAAAAATTATTTCTTTCAACCAATAAACAATAAATTACTCAAAATATATTTTTTCAACTTTGAAATAAAAAATTAGACTTCAAATTTAAAAATAAATTTTTTTCATCCACAATTTTTTAATGAATTATAAAATATATTTTTCATTAATAAAATTAATTTATTGTAAAAAACTATTAAGCAAAATTTTAACAAATCTTTTAATTTCAATTTTATATCAAAATAAACATCAGACAGTGTCACAAGTCTACTAAAATATCCTTTTTTCTTCAACTTTATACTACGGAATTCTTATTAAAGTTTTCAATCTTACTAATAATAATTTTTTTACCTTCACCAAATAATAAATAACAATTAAAAAAAAAAAATAGTAACCTAGCAGTATAACGCCGTCTTTTACCAACAGATTGACTCGAATCTGAATGAATGGCTTCCGAAGAACTTCCAGAATCATGAACATTTTCAACTAATGGTAAATTATTAGACAACTGCCTCTTGGATGACTTCAATACAGACAACGACGAGCGTGACTCCGCCTGTAATAACGGCATCTGAAATCATTATTACCGTCTACTCGATAAATATAAACAAAATTTTTTTTTTAAACAAAATTCTCACGTGTTTAGCCCAAAATTCGTGATACTATTCCATTACAAATTAATTTTCATTTTTATTTATATACACACACACGAATATATATATAAATTAATTTTTTTCATATTATCCGCGCAGTCATAAACAAACATTATAATTATTAAGCAAAATAAATCAGTCATTGAACAAAACATCTAGACTGAAAACAATATAAGTAACATGCAATGTAATAAAAAAAAAAAATAATCTTTTACTTTACTCACTTAAAATTTATAATTAATTATTACTTAGTGTACCTGTGATTGTGGATCTGATGATACAATACTTCCGGTACGCATTATTGGAGTCTTGTGACGTGTTTTTGTTCGTACAATATAATCTTGTTCATATTGAACGACATCATTACGCGGATCCCATGGTCTGATGTCTGCATGTCGATAAATCCAATTGCCTGTTATTATATCCTACAATAATAATAAATCAATTAATAATTAATTGTCTTCCTTAGTATTAGTAATTAATAACTGAAAACATTTGGCAGTAATTCAAGATAAAAATTAAATTTAAAAAAAACAAATTACGCAATTATGTGATTTATTTTTAAACATAAATCTTTTCCGCGTACAAACCCCGACATGTGATAAAATAAAAACAAATATTTGTATTGTCTTATCATTGAAGTCGGGATTAGATAAAAAAAAAAAAAAGTTGGTAACGAACCTGGACAAAATATTTGGGTATCCATTCAAGATTAGTTAATTGACGATCTTTGGCACGTTCACGCTGAGCTTCTTCCAAGGCCGTTTTAGCTTCGGTGGCAGCGATCTGATCTTCGCGATTGATAGCCAATGTAACTGCCAGCCACAATTTTTGACTCTCCCACTCGTTCTGTGATTCGATTGGGACTGTGTATTTTTTTAAACGCGCTTGTCTTATTTCTGGCGTTGAACTAAATAAAATACTCTCTTGCTACAAAGTTCAATGATTAATTTATTGAATTATTAGGTCGTAAATAAACTGAATAAATAAATAAATAAATAAATAAATATTTACTCCAGTTCTTTTGTCAACGATATTTATCTGTCCGTCCCAGTAACCAGATATAGTTGCCAGTGTTTCTTTCCCAAGCTTTATTCGACCAACAACTTGATTCATTTGTTCAGCACCACCCAAAAATGGCTAAATTTTTAATTAATTATTTAATACATCGCGTATAAATTTTCTAAGGATGAGTCCTAGCAACAAATATTTTTGCAAATCATAAGGGCGTATAATTTTTTTTCTATCGAATTATTCTTTATCTACAAAACAATAAAAAAATACAAATTTTGAATTTTTTTATTCGCTCTCATGGTTCCCGCGGTTGGTACCGGAAACAATACGAGCAAAAAAAAAATAGTAAACAAGAAAAATTTGTATTAATTTATTTTTAAACTTCCAGATAAAAAATTTATTGATAAAAAAAAAAATTAATTACTTTTAAACTTCTAGATAAAAAGTTCATTGATAAAAAAAAATTTATTATTTTTATAGTTTCAGATAATAAATAAATACAAAAAAAAATATGGTAAATGTTTAGAAGTGGGGGTCACCCATGTTTAAATTAGCACAAATCCAAAAATAAGCAAATTGCCAAGAGACCTGTTTCATTTTCTGGCATTTTTTGGCGGATTGACGATATATTTGCTTAAATTAAGTATAAAATAAGCGTCAATATTCGAGTGTTTGTAATAGGCTATAATCATAATATATTTGATATCTTCTTTGATATTTTTCAATGTTCCGTGCTACACTGCACCATTTGACATAATTCTCTTATTATCGTATGTGTTAATGCTTAAGTTAACCATCAAAACTTAAGGTATATGCCACAAGCCATAATTTCTGTAGTTTCGTCCTAAGTACGTTAACGAACTCGTCAATAAGGCTATGTTAACGTACTCTTGCCTGAGACTACATCTCTTACTAGTACGCACCGGCGTAAAACTGTTGTGGGCTTCAGCCAGACACTATACTAGCAAAGGAAGGCGGATACCGTCCAAACTACTTGCAGCAAAATGTTAGGTGAGCTGTTGTACATCGTTAAAGTATTGAAATAACAGAAATATGCCAATTTTCACTATACAAGAGTTCAAAAAATCTTTGTAGCTCTTAGTTAGACCTTTCTATCGCCACCGTCCATCTTACGGGATTAATAAAATTAATTATTTATATTTATTAGAAAATTTATTAAAATTTATTTTGGAAAATTGGCATGATTTTATGTTATTTTTATTAATTTTGTACATTCAATTGCAAAGCTCGGATAGATATCTAGTGTTAGAGACAAAAACACATACAGAAAATTTAATCCGCCGTGTAGCGGAACACGTGGAAAAAATTTAATTATAGATTTTTAATGTGTAAGCACTTGAAACATCGAAAAATGTGGTTAGCCCTGAATATAGATGATTATCAAAAATACTTGTCCTTATGGTTCCTGGAATTGGTACCAGGAACCGTAAGAGCGTAAAAAAAATTAAAAACAAAAATTTGAAAAATATATTGGTAAAAAATTTTATACGCCCTAATGATTCCCGGATGGCATAAGGGAGTATAAAAATTTATACGCACTTATGGCACCTGTACACTGTAAAAAATTGGGGGTGAATTCGGAGTGATTACGGATTTTATTTAAATCCGAATTCACTTCATCAACGGAGTTCCGGAGTTTTCAAAAAAATTGCTCCGCATACGGAGTAAATAAGGAGTTTATTTTTCTCACTGAATGATTTCGGAGTGATCCAAATTTTATTGAAATCCATATTTACTCCGATTCGGAGTTTTGATATTAAAATAAACTTTCCTTCGGAGTAAATTTCCCTCCAAGGGAATTAAATAAACAGAGTCATCAACTCCGGATGTAATCCGCGTTCACTCCACAAATTTTTTACAGTGTAGCATAAAGTTAATAAAATATTGACATAAACCTTCAATTTAAATTCAATTTCCGTATGGTAACCAGTTTTTTCACAAATAATATTTATTTTGCCGCCGAGTTCCATGGACAAGGTACCCATAACTATTCCCTTGCAATGAGCATAGGGAATAGTCATAGAGTAATCCTCGCCACGTGGAAGCATCGTAAGCACAGCTGCACCATCCAAAACAGCTGACGTTGAGTTACCATAGAATTTTGATTTAGGTCTAATTGTTGAACTTATTGTAAAACCGTCCTGACGATTTGTTACGTAAAATCCAGATATTGGTGGATGATGTGAGATCTGATAAATAAATAAATTAATTAATTAATTAACTGATAGATTGATTGATGAGAAATAAATAAACTTACTTGTTCAGCAAGATAAAAAGTTCGTGAGCCATTAGGATGTTGCCAATAACAACGAAATGTTTCACCAAGTAGTGGATTGTATGGTTTCTTAAGACCTTGGGGCTTCTTATAAAAACCAGATAGATACCATTTGACTACACCTTTCATACGTGTAAATGCATCATCTTCTAATACAGCTCTTTAAATATTTATTTAATTAATTTATTTATTTATCCATTTGAAAAATGAATTAATTAATAAATAGACTTACTGAGAAAGTAAATCGGCGTGATAATAAGAATCGGCGAGTTTTTCCAAAAATGAACGTGGCTCGAGTATAAATGTTGGCAGCACAACTTTAGAAAGATCCATACCAGGTCTCACTTGCTTAAGAAGAAACCAGATAAGCGACTTTTGTTCATCTGGTAGCTCAGCAACGACTTCACCAGCCTGTAGAAAAAATAGATTATCAATCAATAATTATATTTTTACTCAACGCTGGTTTACTGAATATATTTTTTTAAAATTAAATTAAATTTATCCTGATGGCTTTATTATTAATAATTAATATTTATGTAACAAATAATATATTATATTACATAATATCAATTATATTTTAATTACTAATTAGTAATTATTTATTAATTAGAATAATTAATTGCTTGTGATTACACTGTAAAAATAGCGGTGGTAAATATATATTCCATATAAAAAAATATAAAAATTTAACGAATATTATCTGGAGAAAATTTCATTTTTGCTACTTACTTATTTAAGGGGAGAAAGGGGTCTGAGGTACAAAAAAAAAGAGCATATTTTTGTGATTTTTTTTTTTTCAGAGTACCTTCTTTACTAAAATTCTTAAAATTTGTGACATTATTAAGCATCATTTCAAGAATATTCTGCTAAATTTTCATAAAAAAATATTGAAAAATAATCCAGTGGTCGTGGGGAGAGCCGAATCACTTGAAAAAAAAGTCTCCATGCGGTAGGCAGGATAACTCATGACTGTTTCATCTGAAATAAAAAAACCAAAAAGATTTCTTTAGTACATAGCTTTATCTTGGATTTGAACGAAGGAATAAACAAAATATTAATTTTTGAATTTTTGATAAAAGTACAATAAAAAAATTCTGATTTTTACCAAAAATTGCTCTTTTTGTTCAATTAAAAAATAAGTAGTCATTGAAAAAAAAAAATCATTTGTTCAAATCCAAGATAAACTTATGTACTAAAGAAATCGTTTCGGTTTTTTGATTTCAGATGAAGCAGTCATGAGTTATCCTGCCTACGGCATGGAGACTTTTTTTTTAAGGTGACTCGGCTCTCCCCACTACCACTGGATTATTTTTCAATATTTTTTCATGAAAATTTAGCAGAATATTCTTGAAACGATGCTTAATAATGTCACAAATTGTAAGAATTTTAATAAAGAAGGTACTCTGAAAAAAAAAAAATCACAAAAATATGCTCTTTTTTTGGGTTACGTGATTAAATATCACACGACAAAATATCACAGTCATAATATTACCAGCTTGTACACTAAGATCGCATTACGTCAAAATATCACATGATGTTATGTCGTGTGATATTATGACTGTGATATTTAGTCGTGACACCCTTTTTTGTTGTATGTCAGACCCCTTTCCTCCCTTAAATAATTATTTATGTTGGAATTAACTTTAGTGATCGAGTAAGTAAAAATATTCACAAAGTAAAATATTTGCACCGGCGGCGGTGTTATTTTAACACCGCTTTTGGTGTTGAAATTTAACACCGAAAATTTTAACACCTACACCACCTGGATTTACACCGGTTTTTCTTACAGTGTATGCATAATTTTTCTTTTTAATTATTATTGAAAAAAAAAAATAATAATTACCGTTCCCAGAAATTCATTTTCATTAGTAACGTACGGAGTCTCACAAATATTGACTTCTTCCTCCTTGACAGATCCGTCGGAATCAGTATCAGAGGCGCTGATCTCCGCATCAGCATTGACACCGTTATCAGGCTGACTGATGTCGTCCAGGTCTGTATGTAAGGTACGAACAGGATCTAGCGTTACTACACGATGGGCTTCACACTCTAGGACATGGATCGAGGGGATGGTCATGCGTCGGATGGGTGAAGAAGCAAATAAATTTGACGACGAGGGTGACAAATATCTACCGTACAAATTATCGTTATCAGATAATAAGCCCTCGCCGTCAGAACTACCACCAGAAATGTTTTTAATATCTAATGGCGGCGTCGACTTGCCGATTAAATGTTTTTCCCAATAAGCGACTGCGTGGCAAAGCTGTTGGAACATCGGGGTCGGCGAAGGACACAAGCTTTTGGATGCGGTGCTTATATTACCCGGGGAATGTGATGGTGGACATGATAACAAACGTCTCTGTGGTGTCGTAGGTGTCGGGGGAATGTATCGGCTTAAATTTATCTGTATAGACTCGTCGAGTTTGTAATCTGTTTTGTCATACGAAGCGCCAGCAAGACATCAACAACCGATTAACCATTAGTTCATTTATTATTTTTTTATTATTTATTATAATTAATTATAACTAAGGCTTCTAATTGCTCATCTAATTTAGTATTTATTGCGCAAAAGCGACAGTATTTGTGTTACTATTAAGCAGCTAATTATTTTACTTAAATGCAGCGAATGTTTTTTTTTTTGTTAATTTAATTTATTAATAAATAATGTAGTGTTTTTAATACTGTACCAATTTACTGATTGTTTTTATATATTTGTGAATAAATGCTGTGAGGTTAACATTAAAATGTTTCTTTGACAGACTGGATACTTATGATGTGTTAAATATATACTCTTTGATAGGCAATTTTTTTTTTTACTTTTACAGTATCAATTATTTTCTATTTTATATTATTAATAAAAATGATTATTTTTTTTTAGGGACTCAGGTAAATGACCCAGTAATAAGGGTCCGATTTATGACTTTTTTTACTGATGCTTTTAATTGAAAAATAGAAATTTTATGTGAGTAACAAAAGTGACAATTTTTATACTTGATGAAAAAATTAAAAATTTTATAAATTGTAATTATAATTAAGGGCATTCGCAGACAGTGCCCCCCACTTTTTAAAAATATTCAATGATTTTCAATTGTCATAAGCGTATCAAAATTTTATTAATTAATTTGAAAACAATTAAAGCATTAATTAAAATAAAGAAAACGCAGCTACAATTTAACGGAAATATAGAATTTAAAAAGAATTACTTACAGTTGTTATCAATTAGGAGTTGAACGAAATTTGGTGAATAAATTTTAGCCTAAAAAATTTGACATTCAAAATTATGAAGATTTTACTGAAATTTATTTTCCAGATTTCGTTGAACTCCTAATTGATATCAACTGTAAATATTTTTTTTTAAATTTATGTCTTGGGGAAATTGTAACTGCGATGCCTTTTTCTTAATTAATTGATAAAATTTTGATACGCTCATGACAGTTGATGAATTGAAAATCATTGAAAATCTATAAAAAATGGAGACACTGTCTGAGAATGGCCTTAATTATCAAAAAACAACGTGTATGTCGACGGTAATTTTTTTATCAAAATCTTAAAAACATTCGTCACTTTGTCACATTTGAATTATAAAATATTGCATCAAGTCTCGTTCCTTATTTTTCATTACAAGTTTTTATTTGAAAGAAAATTTTGAACAAAAATAATTTGAAACCCAGAATACGCTAGGTATTTGATAATTTACATTCTATCATTTAAGTATAAAAACAAATATATTTATATTTTAAATCGTAATTAATTTTAACATTCAAATATGGGAACTGATAACCCATACTCGAATTTTAATAACAAAATAATAATTTATACGTTAATAAATGCTATTTAAATGATTATCACATTATTTGTTACTATAAATAATGAGTTTTATAATTATAATTATTATTTTGTAAACAAGTTTTTCTGCCCTCCGGCCGGAAAGTGGCAACTTTCGGGCCGCTGCCCTAAACGAAGTTGCAACTTTCCGGCTTCGTCGAGCAGAAAAATAGTATTGGCAGGGTGTGGAGTATAGGGTGGGGACAATCGAATCGATTGTAGCGCCTGCAGTGGACGAAATACGCGTTAAATCGCACTTGTCTTGTGAATAGTTAAATGAAAGCAATGTTAAAAAATAAGGACAAGTAGTTGTTGTGTTGTTAATTGCAAAAATACTGACAGAAATAGTAATTGAAAGTTTTATACATTTCCATCCATGATATTCATCTTTGGCTAAAAATTATTACGGGGAATTTTTTAAATTACAAATTTTTAACCCAAAGTATTTTTAATTGTTGAGTTTTAAAATTTAAAATTACGAATAATTTAAATCATTTCAATTTCTTTACTTAATGCAAATTAATATTTTTAACTTTGAAAAAATTATAATTATAATTATTTTAACTCATTTGTTATTATGACTATTATTGTTGTTATTATTATTATTACAAGCTAACCTTATGTCGTTCAAAATATTATTTATTTTGTATTTATCAAAATTTTTTATACTTATTTTTTTCAGTACAATCTACTCTATATTTTTCCACCTTTCAAATGTGGTATCACACATATATTTCGCAATCTTTAAAAATTTTAATTATTTGTTCATAAAAACTTTCCGTATTCTCTCTGTGCTTTTTGAGGATGATTTAATGCGGTCGACAGATGTCGTTTTCGTCGCGCACCTTGCCAATACGCACCTTGGCCAGTAAAAAAGAAAGCCTCAGACCACATGTTTGTCAGCCTCGGCTTCGCCTCGGCCAACAATTACATGTGCTCTGAGACTTTTCTTATTTTACTGGCCTAGGTATGTAATATACTATTAATTGATTTAATATGAGTTATTATAAAGGACAAGATTTTTGCCTCAATTTCGAAATGAATGGTTCATATGTTTGATATTACGGCGAAAATATTGGTCTTATAAAAAAAGTTTTAGAACAAAAATTATAGGAAATTTAATTTTACAAAAAAAATGTCTCTTATGATTTTTTTATACGACCAATATTTTTATCGTAATTACAAAATTAAGATTCATAATGAATGATTAAAATTTTTAATGATTATGGAAATTTTAATTTTGAAATTACGGCCTTACTATTCGTTATACGAAAAAATTGTAAGAGACATTTTTTTTATAAAATTAAATTTTAAACAACTTTTATTTGAAAAATTTTTTTATACGACCAATATTGCCGCCGTAATATCAAAAATTTGACAGCATTAATTATTGATTGTTATTTTTAAATCAAAGTAAAAATCCTGGCTCTGGTTATTATAAATAAAAAGTAATAATAACTTACATTAAAAACTATAAAAGTGACCAACATTTCATTAAATTCGAGGATTGATAATTGAGTCCAAAGAAGGCCCGTAATTTTTTTATAAATAAATGAAAATAATTGATTTATTTTTATCAATAATATAATTCATTAGAAATCGATAAATTTTTTTTTCATATCATATATTTTTATAAATCGTTATCTGAAATCTTCGGAGGTCATAAACTGGGCCATTTACTCTAGTTAAGAAATTTATTTGCAAGAAAAAAAAAAAACAATAATAATCGATACTGTAAGTGCATAAAATATAAAAATTTAAATTTAAATAAAAAAAAAAAATAATAATAATAATAGTTACCATGATCATCAAAGTGTTTTTCATAATCAGCTTCACTCCACTGCGTCTCGTGTGTAGTCGTGGCATCATGTTGCGGCGATCGCGGTAAAATACTAGTAGATCTGACGATAAGCGAAGAGCAGCGTAAAGATAATTCTAAAGCGTCGAGCCAACATTTACCAGCAGCCTGCGATGGTGCGCGAAATATTAAATGAGATGTAGGCAGCGGCTGTACAACGGCTCCTAAAAATAATTATTTATAATAACAAATAACTTTAATCACTTGGATACTGTAATAAAATAAAAAAGGTCATTCGGCAGCCGAAATGGAAGTGGATTTCTCATTATTTTAATATTTCGACCTTTCAAATAAAAGTTTATTACAAAATATTATTTTTTTTGACATTCTTAAAAATTCTCAAGGCTATAAAACAAAAAATATCGTAAAAATTTTTAAGATTAATGCCAAAAATTAAAGCTAACAGAATGAGCTTCAAGAGAAATTTTAATGATAATTAAAGATACGTATACATATATTTAAACTTTTGGACCAATGATATTTTTGGAACCTATTCAATGAATTATGATTAGGGACAAGATTTTTGCATTATTTTTCAAATGAGTAGTTCAAATTTTTGATATTACGGCGAAAATATTGATCTTATTAAAAAAGTTTTCGAACAAAAATTATAGGAAATTTAATTTTACAAAAAAAATGTCTCTTATGATTTTTTTATACGATCAATATTTTCACCGTAATTCCAAAATTAAGATTCATAATGAATGATTCAAAATTTGATTAATTATGAAAACCTTAATTTTGAAACTACAGCTTTTTTATTAGTTCTAAGAAAAAATTATAAGGGACAGTATTTTTAGAAAATTAAATTTCCTACAATTTTTGTTTGAAAACTTTTTTAATAAGATCAATATTTTTCACGTAATATAAAAAATTTGACATTATTAATTATTAATTATTTTCAAATTAACGCAAAAATCCTGGCCCTATTTATGATAGATTATGGAATTATTCCTTGAAAATTTTACCGTAAGAACAAATTTGATAGTTTGCTTTCAATGAAATCCACTAATAAAATAAATAATAAACAGCGAACTTACTCATAGCTTCTTTCTCAGGGCCTCTGGGTGCCCAGATAGATTGTTCGAGTGGATGAAATAATTTAAAACAAAACCCATCCTTTTTACTTGGTCGTTCAATTACTTGACACGTATTCAGCAATACCGTTCCGACCCAGTGACTACTCTAAAAATAATTATTTCCGATATTCATTAATTTAAACAACTAAATTTAACTGGTCAATATTTTATTTATAAATGTAAATATTTATTTAAACGCATATAACATTTTTTCCTACCTTTATCTTTGGACTTTTGTAGAGTAATAATAAACCTGGTTTCAATATACACCAGAGTTTAGTCCAACTTTTCAAAGTGCCGCGCACTTTGAGCCAGTCGCTCATGACAACGACCGTGGGATCTTTTAATGAGCTCAATAATTCATTTGCGACACGTTTTTTTTCAATACGATAATTTTTACGCTGCGCTTTGTATGATTCCTTTCTCGTTAGTTTACCGTCCGCCTGAAATAAATATTTATAAAATAATTATTATTTAATATGATACTGAAATTAGCCAACGTCTAATAATTTTTGGATTTTTTTAAAAACGATAAATTATAAAAAAAAAAATATTTTAAAAAATTGCACTCGTCATTGTTTAGATTTTCTACATATGCATATTTTTAGTTTTATTTCTTTCTTCAAATTTAATTGTTCAAAAAAAAATCAAAAAATTTTCAATTGTCTGCCAACTTCAGGATCGTAAGTTACCCGACATCCAATAATTTTTGAATTTTGTTTTAAAAAAAAATATTTAAAAAAATTGCACCTGTAGTTTTTAAAATTTTCTACATGTGTATATTTTTAGTTTTTTTTTTCTTCAAATTTAATTGTTCAAAAAAATTTTCAATTGTCTGCCAACTTCAGGATCGTAAGTTACCCGACGTCTAATAATTTTTGAATTTTGTTATAAACAATAACTTATAAAAAAAAAATATTTGAAAAAATTACACCTGTAGTTTTTAAAATTTTCTATATGTGCATATTTTGAGGTTTTGTTATTTTTGTATCTGATTTGTTGAAAAAAAAAACCGAAAATTATAAATTGTGTCTGCTAACATCAGGATCATTTATTTAATTATTAAATTTATAATTTTATAAGCCAACAATTTAATTTAATTAGATAATTAAAGTTACGTAATAATCAGTTACCTTGTCGGTGACACTATCGATTTTTAGAGTACTCTCGCCCATTGCTGATAAACCTTAAATATATATTTATAGATAAATATATAATCGATCAATTAATTATTATTATAATTATTATTACGTATTTATTAATTTAATTATTTATTTATGTAATTATATAGAAAAAAAAAATATACATTACCAATGGCATCTTAAGCAAAAAAAAAATGACCTCAATAAAAAAAAAACTGCTGCAAAGGCGATAGTAAAATATTTTTTTTAAAATAATAAATTTACTCTTAAATATTATTTTTATTTAAATGCATTAATGCGATTGTTTAAATGCCCCGAAGCATTAGTTGATTTAAAATAAATAAATCACACTGGAGTTTACATTCATTTTTATGTGAATTCGACTCAAGTTTCCAAGTCGATTTAAAATTAATTAGAATTAATAATAAAAATAAGTGAAGAAATTGAAGGTGACAAAAGTAAAGAAAAAAAAATTAAAATTAATATTAATAAATTTGAAGTTTAAAGATCGATGGACACATAAATTAAATATTTTTATGTATCAATAATTTATTTAGATATTTGTAGAATTTTACGACCGAGAACTCTAGTGTGATCGGATTAATAAATTTAAAATGATTAGGAAAATATAAACATAAGCCATACTTTAAATGCCAATGGATATTTAAGTAGTATAATTTATTATAGTTTATAATAATTGATTATGTAAGTAATTAGAGATAGAGTTTGTGAATTAAGTACCTGGGGAAAGCGGAGGACCAGTGATATTAACGTTAGCTGTAAGTGATTCTGATGATGGCAGCTTTGACAACTGAGCTGATTGAGCATTAACGCTACCCTGCCTTGGTCTTCGTTCGTCTCCAGGTGCTACATTGTTTGTTAAAGTTTCATAACTCCAATTTCCTGTACATATTATATTCTAGGATATGTGCAACCGACTTTTTTCGCAAAAAAATAAAAAAATACGAGTAGTTATAAGCCCGTTAGTCCGTAAATAAATTAAACCCTTTTATACTGAAGATAAATTTTATAGAAATTGAACTTTATGTATTTTTAAATTCCCGCTAAGAAAATTTAAATTTCAAAAAATTTTAGTAATTGATTTCTTTTAGTTTTGGTTTTGTAAAAAGTTAATTTTTGTTGGCAGAGTTCAAAGATAAAAAAAAAAAACGTTGTAGTGTAATTATTCATGTATTAAATGACAAAGAAAATGTAATATAATTTAAAATTCACACAAAAAAAGATTTACGTCTATAATTTAGAATCTATTTATTTATTTACTTATTTATTTAATTATCGAACCTGAAGATCAGAACGTTTTCCGCGCAATAAAAATTAAGAAAAGTTCATGTAATTTGAATGCCGAAAGGTGACTTAAGGGATATTTGGGGGTGGCTGCAATTTTCGGCTGACATACCAGCACTTAAGCAAAACATTTCAGAAATCTCGATCCAGTTGATTTTTTATTTTTCATTTTGTTTTTTCTTATCTTCATTCAGCGGAAAACATTCCGATCTTCAGGTATATGGCATAAAAGCCAAATGGCAAAAGTATATAAATTCGTACGTTGTCACATATAATCCTATGTCAACGGAATATATAGTTTTATCAATAAATAAATTAATAATTTAATAAAAGAAAAGGAAACGAAATGTATTTTATAAATTCAACCAAACTAAGAAGTAGGGTAGAGGTACCGTTTTTAGCCACTTTGGGGTCAGTTTTGGACACTTGAAAAATTTAAATAAAATAATTTGTAAAAGACGCAATGACATAATTTATTTTTAAATTTTGTTCAAAGGTACTTTGATCCCATTATTAAAATGGAAATTTTATTTTACATTTTTTCATTAATTAAAATAAAATATTAAATTTCCGAGAACGGAGCAGTGGCCAAAAATGCTACTTCTACCCCACTATCAATTTTTAAATCCAGAAAGAATCCAAATACTTTGTTTTTAAAACTTTCAAGGGAATATGCATTTATAACATCTGATAGCTCCTGCTATAACCGATTGAAGACAAATAATTGACCTGACTTTCTTCTATAAAATTATTAATGGGTTGATAGATTCGGTATGGTCTATAATAGACCGAGACTCAGGAGCAAGTGAATTATTAATACGTTGAGGTCTAGTAAAAACTAAGTAATTAACGGATCCTACAATAGAATAGCTGACCTAGTCAATGATTTAAACTCGAACATCGAATTTTTTATCGGTTTTTGAATCGAGTATTAAGAAACTCCTCTCGGACTAGTCGATAGATTTAAATTCAAATTACAATGAAATTTGTATTCAATTTTTGATTCAAAGTTTTCTTTGTTTTTAAACAAATATCATGTATCGAGTTGTACGTAGTCGATTTGCGTACAAATGAATGAGTATATAAATAAAAAATAAAAATTGAAATAGTTGCCGAAGTAAGGCAAAAAAAATTTTTCGATCGTAAAGCACTCTCTGATGCTTCGCAGCATGAGTCGTGCAAAAACTTTAAAATTTACTGTTTCAGAGTAATGAAGCGTCCAAGAATTTTTTCCGACTTTTTTAAATTCAACACAACATTTTTACAATCCATTAAAGTGATCACTAAATTTCACATTTATCACAGAATTTTTACAAATTAAACTGATATTTTTACGGTTTAAATCAGACGTTTTAATGCATAAACTGTAAATTGTAAGATTTTGATGGAATAATTATTTGAAATCTAATTTATTATTAATTACTTTGTAATAAATTATTAATTACGCTGTTATGATTATAGTCAATTTTTTCCGGTGGATATATTTATATACATATACATTATACTTTTAAACAAAGGGGCTACATAAATGTATAATTATAATATGTCTAAGTAATTATTTATATTTTGACAAAAAAATTTTTCTCAAATATTTGAAACTTTTTATAGACTTTAAGATTTTTTTCAAACAATATGACGGTCAATTAGTGACTGTTTACAAATATAAAGTTAGGCAGCGAGAAAAGAGTTTTTTAAAATTCGAATGATTATAAAAAAAAATGTAAAAAATTATCAGTCTATCATAAATTTCCACTGAAGTTATAAAATTAGTTGTACTAACAGATAAAATTTTTAGAGTGTAAACATTTCATTAATATTTCAACACAAAAACTAAAAAATTATAATGAAAAACTCATGAAAAAAATTTTTTTTTCAAAAATCAATAGAATAAAATATTTTTAAAAAATTAAAATTAGTCTATTTCTTACAGTTACGGTTACTAAAAAAAAAATCCTACCACAAGAACGGATAAAAAAATTTACAAAATTATATTTCACTAAATAGAAAAAAATAAATTTTAAAAAAAATCCAAAATCCAGAAAACTTCAATTTCAAATAAAATGTTCCATTTATCACTTCACATATTTACATATTTATGTAACTATTTTCATACATTGTTTACGAAAGATTAAAATATAATTACATAAATATATGCAATTATTTCGACTATCAAAAATAAAATAAATTTCCTTTATACACAAAACTAAAAATAAAAATTCCCAAAGTTCAATTTAACAGATCAAAATTTCCTAATTCCTAAAAAAAAAAAAAACGAATCTACTCAACCTAAAATAAATAAAGTCAACAAACAAACAATGTTTTATCTCCACGTCTTACCTCGTTTACGAAATAATCCCCGACTACACATTAGTTTCATAAACGTGCTTTTATAGATTTAATTAATAAAACTAATAATTAATAAAAACTAATTAAATAAATAAATAAATAAATAAACAAACAAAAGGTGTTAAATCTAAATCGACTAGTGACAGTTAATGCGAATTGAATAAGCTAAGACACTTAACTGAAAGCATGACAAACACTTGAAAGCCAGACGACATAATAAAACAGCAGTAATAATAGTAATAGTAACAACAAAAATAAAATAAAATAAGTTAAAAAGATAGACATATGTCCTACGGCCTGTTGATATATCGATTAATATCTTCATGTACACAAACTTTGCCAACTCTATTCATATTAATGAACTTACATGCTTTACTTTGTTTTTCTTTTTTCTTTTTTTTTATATCATTTTATTACTTCTAGGTCAGTAAAAAAACTCGTTACCAAGGACCAAATTACATTTAACAATTTAAATAATTAAAATATCAATTAACAACCGGTCACGTAACACTTATAATATCAATTGCTAGTTAGATTGTTAGATACATGATGATTCTAGCGGTGATCCCATTAATTAGTCCCGGAACATACATGCAATGCAAGCGTATTATTAATAAAAGATCAAGAGTCAGTAAAATAGCTGAGTATAATAAAATATGAGTGTAAATGTAGCAGACATTAGAAAAATTTTAAATTATAAATAAGTAGAGTAAATAATTAATAAAATAAAATTTTTTAAAAATGCGCACTTAAAAAATTTTGAAATTAATAAATGCATTTTTTATAAATTTTGGTTTTTTAATTATTTATTTATAATTTTTAAATTGTGATGACTGCTACATTCTTACTCATAATAAAATACTTTAAATCGCAAAGCAAATTTTGTGTTATTTCATTTTTTTTTATTATTAGTATTTAAATTTATTAGAAACTAATTTAAATATAAAATAAAGATAAGCCGGTTTAAATTCTTTCTTATCAGTTAAAGTAATAAAAATATAAAACCGTGGAATAGTTGAGCTGAGGATAATAAAAATTTTTTTAAAAACTTACGATTGTTGAAGGAACGACTTGTTGGCGGTGTCATTGTTTTTAAATCATTTGAATGACCAGCAGAGGATGATTGTTGCTCATGATGATGACTTTTATCACCTCCAGGTACCATTATTGGCTGGGAACTCATTTTCTGGTTAAAAAATAATTTATACTTGTCAATATAATTAATAAATATATAAATAAAGATAAAAAAAAATAAAATGCAGGTCAACTGATCAATAAATAATAGGCCGCAATGCGGTTAGATATATAAATTGTAGTTAACTTACAGTAATTAATTTTTAAAAACCACCAGCTTAAGACACTTGTCAATCAATTAAATTAATTATTATTTTTAAATTAGAATATTATTTGTTTTTTTATTTAATTTGTTAAAGTAATTGATAAATTATTGATGATGTCCATGATTTTAAAAGCTGCACAGATGTCTACTCTGCTGTTGTCCGACAGCTACTGATGTTCTGATGACGAATCACTATAAACTATAAAATAAATTTTGTACTACGTGTCCAAGTCCCGGGATAAAATAATTATAACCGGGAATTAATTATTTTAACTGCCACCACGACTATTTAAATTATTTTTTAAAATAAAACTATACACACTTGTTTCAATGAACGTTAATTTCGGTTGTACTTTAGGTTGTTTCAGTTAATTGTAAACAAATGTACGGCTTGTGTTGCTGTTGTGTTGCTTGAATTGACACACTGATACTCTTTAATAATAATAATCATGATAACAATAAAGATAATTGTGATAATAATAATGGTAATGTGGATTTGAGAGCTGCATGACGTTACAATTGATCAGAAAATATGATCTGGAATTAGATAAAAGATAAAACGATTTTAGTTTTTGAATTAGGTGACTGAGGGCGGGACCTGTCGAGTGCGCTTTTTATTTATTTAAATTTTTAATTATTATTATTTTTTTTATAGATTGTGTTCATCTTTATTTTTAAGACTTGTTATTTATTTACTTTTATTTATTTATTCAGTAATTGTTTGCTGTTTTTTTGGACTTTGGTATTGGCGGGAAAAAATTTAACGCCATCTAGGATTTGAATTTTCGGTAGTAAAAGATTCGAGAAAGTGAAAAATAAATAATAGGAAATTAAAAGTGATATTTTATGAGTGAATGTAACTGACAAGTGACAGTTTTTTAAATTTTTGAATAAAGAAATAAAATGTAAGTAGAATAAAAATTTGAAAATGCGTGTTTAGATCAATGAAAAATCAGTACGCGCTTTTTTTTTAATTTCATTATTTTAATTTAATTATTTGAAATTTATAAATGTCTACATGCTACATTCGCACTCGTGATATTTTAGACATATTTTATAGAATAAATAATTTTTTTAAATATATATTGTGAGATAATGGGCCCAGTTTCTGACTTTTTATAAATATATATAAAAATATATTTTGAAGTATCATTATAAAATAAAATGAAAGTGTAATTTTACATAAAACTGAAAGTAGCAGAGATTCGACCAACTGATTATTTTTTATTTTATTTTTTTTTTCAAATTACATATTATTAAGGATGATAATCTAAAAATATGCGCATCAAAATGTTTAAAAGTCAAATTAAAAAAAAAATTATTAAAATAGTGTGAAAAATAGATGATCCTGAAGTTAGTAAACAATTAAAAATTTTCGGATTTTACTTTCAACAAATCAATTACAAAAAAAAAAACTAAGAGTATGCATGTGTAGAAAATGAAAAAATCTATGGGTAAAATTTTTTGAAAAAATGTTTTTTTTTTTAATTTATAATTTTGAAAAAATTATAAAAATTATTAGACGTCAACTAACTTCAGTATGATGACAAATAGTAGTTCAAGTAGCACAATTGGCTTTGTGACATCTATAAGATTGCAGTTTTTTGACCTACCGATAAGGCAGTAAAATGTTGATAAAACGATCAGAAATTTGTCACCGAAAAAATAACTGCTTAAAAGACTTGACATAAGTGATGACAAAAGGTAAATTACAAATAATGGTCAAATAAATCATCTAATAGAATTTTTATTGAAATGACTTTTTTAAGATAGAAAAAGAAGACAAATTTTCTATGATTCCTAGGACCAGCATCTGTACGTCTTATTTATATAAACAAACTTGGCTTTGAGATAAAAAAAAAAATAGTCTTGTCCTTTTAAAAGACATATTTATGACATCTTAAAGTTGTTTCTGTGTTTCTTAGGAGTATAAAAAAGAAAAAACCGATAAATTCTTACAAAAATTTTAAAATCAAAATTAAAAAGAAATTGGCATCAAGAATTCGTCATTTTTTTATATATTTTTATATCATATAATTTATAAGATATTTTTTAACACAATTTATTAAAATATTTTTCGTCTAATTATTGGAACTCTGAGAGAAAAAAGTGTGTATTTATTATTTCCAAGTAAAAATTCTTACTTTAAGTACTAGTTTACTTAAATAGTGCCAAGAAAATATATTCCTTATCGTAGTAATAATGCAGTGTCTGTAAAATTTAATGCGTAGATTGAAGCAATTGTTTTAAAAATAAGAATTATCGTACTTCGATGTGTTAAATTTTTTCTTGTTTTCAGTATTATTAGTCAAGTAAACATGTTTACTTAAATTTAATTTTTTCTTCTCTCAGCAAAGTAATCCATTTGTTGATCGAGTTACTCTACACGGAAAAATAAGCTTAAAAAATGACTGTGTAATAATGATAAAAAACCCAGAAATTTACTTAATTTAATTTATTGTGTATTTGTCTGTAATGATTTAAAATTTCCATTAATTTTATGTCAATATTATTTAATGGAATAAATGTTGTAATACCATTAAATTAATTATAAAAATGTCTTACATATATAACAAATCATTACATCGATCATTGCATCGAGACATCGGAAGTAAAATTAAAAAAATTTTTGTCTTATAATCCTACAAAAATTTAATTTATTATTAAAAAAAATATAATTTATTTTTTTATATAAAAATATTTTGCTGATAAAATCTTTACAATTTTTATCGATTGTAAATAAATAGAATTATTTTTGGCAGCTAAAGAAAATTTAAAAAAAAATCAATCACTAAAATCAGAATCACTAAAATCACTGGAGTCGCTGTAATAATTATCAACTTTTTTTTCTACTTTCTTTTTAGGCGGCGGTGGTTTCAAACGACGTCCTGGTCTTTTCTATCCAATAAATAAAAAACAATTTAACTAATTAATTAATCAATTAAAAAAAATATAAAATATAAATAGAATTACTTTGTAATATCTTTCCCAAAATGAAGATAAGTCAGTTTTATAATTATAAGCCTTCTGTCTAAAAGTACCAATACAATAAGTATCAGTTTCAGAGCGCGATAAAATTCCCAACGTGACAGCATGATCTAATTTATCTTTAAGTTCCTTTTTAAGTAAACTTGGGTTTTTTTCAATAGGGTACCGAGTTTTCAAATATTCGCCAATCATTCTTGCACTGACACCTGCTCGTTTCATCATCAATTCCTCGACCGCGCGCCTCACCATTTCTACAGTGATACCAGTAGACCTTACAACTTTTCCTTGATAAAATAATTAATTATTATTCCTTATCACCAAATCAATTATTTCATTTGTATTTAAATTTACCTCTCATTTTTGAATATCTTAATAATTTTCAAACAAAATTTTTTTTTTTGCTAGACATTTTTAAACAACTGACAATCATACAAACATGTTTATATATATCGCATATAAATATATAATAAAATGATGAGTCAGCAGTGTAAAGACGGTATTTAAACCACAAAAAGTGGGGATTAATATCATATAAGTCAATAACGCATTCAACAAAAATGTAGAATGTAGTAATCCATAGTTAGTGTTAGTACACTGATAGAGTTTAATGCATACTGTATATCACAACAAGTCTTTATCTATTACAATTAATGGATTATCAAAGCAGTTTATAAACAAATTTAAAAAATTAAATTTAAACTGATCAAGTTCGCGGCAATTAAATTCGATTCAATTTAATTTAAATTAAACGAAAATTCAAATATAACTTTTAAATTTAAATTTAAAAAATAATATCTGGGCCTTAAGGAATGTGCTAAGCCCAGAAAGTGGACCCCACGCACGTTTGGTCCAGCCAAGCCCGCGCACGTGGGAGAGGCCGCGACAAATCGCCTTCTGCTCTATTCTCTTTACTTGGTTCTGAGATCTCTAAGAGTTGAGTTATCTCCAGTCTTCAGTTAAGTGTATACCCAACTCTGTATTTTTTACTCTAGTATGTGTTAAGTCAGCATCAATGCTACAAACTAAACATACTACTTAAACCCGTGCCCACCACAGTCACGCCGGCGCCGGTTTATTATATATTAATCCCTCATACTCGGATTTTCTTCATAACTTTTTATACTCTCGCGACGACAAGTACTCAGCTTCTTGTGAAAGTATCCATGATATTTAAAAAAAATGTAAGAACTTGCATTTTATTATTTATTGTCTATTACTCCATTAAATTTTACATATATGTAGATTTGTTTTTGTTTAAAAATTAAGTATAGACTTTAAGTTTTTGAAACAAAGAAAATAAATTTAAAAATTACATATAAAGTTGGTGATTAAGAAGTGACTCAAGACTTGTGTGTGCGCAATTAAATAGTGGATTTTATTTTTATTATTTTTATTATTGATAGTGATGTATACACAAGTGTGTACAAACACTTTCATTTTATATCGATGTATTAAATAATACATGAGAATTATAATGTATTTTTATTTAATGCGAAGCTGATTCATTTTAATTTATTCGCGCAATGTCAAACCAGGAAGGCAACTCATTTAAATATATAGATATTTTATTTAGATGAAATTAGATGACGTATTTTTTAAGTATAATCTTATCATTTATTTAAGATTTTATATGTTTATTTTATAATTTATGCAAAGCATGACTTTGAAGAAGAAAGACCTTGATATTTAGTAATGAAATTTTGTATTTTTTTATAACGAGATTGGGAATTGATATAAATACAGAAGGCAAATTAATCGTGATGAAAAATCGTTAAGCAATCAGGGAAAGTCGTTGAGGTCATACATTCACTTGCAAACGCAATTTACTTATACGTGGTGTATTAGTATGTGATGTCTATTACAGAAAGTTAAACATGTAAAGTTGTTTTAGACACAGATGGTAAATAAAACATTAACCATAAGTTTTGTCTCAAGCATCGGGAGGCACGAAATTCATTATTTTTAGATTTAAAGATTCAATGAACCAAGACCTAGGGATTCCCTTTGCTTATGATATTTTAGGTCCTATTTTTATAAATACTTTTTTAGTTTTAGTTTTATTGGAAATCTTGAAGTGCAAGATTAGATAATTTGAGGTTTACTATGGTCGTAAGAGGAAATTTAATTTCCTACAACTTTGGTGATCATTAGAAATTACGTTGACACGATACTTTTTAAGTTACAGTTATTTGAACTATTTGGTAATTGCCTTAATGATATGTAATGGATTTAACTTTAAGTGACTATTTTTTCATCTATTAACTTTAAGATATTTTTTAAAGACTGAAATTTTAGAGAGATTTCCGTTCCAATGATCTTAATAAGTACATAATTTTTTCTTATCTATTGAAATGTTAATTAAAAATTCAATTATTTTATTTTTACTTGATCATTTAAAATTCTACGTCAATATTTTATCGTGGGTGTAAAATAAATATATTTTATACACAAAAAAAAGGATTTCTTGGCACAAGAAAAATTTCGCATCATGAAATGAAAACAAAATTTTTCTTAGGACGAGAGAAAATTTTTAGGCATAAAAAAATTTTTTTCGCACCAAGAAAATTTATGATTCTAAAGTTAACAGACAATGAACAATTTTCAAATATTTTTTTCAACAATTTAATTTAAAAAAAAAACAAAAATAAAAATATGCAGATGTAGAAAATTAAAAAAACTATAGGTGCAATTTTTTAAAATGTTTTGTTTTTTTAAATTCATCATTTTTTGAAAAATCCAAAAATTTTTAGACGTCGGCTAACTTCAGTATCATGAAAAATTTTATTTTCAATTCATAATGCAAAAAGTTCTTAGGACCAGTAAAAATTTTTTTGGTGTGAGTAAAAATTTTTGCGTCAAGAAATCCTTTTTTTTGTGTATAAATTTTGAAAAAAAAATTTGATTTATTACAAAAAGGGTTGAATTATAATTACCATTAAATAAATACTATTAAAAATAATTTATTTTAAATATTTTAAATGTCTATCTTTCAAACGATAAATTTCGCGGTATTTTTTAATGAGACCAAAATTGTAGGAAAGAAAAATTCCTTTGAAATGACTTACAATAACATTTACTTTACTCTAATAATTACTAAGATATTAATCAAAAAAATTTCTTCCAAGAAATCTAATTTTAATTCATGTTATGTATGGAGTGAGTAAGTAGATTATCAATATTAATAATAATAATAATAATAATAAAATTTAATATGTCTAGAAATGATGCATAGGACAGAATTAACATGTAATCTATCATCGCCGGAGATAGGTCGAGTAAAAACACCAGCGATGACTAATTCCCACATTCCGGTCCCAAAACCGTTCGGCGTTCCCAATAAATCAACACTCCACTCGTCAACAAAGCGTGGAAATTTAAATACTGCGGACAACAAAGCCCCGCAGAGTCCAACGCTCCAGAGAATGACCTCGGTTGCCGCTCAAAGGGCCTCTTTCGAACGGTTGGACGCCTCAGCAGCCTCAGCATCACCAAAAATTAATCGATTTCATGATCTGAACTCTCCACTAAGCAATTTTCAAACTAAAGACAACGGACAGCAGTTTCCAATTAAAAAAATTGTCAGCAATTCGCGTTACAATGGCAGCAGTAATAATAATAACAATAATTTGAACCTTGAAGTCAATTGGAAGTTGAAGTACGAGGAGTCTGAAAGGAAACGTAAAGTTTTGTTACAAAAATCTGAGACAGGTAAACTTATATTTAAGTTTAAGTAATTAGTTCAAATAATTAACTATTTGTTTAATTAATTTTTTAGTTAGTCGAGAACACGGCGACCTAGAGAAAAAACACCGACAATTATTACGTGAAAATAGTGCACTGCAGTCACAAAATCGTGATAAGGATGAACAATTACAGAAACTCCGTACCGGTATGACTCTGACTAATTGTCTAATTGTCTAGTTTTTTTATAAATACGTAGCCCTGGATAAAATTAATATGATTTATTTATGATATTAAATGATATTGTAATAATACTTTCAGTGTCAGAGGCTGTATGTAAAGAATACGAACAACTTAAACGTCAATATGACGTTGAGACAGGTGCAATGCACAAAGCAATGCAACAGGCATCGCAAGTAGGCTTTCAATATCATTATTCATTAGTATTTAAGCCAGCAATTGTCACGGATATATACGAATATATTTTTATCTGTATTTGTAGTGGTACAAACAAAACCGTCAATTGAAAAGAAGGTCACAAGTACTTGTTCAGAGGATCCTTGACTCACGCCCTGATGCACTGGCAGATGACTCATATCTTTCTGATGAGGTTGACGCTAACGATGCGGATGATGCTGAAGAACTGCGTCAAACTATTACAGGTCAATATTCATTTAAATTATTTAGAATACCGTTTTTATGTTACAAAAGAATTTAAATATGATATTTATGCACAAGTGAGGCTCCACCTATTTAAAATAAATAACTATCCAGTATTATACATATCGCTATCAGATAAATTCCATCAGCAAGTATGTAACGGCGGATTGATGGCACTTTTTGCATTATTAGATAACAAATCGCGTTGCGTATGAAGCAAACATCATTTTACCTTTGAATTTATGCGTTTTGTTCATATTTTTATATAGATTTTCTCTAATTATTATTCTATTTCAAAGATTTAAATTGTCAACGCGCAATGTGACATAGAACGTTAATTCGGAATTAATTGATTTTCAAGTCAACCATCAAAACATTTGTCATGAGTGTAAAGTGCGATAAATGTCATGAAAGGTGACAGTTTCGTCCTGAGTACGCCAACGGGCTCATCAGTAAGCTGATGTTGACGTGTTTTGTCTTAGACTACTTCTTTACTAGTACGACCGGAGCCAAAACACTGTAGTGAACTTCAATGTCTTAGCCCGGTAGTAACTGAAGGCGGATAGTAATCTATCCCTATGCATCTGCTTACATACTTCGGAGTTATATTATTCTATAGTAATCAAATAACTGAAGTATGTCAATTTCACCTGTTCAAAGTTTGAAATTTATTTTAGCAAACTTTAGAAAGGTCTTTCACACGCCACCACCCATCTTATGACAATAAATAATTATATTATGTTAATTTTAAATTAATTATTATGTAAAATTGACAATACGACAATTTATCAACTCTATTTTTGAATCGATAAGAATGCAAAGTTTGAGCCACTAGTTGTAGTTTTGATTCTATCGCCATGATTTTCTTTAACCTGCCGTAAAAATGAACGGATTGAATGAATTTATTTATATATATTATGATTAATAAAATTTTAAAAATGTGTGGAGCCATAAAACTGCATAATTATCATCACTTACAATAATTCTGTAATTTAAATACTGAAATTGAATACTTATTTATAACATTTTACAGATTTGAATAAAAGTTTTAAATACTTAACAATTTTTGGTTAAGTCAGGTATTTAAATAATTCATAACTCAGTAGTAGCATTTAAATCTCTAAATTTTCGATACTATGGAATAATTTCGTCTCTTGTTTATGCTTATAGTTCATAGATCGAATTTTATAATAATTAAGTAATATAAAATATGAAGTTTATGAAGTTAACGCAGTTGTCTTCAAAGTTTAGAAACCAAAGTTCTGAATGTTCTTTAGCTTCTCAAGTGTTCAAGGTGGTGCTAAGTAATGTTTAATTCAAGTTAACAATTTATTTTGTTACTAAAGTCAACTTAAATCCAACACAGTTACCAAACATTTACCTTGGACGCTTAGTGTTAGGTTGATTGCTTCCCCACCTTAATAATTTTGCACCAATGAAAACTGTTAGGGGTCACACAAACCAATTCCGGAGGAACAAAAAAAAGTTTTGACTTTTGTTAAATATAATTTAACAATTGGTTCGATGATAGCAAATTGTTGACTTAAATTCAACAAAAAAAAAATCACGCGACCTTGACAAGTCCGTTATAAAGCACAACCTCTCCGCTTCGCGTTCGAGGCGTGCAAAATAAAACTGGAAAACGGTTGACCCTGCGGGTAGCCCCAAAGCTTTTCGCTGTTTTCGAGCTCAAACTCATTATTATTATTATCAACATTTTTAAATTCTTCGCGCTTGACACTACCTTTAACTACCTAAGTAGCACACTTGCCTTTTTGACATCTATGAGACATCAGTTTTTAGGCTGTTTTTTGACATACCGATAAGGCACCAATATGTTGACAAAACAATCAGAAATTTATGTCACCGGAAAAATATCTACTTAAAAGACTTGACACAAGTGACGACAAAAAGTAAATTATAAATAGATGTAAAATAAGTCATCTAAACGACTTTTTAATTGACATAAGACAGGAAAAACGTTTCAAATTTTCTCTGTCTCCGGAACCAACATTTGCATGTCTTATTTATATCAAAAAAGGTGACTTTGAGACAAAAAAAAGTTTGTATTGTCCTTTTAAAAGACATCTTAAAGTCGTCTGTGTGTTACTTGAAAACATTAATATTTTCGAGCTCTTTGAACTCGAAACAAGTTACGTTTTATATTAAATTTTGAAAATTTAAGAATTGAAAATAATTAATGAACAAGCGTTTTTGAAATTTTTATTTACGGATATGCTCAATAAAATAAATTTATTCAGGCAGAAATCAATGTAAGTGATTAAAATAAGGATTTAAATGAGTTTTGACTCAGATCGGAGCTTTAATATATAGAATATTTGAGAAAAATCTTAAAAACGGTGTTTTTTTTGTTGATAATATTATTTAAACTAAAGAACGAATTGCATTAAACTATGTGGAGATCAAGAGAGACCATAAAGACGAAGAATTGGTATTATTTTGAACACATTTTATTCATCACATGATGACTTATCCGAGAAACATGACATAAAATGTTAATTTTTAAATTTTCGTTGTCGGTATCTTTTTAACTAATCACTGGGCATCATTCTGAAAATAGTGAGAATAGCTTCTTCGGACCTCAAAACGTCGACATCTGATGAAATCTCAATGTCCAAAAATCGTGGTGAAAACAATAACTTCCCGAATTTTTTAAAAATCTTCTATTTTCTTAGCGGGAAGTCAAAAAACAATTTTTTTTGTACCACTTGGAAATTGATAATTTTCTTGTTTAAAATCAAAGGTCTAATTCAATTTTATAACAACAAATTTTTTATTCTTTTCAATAGAACCTGAATAAGTGTCATTTTGAAATTTAGTGTCATTGTAAGAGTCAGAACTTTGGCGCAGGGCTTAGAAAAAATATTTCTTTTATTGAAGAGTATTAATAAATAATACTAATTAAAGAAGAGATGGTAATTAAATAGCTAAAGTATGAATTAGTTTAGATTTTAGGTTCATTTTGGAATATATTTAGTGCCTATGATAACTTTACTTGTAATTTTAAAAAATTAAAAACTTTTAGAAGTCGAAATTTGTAGAACTATTTTAACCCTGTGTGTGTACACGGTATATGCACTGGATCTTTTAGGGAACAGTCAAGTTTTCAAAGTTTCTAGGCTTCAAAAAATTCTGGATTACTTTTTAAAGTGTCTAATACATGGCCCAAAAGTTGCCAAAGTCAACAGTTTAAAATTGTCGTTAACAAAAATAAAAGAATGATCGAAAAAGCGAAATTTCTTAAAAAATTGACTGTTCCTCCAAAGACCCAATATTTACACACAGAGTTAAATTTCAAGTCTTATTAAATGTTTATATTTTAATTTAAATGAAATAAAATTAACTGATTTAGAATTGAGTGCCGAAGTTGCGAGACTGCAAACTGAATTAAATGCAGCAAGACTCCAAGAATTTGAAGCACAGGAACAAGCGGCGCTGACGAATGCTCGTTTGGAGGATGAAAAAGAAATAAGTGATAAAAACAATGAAGTAATCAAACAGTTGACGATTCACAAAGAGAATATGGAACGCGTATCGCGTATGGTTGCTGAAGAAGTCCAAGCTCTGAAGGCGCAATGCGACCGGGAGAGAGAGAGCGCAAAACTGATGAAAATTGAAGCCGATAGAATACAAAAAGAACGTAATGTTCTGGCGCACCAAAGTGCTCTGCTGATGGCAGAAGTAGGCGACGATCCGAACGGACGATTGCTGACGGTCCTTCAAGAAGTTGAGTCACTTAAGCGGCTACTGGAGGAAGAGAAACAAGAGCACTTGGAGCAGATACAGCTACTGCAGGATAAACTTGATGAAAAGGAATCAAATGTCGAGTTTGAAATTGTTGAAGAGAAGCTTAAATTAGCTGAAGTTGAGCTCAATATGATGCAGGAACGAGCAGAACGGGCTGAAAAAGACGTTTTGAAGCTTCAAGAGATTGTTAGAAAGTTAGAAGACAAGATTAATCAATTAGAAACAATGAGTCTATCGCCACCACCACCACCACCAATGCCGGCTCCGTTACCTCCTCCACCGCCACCACTTCCAAGTACGTCACGTACTTCAACTGTCGTTAAATTGCTAACAAAAGAACGTCTTCAAGAAGAACAGAATAGACATTCAGCTATTGTTGACATGGAAAATATGCTCGGTATTTCTAAGAAATCTGTTACGGCTGTACCTCAACAACCTGGTAACTATTTACGTATATTTTAATCCATTCATTTCAATTGAACTATTCTCTACCCTTGAAAGAGTTTTAAAACTTAACATTTCTATTACTTGAGTTCAAATTATCGTATCGATCTGAAAAAAATTATTTTCGACCTTCAATTTTCTATTTTAAGAAACTTTTAGTAATTTCGATTTCAAAAATTTTTGTAAACTCTTACAAATTTAAAAATGGAGCTAAGAAAATTTATTTCGACTCCAGATAGAGAATTAAAAATTAAATAAATTTATTAAACAATCAATTATAATTTTTTTATCTACACAGAAAAAAATAATTTCTTGATGCAAAAAATTTTGTTGTATCATCGATTGAAAACAAAAATTTTCATAGGACGAGAAAAAATTTCTTGAGCCAAAAAATTCTTATTTTCTGTGTAAAAATGAGTAAAAAACATAATTCTTTAAATAGATTGATATTAAAAATTATAAAAAGTATGGACTCAAAGCTTTGAGAATAGATTTTATACATCAGTATCTGATAATTCAAATCCGAGTTTAATTATTTTAAAAATATTAATTTGCAATCATCACTTATACTTAATAATTAATAATGATAATAAATAAAATTACAGCTATTGACGACATAATAAATCAAATAAAAGGTGGGAGGTTTACTTTGAAGCAAACAGACGTAAGACAATTGTTTTTTTTTATAAAGCATGTAAAAATCGTTTTATATTTATTCACGATTAATTATAAAAATGATTTATTTGTTTTTACATGTGTAGAAACAACGAGAAGAAGAGAGAAAGCGTAAGCGAGAGATGGAAAGCGCTCCGGCAGCAGTCTCTGAGATGTTGAACATCCTCGGTACAATGAGACGACGAGCTAAGCCAGTAAGACAGTCGATTAACTCTTCCGAGCTGGCCAGCTCCCATGACAAAGGCGCACAATAATTATAAACTCAAAAAAATATAATAAATAACATAATTACACCAGCGTTGCACTTATAAATATGTACATTGAAAGTATAAATGAACAAAATATTTCATATATGTTATATAAATATATAAAAGAAGCTGATGTGTAAGCGATTATTTGTAACCGAATTTAATGAGCAATAAATTTTTTAATTTTTTCAATAATTCCCGGTAATTTTGACGCCTCAAATATCATGACGCGCCTGTAAGGGATCAACTCGTCGTCGTCTTCACTCCATGCACCAGATAACCCGGTATCTGTCTCTTTAGCTACGGAAAACTCAAATTTACACATTGATTCCTCGTCAAATACCTCTTCCTCTTGGTTACTCCACAATTCCTCTGGGTCTTCAGTATTTTTTTTCTTGCCCTTACTCTTGCCAGCTGTCTTTGGCTTTGACAACTTTGAAATAATCACGTAGTACTGGAAATCGTACGCCATTTTTTTAGCATTCGCGCGCTTCATGTCCGACATGAGATTCTCCAGAAGTGGCACCGATATATCTGCTGGAATATTAACAAATCTTTCGTTTATTATCAACCCCAGTGCGGATGAGTCATTTTCTAGAATGTTGGTTATCATTCCGTTGACTGAATCCGTTGCGTATTCACTTGACAGTTCTTTCAGTAAACTACGCAGTTGTTGGATGCATTCTTCACTCTGAAATTTATAATTCTAATTAAGAACATATGTTTTTTTTTGCGGTAAGTTTAATATGGTGACCACAGATTTCTGAAACTGAAATTCCCTGACTTTTCCAGGTATTCCAATAAAATAATTAAAAAATTCCCTGACCATACGTAGTAATATTAAATCATTGAAAGTATTCATTTAATTCAAAATAAAATGCTATAAGTCAGTTCAATAAATAATTAATCATTGTCGTTAAATGAAACTTTATTTTATTATTTGTCAATGATCATAGGTTTTTTTTATTTATTAAATGCAAAGTGCGATCGTCAAAAGAGCCAAATTCCTCGAATCAAAGTGAAAAATCATTAAATTTCTAAACTTGCCTTATACTTGTGTCTAAATTTCAAATCTCTTACTGAATGCACAAAATAAAAGCATCAAAGCCCTCTCCTACTTTGCAGTAGGGAAATATGTAACCCTTCTATATGCAAATAAAGAAATTTATTATTATTATTATTTATTAAATGAATAATTTTTTATTTTTCATTTTAAATCTGTTTTTACATAACTTACTCTGTAATGAAATATGAATAAATTTTTCATTTTCACTAGAATAAATTTCATAAATAAGAATGTTTTATAGAATATTAATAAAATATTAATCAAGTACGCGAATAACAAATATAGAGAAACTTATTAGTTCAATACTTATGTGTACTTTTAATGTTTTTGGTTTTTTAACTTCTCAGTATGTATGTTAATAGTTTGAAGATCCTGACGATTGGTTTCTACTAAGACTTTTTTTTTTTCTAACAGCCTTTTTAATTCTAACTGCTTCATTTTTTCGCTATTAGAATCAATTTCTACTAACTTTTTTTGACGGTATTACAATCGCATTCGCGCCACGCCACTTTTTCAACAGTTTTGACAGAAAAAAAAATGTATCGGATTTTTTCGTTCAAAACAGAAGTGAAGTACGTCAGTATTACCTTGTTTAGCCGGGATGTCATGGTGCTAAGTATAACAAGTCATTTCCATGATCCCAGCATGGAAACTTAAAGTTCCAGTGTCTCTACAGCCAGTCGGAACAAGCTAATTTCAAGCCGATGCTGCAAACAACTGCTAGCGAATTCGTAATTCACAAATACTTTCATACAGCGGGCAGAAACATGCGTGTTTCTTCCCTTGGTAAGAAACACAATTGTTTCTGCCCGGTGTTAATGATATTTAATCTTCATTTGCAGCCTTATTATTCTCATTTGTTTGCTTGTCACTTCAGTTTACTCATTTCGTTTTTCAAATGACAGTTTTAAGTAACCAAATAAAATTAATAAAAAATGAGTGAAAATAATATTTTAGTCTTATTTACTATTTAATAAGTTATTTATTTACTATTTAATAAAGGCTGCTGACACTGAATCTTTAAGTTCCGATGCATGTAATCATGAAAAATATGGTGTGTGACTCAGGATGAAACACAATTTCAGACTACGGGTGATGACAGCTAACTTCACCCTTCTGACGTCTGATATCGTCTTGTTTCATCCCTTGTCACACAATATACTATTATTATATCTAAAATAAGAATTTGGAATCAATTGCCTGATTATTGTACTGCAAAGCCTACTTTTGTGGAATTTCGTACCTCCTGTTATGAATATTTCCAAAGCTTGAACCAATGTTATATGGAATGATTATTATTAGAATTTACAATTGTATGATGATTGAGTGTTATATTATAATATATTAATTAATATTGTAATTGCTTCCCTATTGTATACTTTACTATTCTTATGTTATATTGTATTAAGGGATGGCCGCAAAAAGCTTCGACTTCATGGCCAATTAAATAATAAATAATCATAATAATAAAAAAACAAAAGAAAGTAAAAATTTTTCCAGCTTTGTAATGAAATTCCCCGATTTTTCCAGTATATTTATAATTCCCTGACATTTCCAGATTTTCCATAAATGTGGCCACCATGTTTAATTTAAAATAATTATTTACAGTATCTGATGAGCTTACTTGTCCATGAGAGATATTAATGACACTGGTGACACCAAAAACGTCACCAACGTCACTAGTATCATTATCGTCATCATCGTCATCGTCGTCGGCTTCCTGTTTCACTACAGAACCAACATAATTATGCGAAATAATGTAATCAGCAAGAGCACCGACATTTACATGAGCTTTTAAAAATAATTGTTGTAACAAAATTTTAATTCCATGGTAATCTGAGTCGTCTGGTGTCCGACCAACAAAGTCTACCATTATCTGATTGCCCTGAAATTTATTTAAATAATTAATTAGTAATTTTTTAACTTGACCGCATGTTCAATGTTAGGTTAGAAAATTGCTGACGTATTGTTAAAATAAAATATAAATAAGTAAATAATAAAAATACCTTCTCGTCATTATTATCAACATTTTCTTCATCACTACTCACGTCACTGCTTGTAACATCGTCATTTTCTTTAGATTTATTCTCAATATCACGTTTTTTAGCCGACGCAGCCATTTTCACGTTTCTCTTGAAATTTAAAAAAAAAAACTTTCAAGTTCGCGAAGTTTTAATTCTGCGCACGCGCGGCCGATATGCGCGCGCTGAATTTGAAATTAAACCGACAGATGGAGATAAAAAAAATTCTCATTCCTCTTCACTCGGGAAAATTGTGGGGGTGTAATGGATAAAAAAAAATATAAAAACAAAATACAACAAAAAAAAACCGCGAGCTTCCGGTAAAACCGGAAAACGGCTCGTACGCGCGAGTGATTCATTTGTGCTTCTGTAGTATGAAATCACCCGTGCGTTATTATCACCTTCAATATATATTTTTATCAATTATCAATAATCATTTATCAATTACCAATAATCAATAATCGATAATTAATTACTAATTGATAATTAAAAATGATTGATTATTGATAAAAATAAAAATAAATCAAATAATAATAACAATAAATCAATAAATCAGTTCAAAATCAATTATCATTATCGGTACAATATGTAGTAAAATATGCATACAACAATCAATTTTCATGTCATGCGCATTATTATCAATTCAATTGATTCTTTACTACGCAGTCGTTAACTTACGTATTCATATCGCGGAATTTATATAAAAACTTGTTAAAGAAAATGTCTCAGACGAGCTGAGATTTTAAATTTCCCCAAAAAAAATTAAATTATTCAATCTATAATAACAACAATAAGAAAAGTAATAATGAATAATGATAATAAATATGTACTTTAAAAAAAAAAAAAAAAGTTATCCAAGAAACGGAAGAAAAAGTAAAATTCGATTAAATTTTACGCGCATGGTCCAGAAGAGAAGGAAACGATATTTTATAAAATTTCGTCGTCTGTCAGGTGGCACCACTACGAGTGGGGGAGTACGTGATCCCCACTGTTTATACACCTACTTGCAAGCTCCTTTGTATAATATACTCAGTACTATTACTATCCACCTACACCAGCTACGTCTCTACGACCTACACCAGCTACATCTCCACCACCTACACCTACACCCCCAGTTCTAGATACGCTACGACTACGACCTACACAACCACCACTACACCCACAAATTTCATCTCTTCCCGCTTTACTTGTTCTCTCACGTTTATCCAGCTGCGTCGTCGTTGACTAAAAAGCATTTTGTACGCGCGAGGAGATAAAGACCGAGTAGAGTAGAGACGAAAGACCGCGAGGACTTTGTTCCCGGTGTATTTTATTTTTATTTTTTACAAATAAATTTATTATTACATAATTCAGTACAACAACAACAACAACAACAATAATAATATTTAAAAATAATAATAAATAAATAATTTAAATAAAAAGAAAACCAACAATACAAGAATGGTGGGAATAGATAGGAATTAAAAATAAAAGCTAAGGGATTATGTGAGGGAGAAATAATAAATCGTGAGTGAAAGGGGAAATAGATGTCCTGGTGTTTAGATGTTACAGTTAAATTATTTGAATAATTATAAATTTTATTTAATGAATGTTTATTTTAATTGTTAATTACGTTGATGCATGAATTCGTTGTGTTGACGTGCATCAGCGTAGCTTTTGTTGGCTGCTAATCGTACGCATTTTAATTATTTTATTTAAAAGTTATTTTAATTGGCATTTAGACAATGAAAAATGTGGGTCAACCTGTCGCATCGATCGTTATTTCATTTTTATTACTATTTTTTTTATCATTATCATTGTCATTGTTGTTACTGTTACTGTTATTGATATAAAAATTATTATTGTTATTGTTACTGTTACTATGATTAAAAATTCAAAAACTATTATTGATAATTAATTAATAAAAAATACTTCAAGGTCCTCTAACGCAATAGTAGAGAACCCAGCAGGTACTGCACGAGTTCTAGTTTGCTACGCATCGTCCCGATCGATTGAGCACTCAGACGTTTGTCGGCTCCTTATTTTATTGCTCGTCTTAATTCCTACCTCATTACTTGTTAATTAAGTTATCGATCAATCAATTGCTCGATAAATTATTAATTAATAAATTAAATAATAATTTGTAAGATTAAAGTTAGTGAGTAGTTACATTTTATATATGTATTGATAAGAGGTAATGAGTAACGAGTAGTTATCAGGTTCAAATTGATAAGAGACAAATATATGTATATATATATTTTTTATAGCCTAGTTTATGTGTAGAATAGATAAAGTAGAGTGTGTCAAAATAGCTCTTGCTCTTTCTGGCTTACTAAACTCTCGTATGCCACAATGAAATTAAGCCATCTGGCAACACGGTAGGGGCGTGCGCGAAACCGGCTTTCCACCGGGGGCGCAACTGGTTGATTTATCGGTGCTTTTCCCCATCCTGAAAACTATATTGTGCTTTTGCTATAACTGTATTGTATAAAGAGTAGAGCAAAGGGATGAGAAGATATTGAATTAGATTATGTTAACGTTAGAGTTTCAGTTAAACTTTAATTTATACACACAAATAAGCCGGACCACCCAATAAATTTACCGTTACTTTTTTATTTATACATATATCTCACCCTTTTAACTCCTCCCCCATCATAATCTACATTACTTTGTATATTAATAGTGAATAAAAAAAAAGGATATTTATTTTATATGATTGCGTGAGCATTTTTGCCGTAATTGCTGCGATTATCTGATTATTTAATAGCCAGATAATTATTTTAATAATATTGTACATTTAGACTGAGAGAAAAAAAAACTTTAGAATCATTGTATATTTCTACTACGAGAAATTATGCTATTAAAAATTTTTAATCTAATATATTTTTGGCGGAACAATTTGAAGATTTTATTGAAAGTCATTTTCTTAATCGAAGAAACCCCACACCGAAAAAAAGAATTTCTTGGTGCAAAAAATTTTTTAGACGAAAAAAAAATTCTTGAGCCAAGAAAAATTTGTCTTCAATTCATAATGCAAAATATTTCTTGCGCCAAGTAATTCTTTTTTCTGTGCACAGTAAAAAAAAATTACCAAATATTAACACAGAACAGTGTGTTTGAATAAAATTATACACAAATTTTTTTGTTGATTTAACATTTTCATTTGTGTTATTTTTATACTTATAGTAATTTATGTATATATGTAAGCTTATCAAATGATTACGGTAAATTTAACACATTCTTTGTATTCCTTTAATCAATTAACACGCGTTCTATGGGAAAGTTACATTTTAAAAGTTTTAACATTTCTTTGGACATTAACACTGAGTAAATGTCACTTTTGTTTCAATTAAAATTGTTTTGTGTTGAAATGAACTGATCTAACGACACAAAAGCAGTATGTTAAATTAACACACAGAGATATTAAATATTTAACACAGACTTTCTACACAAATACGAAAAATTTTTTACTGTGCAAAGTTTATTTCAAAATATTTTAATCTTCTTTTTTTTGCAATAGTCTAGATAAATTTTGATTTTCTTCTGTCAAGAAAATGATTCTTCGCGCGAAATATGAAATTAATAATGCAATAATTTATATCGATTTATTACTCGAAAAAATAGTGATTTTACAAAAGCTATTTTTTTTTCTCAGTGTAATTTAATAATTTTTATTTTTCTTTATAAATGATAAATATTTTTAAAAATAGTAAATTAATATTTTTTTTTTAGAATTCAAGTTGCCTTTGGAAAGAAAAATATTGAACTTTTTTTTTATCGATAAGTAACACGCGTGTATTTATCTGAACGATCCGCGTACTTTAGAGGGATAAAGTGATGTAGGATATATATATATAGAGAGTAAAGGATAAAGGATAGAGGATAGAGGATGATTTTACTATATGTGATGACGAGCAACGCGTATCGTACGATCATAAGCCGCGTATTCACTTTATATCTATATATATACATATATATGTTATAACTCTCCCTTCTATTACTCTTTACTGATATATAGATAGATAGATAGATAGATATATATTCGCAGTTGAGTGTCGTCTTTTTCCCCTCGGCTCAAACCGATCATCGGCGGATATTAAACTTTTGGGACAAAGCCACTGGCCCTACTGCTCTCTATTTTTTTTTTTTTTAACGTTTTTATTCATTTGTAATGGACATTCGTGGCGACACGTGACTTGTCGGCATTAATTTTATACTAGAGTGATGAGTAATGTACTGGTAATTTTTTTTTTAAAGCTAGTACATGAAAAAAATTACTTTTTTTTTTAATGTAAAATAAATTTAAATATTTACAAAATGTAGGAAAAGTTTAATTTAAATTAAGTAAATGACGAAGTATTCAAATAAAATAGCTTTGATGTAGAAGTTAATTATTATATTGAAATAAAATATTTAAAATATTTTGCAAGGCTAAGAGTAAAAGTACAGAGGGTTGAGTCGAATCACTTGTGAGGAATTTAAGACTGGAATGGGGTAACAAAGTGTCTTGCTTCCGGAATAAAGACAGGTTAGGTGTCGGCAAAGGGGATGGGGGATGGAAATAAAGAGAAAGAAGCTCATTAAGTATTCAGAGCCGTGATCTCGTCTGGCAACGCACGATCAGCTTTTTCCGTATTACCTTCTCTGCTTTATGTGTTTCAAGAAAAATAAAAAATGTTAAATATAAATTCGATATCACGTTCTATTGTGTACGTACCTCTTCAGTTACTTTGTACGCACGAGTTGTCATAACGCTCGGACTGTTATATATTTTTTATTGTATTGCAATTCTATATTTTTTATTAATATTTACATTAATTATTTATTTTTTACATAATTTATTAATGCAAACTTTTTCAGTATTAAATTTAAGCTTAAAAAATATTTAGCACTAAAGTATAAATTTTTTAAAAATAAAATCTCAAATTTTCAGGCGCCTGAATATTTGTTTTTTAAAATATTTACATTAATTATTATTATTATTTTTTTTTTTTACATAATTCATTAATGCGCTGTAAAAAATTGGGAATGAATTCGGAGTGATTATGGATTTTATTTAAATCAGAATTCACACGGAAAAAAATTTACTGTTGCTGCAACAGGAGGCAGTCATGTTGCAGCAATAGGAACAAATCCTGTTGCAACAACAGGATTTTCCTGCAGCTGCAACAGGAAATAGCCATGTTAATACTGTTGTTGCGACTTAATAGTAAAATACAGTTACACAGTAAAAAATTTTGTGTCATTGCGTCAAAAAACTTAGTGTTAAAAATTTTTGTGTCAAATATTTAACACTTTTTTGTGTTGATTTAACAGAATAAATGTTAAATTTAACACAAAAATTTGTAACACTAAGTTTTTTGACGCAATGACACCAATTTTTTTACTGTGTAACTATATTTTACTATTATTCGCAACGGTATTAACATGGCTGTCTCCTGTTGCAGCTGCAGGAAAATCCTACAACAGGAGCTTTTCCTGTTGCTGCAACATGAATGCCTCCTGTTGCAGCAACAGTAAATTTTTTTCCGTGCGCTCCATCGCTCGGAGTTTTAGTATTTAAATGAACTCTTTTTAGGAGTGGATTTCACTCCAATTCGGAGTTTTAGTATTAAAATGATCTCCCCTTCGGAGTAAATTTCACTCCGAAGGGATAAAATATACAAACAGTCATCCGCTCCGCATTCACTCCGGATTTACTCCGGGTTCACTCCGCTTATTTTTTACAGTGTGCAAGCTAATTCAGTGTTAAATTTACACTGCAAAAAATTGGGAGTGAATTCCGAGTGATTACGAATTTCTTTTAAAACCAAAGTCATTCTTTCACTTGGAGTTCCGGAGTTTAAAAAACATTCATTCCGCATACGGAGTAAATAGGGAGTTTGTTTTTTCAGCGGAGTGATTTCGGAGTGATCTGGATTTTATTTAAATTCGCATTCACTCCGATTCGAAGTTTTAGTATTAAAATAAACTCCCCTTCGGATTAAATTTTACTCCGTGAGGATAAGATAAATAGACAGTCATACGCTCCGCATTCACTCCGCAAATTTATTACAGTGTAGCTTAAAAAATATAATTTTTTAAAAAATAAAATTTCAACAAATTTTTCAGAAGCCAGAATATATTTTTTAAAAATATTACAGCATTAAGCTTAAAAATGTCCCATTGATTCATTTTAACATAAAAAAGGAGTAAAAAAAATAATTTAAGTCGGAATTAGAACAAGATTTAACGACAAAAATAGTAACTCGTAAAAAAGTAGTAAAAGGGGTAACGTAAATGTTTGACGCGCAAGCTCAAAGCTCTCATCCTCAATACCTTTGCAAGTATTTATATCTATATACACATATGTATATATCTATTTAACAAATATAGTAAAAGCTCGTCTATGTACCTGTGCATACCTTGAACCCCTGGGTCTGTCGTGGTACTCCTCCTACCAGTAGGTGGAGCTTTCCACGCAGAAGTACACGGTACCAAGTGGCCAATAGATATTACGTCGACGGATATTTTACCCCGTAGTCAGTCCTTGAGTCGGTAACGCGCGCGACGCACCCGCGTGCGTTCCGCGACTAAAAACCCCCCTGTTCTGTGCCCTCCAATGATTTCGGTACGTTGTCAAAAATTTTGTGTCCGTGTTTTTATTTATGAATTTTTGATTTGAATGTAAAATTATTCTTTCATTTTATAAGTTAATGTCTTATTTGTTTATTTGAATCTCCTACTCCCGCATGATCCTTTCACTTGGCCCAAAAGGTGTCGCAAAGGCCAGAGCAGTCGTAGTCCATCTCCGAGCGACGTCGGAATTAAAAATAAGTGACGTTAAATTTATTTATTATTTATTATATAAATAAATAATTTTGTTTTTTAGATCAACATTGAGTGTCAATGGTGTCTTCGCGGTGGTCTACGTGTGTTGCGTCACGTTAAAACAAAGTTAAATAATAATTCAATATATTCAAATATAAATATAAATAATAAAAATAAAGAGATCAAAAGAGAGAGGACGGGGATGTCCTCGCGCGTACGTTAATGCGTGTGTCTGTGGTTCACTGGTGCCTGTGTAATCCAACATACATATACATAACAACGAGATTTAATAAGAGTGTACAGTGCCCGTGAGTGGTTTCCAGAGTTTAAATAATAAGACATCGAGGCTTGGATTCAAACCTACCGAGACAATGGAAATCTTTTGGCTCTGCTCCGTTTTTCTTATTCTTGGGACTAATTTCGGTGAGTAATTATTTTTCATATATATTATTTATACTGTTATTATTCTAGCTTTTGATAAAATAAAATTTTTTTTACTTTATTTTTTATTTCGTTGTCATAATCAATACTCGTGATTTATTATTTCAATGGTTAGAAACTTTTTTTTCCTAAACGATAATCACCCGCGGCAGTAAAGAGTGAAATCGTGTGTGCTTCCCTAAACTTTCACTCGATGTAATAGTCTTCTGCAAACATATCACGACTTTAGATCACCGATTGCTCATTAGAGTAATGTAAATATTGTCACTGGATATGAAAGTTTATATATCTAGGGTACCGTTTAATTTAAAAAAAAAAAAATATAGATATTGACTGAACAAGTCAAAGTATTTTTTAATAAATATAAGTTTCATTAGAAATTTTTAATTATGAAATGAAAATATATTTTCTTTATTGATTATAAAAGTTGATAAATTTAGTGTCTCAGTACATTAGTCGTAATATCTTTCATTACTTGTAAAGAAATGAATAAAAAGAGGGGCACAGTAGAAGAGCCATGGCCTACTTTTAGTAAAGTTACTCTCACTCCCGCGTATTTTTTTTAAACAATAAAATTGCACTCTGGGTCATATAATCCATTTGAAACAATAAAAAAAAATAAAATAAAATGAAATGAAAGATGAAGCTTATGAGTGAAGAAAATAAAAATAATTGAAATAGAGCTGACAAGAATCTAAAACCGATATTCGAGTCATTTTGCCGGCTGTTGAAAGATTACGGGTTGGACATAACAGGGAATAAACTGCTGGGATGCGCTTCGTTTTGGAGCCATTACGTCGATGAGTGTACATGTATATTGTAATTTAGTGGTAGTGGTAAGAAAGAATGGAAGTGAAGAGGACGCGGGCTGAAGTGGGCCCGCAAGTGCGAAACCGAGCGGCCCATAGAGATGGAATAGAAATGAAGATGACGGGGGAGAAGATGAGAGCTTGAATGCCGAGCTTGCGAAAAGGGTGGTTGTTGATGCGTACCGTTGTGGCTGGCTGCTTCACCAAATGCATTAAGACTCACCCCCTTGGCCACATCACGGCCCAACCCCAGCCCCAGCCGTAGTTATATTTTCTCTTGTATTCTACTTGTGTGTCTTTCAATCTCGAGAGATCAATGCAATGAGTTTTAAAAAGGATGGAAAATATAATCCATCGATATGTCTCTCGTTTTTACTCTTCATTGGAATTCACTTCCACTCTTAGTGCCAATCACTGAGGATTGTCATGATGAAATATCTTTTTTTTTTTTTGTCAAATCACTTGAGGTGAAATACTCGAAGATTGTGATTTTTTCTGAGGTAAGGAATATTTTTATTTGAAATTATTTATGTTTTATACACTGCATATATATGTAAATATTTAAGTATATATAAATGAAACAAATAGTTTGTGATGGTTATTGATTATTTTTTTAAGATTTATTTAATGTAAGATAAAAAGTACTTTTTATTTTTATGGATATGAGAGACCGGGGCACAATGGGGTACCCTAAACATTCGGTGAAAAGAAAACTTTTTGTTTTATGAAACATTTTGATTTTTTAAATGTTCCATTCATGCTGAAATACATTAGAAAATTTTTGTTAAATATTGAGAAACTGGGGTACAATTTTTTAGCGGATTATCAATATATTTTGTAGTAACTTTTAATTGATTTCATGAATTGCTTACTTGTCTATAAGTGATAAAAAAAAAAAAAAAAAAAAAACCATAAAAACGTTCGACCCTGCGGAAAACCCCAAAACTTTCCGCTGTTTTCGAGCTTCTTGAGATTTCAAATTTCCGTTAGTTTAAAGTTACCGCGAGATGAGAACATTTTCCCTTTCGTCCCGTCTTATTTTTTGGATTTGTATTATCATCTCAGTTAGGTATCAACTTAACGTCAGCAATCAACGATGTCGAACAAATAATCAAGAACATCGATCACATGATCGCTGATTCGAATTTGAAAACTTTCTTATTTGATGTTAGCTAACAGTTATATTCAAACGAGTTTTAATCTATGGCTATAAAAAGAAATAATAATTTATATGATTGAAATAAGTCATCAAAATAAAGTTTTTGTTATTTCTTACCTAGCCGAACTGGCAATGGAGTCAAGAATTTGTTATCATGAATTCGGTTTCGAAAAACCTCGATTTATGTGCTCAACATTTTATAATGGTAGGATAAATTAATTGTTTTTTGACCAATAAAATATAAGAGCGTGGATGAAATGTAGCCTCAAGCCCGGGTTTTTTTTTCTTTGTTCTAAGTTATGTAATGCAAACGACACAAAGAGACATTAACACAAAGCTAATTTTCGATCATTAGGCTAAATGTATTAGGTGATTTTGATTAGATTGTTCAATTTTATAATAGTTTAGAATGTTTGAATTGATGTATGTATAATTGATCTGGGCCTGTAGGCAACAGTTTGAAGAAAACGTATGATAGAATAATAGTAATAATAATCATGATTACGAAACATTAAAATAAAAGCTGTGGGTTTTTTTGTTATTAAAAGTGATTCTCACGATACTATAAAAATTAAGCTAAAATTAACAAACATACTAATATTTTCAACATAAAATGCTACAATTTAAATATAAATAAATTCACTGTTAAAAAGCGGTGTTTAAATTATAATACTGGTATCAGGTAAAATGAACTTACACTAGCATGCCGGTGTTTTTTTACAGTTGAGCTATGTCGAAATTAATATATCAGACAAGGAAGGACAGGCATTAAAAAAACATAACGACTTTTTTTTTATATATATTGAAAGCATGCTTTTATTATTAACGCATCATTTTAACATAACCATGTAAAAATAGCTATTGTCTATTTTGTGGTAATGTGTACATACAGTAATTTTTTTAGTAAGAATTACACAAACAGTTCGATACCGTAAAAACATCAAAACAGCATTTTAATTTTCACCGTGCGTTCAATATCAGAGATATTAAAAATGTATGTTATTGAATTTTTTAATTCTCAATGTTCTTGGTAAAAACTAATATGTACTATAAGTTACCACAGTACCCAAAATTGTGTAAGTTTTGCTGTAAAATCATCTGCGTGTAGACAATACTGAATATGCAATGTTTAAGCTGGAGATGCGGTAGTCAATTTATAGACATAGTATTCGCTAATGAAATGCATAAATTTTGGAGAGATATGTTTGAAAGCCAAAAACCCGCCATAGCCAGGTTGACTCTTGTAAAATAATCCAAGTCTGCCTAGTGGTACTGGTGGTGATAAATTGACCGGTTGCATATCCAAAAATGGCATTACTGCGTTACCTGTATACTTATCTGACCATTTAGATGTAATTAAATCGATGTAATGATATCCCGATTGACTCATTTCATAAGTTTGTATATTTAGATCCTGAGGCGCAGGGAGTTGATATACATTTATATTCACTCTGTGAAAAAATTAATCAAATTGAAACACTAATTAAAAAAAGAAACAAATTTGACTATATTTACTAGGGTGCTTCAAAAAAAAACTTTATTTTTAACTTCCCGCTAAGAAAATTGTAAATTTTCAAAAATTCGGGAAGTTATTGGTTTCGGTCCGATTTACGAAAATCGAATTTCTATCAGATGTCGACGTTTTGAGGTCCTAGGAAGCTATTCTGACTAATTTCAAGATGATGTCCGAGTGTATGTATGTATGTATGTACGTACGTATGTAAATACCTGTATCTTTTGAACGGATGAACCGATTTTGAACTTTAAGGTGCCATTCGACGCGGATTGTCAATATCTTGAAGCCGAGAGGAAATTGAGCTTGGTCGGTAGGGCTCGTTCAGAGATATTCCAAAAATAAAGTTTTTTCAAAAATGTTTTTTTTGGATAACTTTTAATGTGCTCGAAGGATTAATTCCAAAATGGACTGGGCTCTAGAGCTTTATAAGCCGCGTCGAATGCCACCTCAACCATCAAAATCGGTTCATTCGTTCAAGAGAAACCGTTGTCGAAAGAATTAAAAAAAAAAATTTTTTTTATTTTTCCTGAAATATCTCAAAAACGACTCGATAAATCGGATCCAAAATTTTATCAGCTTTAGAACTTGACAAAACGCATCGATTGCCGCCTCAACCATCAAAATCGGTTAATTCGTTCGCGAGATATCGTGGGAGAAAGAAATGCTAAAAAATGGTTTTTTATAAAACAATGGCATACAAAAGTATTTGCGAGCTCGTAGAGCTCGAAAATGTATTCACAATAGTGTTTTCGAGCTCAACGAGCTCGAAAACAGCGGGAAGTTTTGGGGCTGGCCCGCAGGGTCAACTGACAGACCGATTTTTTTTTTTTGCTCTTACCCCCTAAAACGTTAGTGGTTGCCAAGAAAAAAATCCTCCCAAAAGATGGGCTCTCTAGCTCAATTCTAAGAGGTCGCTATTTTAATTTTAATTTCCCATCTGATTAACATGTAAAAATTCATTTTTCCATTCAAAGTGTAATTACTCATAAGCTGCTCGATATTTTTCAAATTTATACATAGACCTTTAAAGCTGAGTCCTCAAGCTTTCCAAAATCCTATGACAAGTCATAATTATCCCCAATTGAAGCTAGCAAAAAAAAATCGAAAATTAACAATTTCATTTTGAAATACAAAATCGATACTTTTCAGATAGCTTCAATTGATATTTGAATAATGGTAATTATGACTTGTCGTAGGGTTTTGGAAAGCTTGAGGACTCAGCTTTAAAGGTCTATGTATAAATTTGAAAAATATTGAGCAGCGTACGAGTAATTACACTTTGAATGAAAAAATAAATTTTTACATGTTAATCAGATGGGAAATTAAAATTAAAATAGCGACCTCTTAGAGTTGAACTAGAGAGCTCATCTTTTGGGAGGATTTTTTTCTCGGCAACCACTAACGTTTTAGGGGGTAAGAGCGAAAAAAAAAAATTAATGTTTTTTTTTGAAGCACCCTAATATTTACCATGCCTTCAGAATATGCTGTTGTACTTTACCTTGTATATCCGGTACTTTGAGGATAACGCAAAGTAGTTTGGCCACTGATAATTCGATTATTAGAATCATACATTTGGGTTCCCTGTATCGCCAACACCAAATGATTATCAGTAAATCTCTCTAACTTAACACCCGTCACAAATTCTCCATCAGGCAATAAAATATCATCCAGATTAAATGATCTCAATGTTGCAGAAAGCACAACGTGGTTTGGATGATTTCCTCTTGTGTAACGTCTATCATCAGTATTCCATCTAACAGTATTAGGATAAATTTTACCGTTATAAAACGTCCCACATTGAACTTCAATGCTAATTATACCATCTTGAACATGGAATCGAGTATCTGTTACAACTCTGATAACGAAAAACAGTTTGTAATAAAAAAAGAAACTAATTAATTTCTTATTTACAAAAACCAGTATCTTACTCATTAATTGCAGTGTTGCATGTTTGCAATAATAAACTAACTTTACGAACACTTAAGATGGGATCAGAATTATCATCACAATAACAATGATTTTGTAACACTGGGTAGGAACCTAACGAGCAGTGTCTCCCCATAATTCGGGTTGCAAAGTCTGTGAATTCTGAATATGCACAGGTTGCACTTCTGATAAATACCTGCAATTTGTAGTTTTCGCGTAATAATGTGATGAAGATAATAACTACATTTCTATAGAAATAAAAAATTAAAATCTGTGAGATGTTCGCATCAGAAACTTACATCTGGACAATATTTGGTGGCAATAAGTTGTGGGACAGCCCAATCTGAATATTGCGCATAATCTGCACATTCATATTCGACTCCTCTCGAATCAGGATTTGAGCGTACGAAATCGTACGAAGCGCTGCTAGAAGTCCTCACTGATGCATAGTTTTTGATACGAATATAATTTTCTCCTTATAGTAAATGTTAAAGGAAGTATAATATAATTATTTAAAAAAACTTGAAATGCGTCAAAAAATTAGGAATCGGTGCAACAAAAGAGCTGCACAAATAGTAATTTTTGCAACGTCCTTTGTTTATTCCAATTTCATATTTAATATATAGAACCTTCTCTCCATAATTGCGGATCACAAGAAATTGTTGATCTGAAATTTATAGTGTTAATTAAGTTCAAATAATATATTGCGGACTCAGTTATTTCAATGACAGCTTGTTTATAAATGTTGAGATACTCGTGTTGCCTATTCTTGTTGAAAGCTACAACGATAATAAGTAATTTTTAAAATCTGTACTAGTCTTGATATTTGTTCGTTTATTAAAAAATAAGTATAATTACTCGGATCAGACGATTTCAGTTTACGATACTCATAAGCCATTATAATCATAGTGTACCCTTGGGTAACAGTTCCCACAATATATTTATAAAAATTGTATAGTTTATCGTAAGCAGAAATATCATTGCAATCACGATGATAATTTTGCTAAAATAATAAAAATATGTACATTTAAACATAATGATTCTTACTGTGGCAAAATGATAAAGCCTTATTACCTGGTTTCTTGAATAAGCGACAGCTATTTCAAAAATATTTTTGCCTGCGTAAAAAGAATTTCTAGTAGCCAACCTAGTGGCCTTTAAAATATCCGTTAGTTTGTCTTTCAAGTCATCGTTATCAATAATTGAAGAAATGTATGCATCAATGGATTCATGACAATAGTATTTTAATTGATAATAAATTCTTAAAAAATCATTTTTATATCTAGTGTCAATAATATTCATTTTGTTATTTATATCTAACATGTAGTTCATGTCTTCTCTCAAAGAGGTTTCCAAAATAACACGGAGGGCATTCACGTGCGCGACAGAAGTTAAATTTCTAACTTGGTCTTTCACTTCATTAATATTTAAACACGAGTTTTAAATATTTTTAAGCTTATTTGGTAGTTTGTTTTAAAAATATTCATCGCTGTCATTATACCAGGAACTAGTCAAATAATATCGTTAATTAAATCGACTACACCTTCCACTAATGGTATTAATTTGACGTTAGCAATCAACGATGCCGAACACATAATCAGGAACATCAAAATATTGCCTCAAGCCTGGGTTTTTTTTTCTTTGTTCTAACTTTTTTAATATGAACGACACAATGACACATCAACACAAAAAAAAAATTTAATGCATTAGATGATAACACTTGAAATACATCGAGTGGGGTTAATTTAATTGGTAAAAAAATACCCTCAGATTTAAAGCGATATTCCATCCACTTTCTTATATTTGATTGGTGAAAAAATGAATTATTTATCCTACCATCACTAAATTTTAGGTATATAAATCGTGGTTAATCGGAGTTGAATTCACTTTAACATATAATCGACTCCGTTGCCAGTTCGGATAGGTAAGAAATAACCAAAACTATATTCTGATAATTTATTTTGACTCTATATAATTATTATTTTTAATCATAACTGTAGATTAAGACTTGTTTGAATATAATTGTTAGCTCACATCAAATAAGATGGTTCCAAAATTTGGATCATCGATCGTTCGATCGATGTTCTTGATTATTTGTTCGGCATCGTTGATTGCTAACGTTAAATCGATAATAATAGTGGGAGATGTAGTCGATTTAATTAACGATATTACCTCACTAGTAACCGGTATGGATGGTCTGATTGAGCTCATAAAAAATGACGACAGCGATGAAATTTTTCAAAAACAAGTAACAAATAAACTCGACGACATTTATAAGACGTGTTCGAAGATTGATGATGTAAAAGACCAAATTAAAAATTTAACTTCTGTCGTGGATGCAAATGCCATCCGTATTATTACGGAAATCGCTTTGAGAGAAGATATGAACTACATGTTAGGAATAAATGAAATATTGAATATAATTGAAACTAGATATAAACATGATTTTTCAAAGATTCGTGAACAAATAAAAAACTATCAGCATGAATCCATCGATACGTACATTTCCTCGATTATTGATAACGATGACTTGAAAGATAAATTAACGAAAATTTCAAAGGCCACTAGATTAGGTACTAGAAATCGCTTTTATGCAGATAAAAATATTTTTGAAATAGCTGTCGCTTATTCGAAAAATGAGGTAATGTGACTTCATCATTTTGCCACAGTAATGAGAATCATTAAGTTTATATGCATATATTTTTATTTTTTTAGAAAAATTATCATCGGGATTGTAATGATATATCTGCTTACGATAAACTATACAATTTTTATAAATATATTGTGGGAACTGTCACCCAAGGCTACACTATGATTATAATGGCTTTTGAGTATCGTAAACTGAAATCGTCTGATCCGAGTAACTATACCTATTTTTTAATTAACAAACAAACATTAAGACTAGTACAGATTAAAAAAACTACTTATTACTATCGTAGCTTTCAACAAGAATAGGCAACACGAGTATCTCAACATTTATAAACAAGCTGTCATTGAAATAACTGAGTCCGCAATATATTATTTGAACTTAATTAACACTATAAATTTCAGATCAACAATTTCTTGTGATCCGCAATCATGGAAAGAAGGTTCTATATATTAGATATGACGAAATCGGAATAAACAAAGGATGTTGCAAAAATCATTTTTGCTGCTCTTTTGTTACACCGATTCCTTATTTTTCTATGCAATTAAAGTTTCTTATTGATAACTCTGTGATATTTTCTTGAATATGTATTAGGAGAAAATTATATTCGTGTCAAAAACTATGCATCAATTAGAACTTTAAGCACCGCTTCATATGATTTCGCACACTCAGATCCTGATCCGAGAGGAATCGAATATGAATGCGCAGATTATGCTCAATATCCAGATTCCGCTATTCCAGAACTTATTGCCACTAAGCATTGTCCAGGTGTAAGTTTCTGATGCGAACATTTTACCGATTTAAATTTATTATTTCTATACAAATGTAGTTATTGTCTTCATCATGTTGTTATGCAAAAACTACAAATTTCAGGTATTTTTGAGAAGAGCAACGTGTGCATATTCAGAATTCACAGATTATGCAACCCGAATTATGGGGAGACAATGCTCGTTAGGTTCTTATCCAATGTTACAGGAACACTGTTTTTGTGATGATAGTTCTGATCCCGTTTTGAGTGTTCGTAAATTAAGTTTGTTACCGCAAACATGCAGAACTGATAAAAGAGAGTAAGATACTGATTTTTTTGTTGTTTGAAAAGCCATTATTTTTTTTCTATCATAAAACTTTTTTTTTTATCAGAGTAGTGACGAATGTGCGATGGCATCTGCATGATGGCATAATTAGCATCGAAATTCAATGTGCGGTGTTTGTTAACGGTATAGCCGATCCTAATACTGCTAGATGGAATACAGATGATAGACGTTACACAAGAGCAAATCATCCAAATTATGTTGTGCTATCTGGAACATTGAAATCATTTAATCTGGATGATATTTTATTGCCTGACGGAGAATTTGTGACGGGAGTTCAGATTGAAAAATTGAACAATAACCATTTATCGTTAGTACTACGGGGAACTAAAATGTATGATTCTAATAACCGAATTATTACTGGAAAAACTAGTTTGCGTTTTCCTCAAAATACCGGAAATTCAAGGTAAAGTACAGCATATCATGATAACATGGCAAATGTTATTAATTTTTTTTTCTTTTTGTAATTGGTACTTTAATTCGTTTAATTTTTTCACAGAGTGAATATAGATTTATATCAACTTACTACACCTCTGGATATAAATAAACAAACTTATGAAATGAGTCAATCGGGAAGTCATTACGTCGATTTAACAATGTCTAAATTTTCAGATAAGTATCAAAACAACGCGGTAATACCGTTTCTCGATATGCAACCGGTCAATTTATCACCACCAGTACCACTAGGTGGACTTGGATTATTTTACAAGAGTCAACCTGGCTATGCCGGATTTTTGACTTTCAAACTTATTTCCCCAAAATTCATCCATTTCATTCCTGAAAACTATGTCGATAAATTAAATGTCGCATCCCTGTCTCATTAATCATTGAGTATTCAGTATTGTCTACACGCAGATGATTTTATAATAAAACTTACACAACTTTGGGTACTGTGGTAACTTATAATACATATATAAGCTTCTACCAAGAGAACATTGAGAATTATAGAATTTGATAACATGTATTTTGAGTGTCATTAGTATTAAACGTACGGTGAAAATTGAAAAGCTGGCTTGTCTTTACGGTACCTAACTGTTTCGGTAATTTTTACTAAACAAATTATTGCGTGTACACGTTACAATAAAATATACAATGGTTATTTTTACATGGTTATGTTAAAATGATGCGTTGATAATAAAAGCATGCTTTCAAAATACAAAAACAAAATCGTTATATTTTTTTAATGCCTGTCCTTTCTTGTCTTATATATTAATTATGATATAGATTACTGTGATAAAACACCGGTACGATAGTATGAGTTCATTTTAATTATCGACGTCATTGAAACACCGCTTTTTAACAGTGTACTTATTTACGTTTAAATTTAAGTGTAACATGCCGAAAATATCAATTTATTTTCTATTTGCAGTGTAATTATTCCAATATAGGTCGTGAAAAGACAATTTTTATTGTACTAGAAAAATCATTTTTAATAATAAAAAAACGCACAGTTTTTATCTTAATACTTCTCAATCATGATTATTATTACTTTCGTGTCGTATGTCTTCTTTAAACTGAGGCCTACAGCAGTTTATTGCAATAAAGACAATTACAATCATCAGATTTAACTTTTAATAATTTTTGTTTCTCATACCGACGCCAAAAGTTCAATTTGTCTCTTCCGCTGAAGCGGGAAAAAAGTGGCGTTTTGTTCTCTAGGGATTCAAAAGTGCGCGTGCGCAATTATATCTGCGTCGACTCTTGTACATGTATATATATATATATATATATATATATATATATATATATATATATATATATATATATATATATATAATCACACTAAATTGTCTGTAACGAGCCAAGTGACAGAATCCATGCAATATCTTAAATAACCAATTATTTTGATTAAAAAACTCGAATTAATTAATAAAAAATTGGAACAACATATGAGTTCTTCAGAAAGTTCTCCGCTCTGTAGCAAATGGTGGACATAATGATTCTCATTACTAAGGCTAAATGATAAAGTCATATTACCTCATTTTTCGAATAAGCGACAGCTATTTCAAAAATATTTTTATCTGCATAAAAACGATTTCTAGTAGCCAAACTAGTGGCCTTTTCTGTTTAGAAAATCTTATAGAATCCAATAGATTCTTATAAATTCCCATAGAAATGGCATAAGAATGAATGAGTTCTATGAAAACTGCTATAGTTAAGTATAGGGCCTTATCTATGCAGCTATAAGAATCTATGGGATTTTTTAAACAGGGTTTTAAACATCCGGCAGTTTATCTTTCAAGTCATCGTTTTCAATCATCGAGGAAATATATGCATCGATGGATTCATGACGATAGTTTTTTAATTGATGATAAATTCTTGTTAAATCGTTTCTCTATTTAGTCTCAATTATATTTAATTTGTTATTTATATCTAATATGTAGATCTAGCTTCTCTCAAAGAGGTTTACGAAATAACATATTGCATTGGCATCCACGACAGAAGTTCAATTTCTAATTTGGTCTTTTACTTCATCTATCTTCAAACACGCGTTATAAATATTGTCGAGTTTGTTTGTTACTTTGGTTTAAAATTCATGATCGCTGATGTCATTTTTTATGAGCTCAGTCCGACCGTCCAAATTACCAGTAACTAATTCGTGATATCGTAATTAGTTTGACTACACTTCCCACTAATAATATTAGTTTAACGTTAGATAAAGCTTTCTGTGTTCTATCTTTCTTGATATGAACGAAATAAAGGCACATTAACACAAAGCAAAATTCAATGCATTAGATGATAACACTTGAGATATATCAAGTAGATTTTATTGGATGGATAAAAAATACCCCCGAGCTTGAAGAAATTTATCTTCCACGTTCTTATTTTTTACTGGTCAAAAAACAATCAATTCATCGCACCATCACTAAATTTTGGGTATATAAATCGAGGCTAATTTCACTTGAATTCACTGTAACAATTAATCGACTCCGTTGCCAGTTTGGATATTAGGTAAGAAATAACAATAATTTTGTTTTGATGACTTATTTCAACTATATGTACAATTTTTATTCCTTATTATAACTATAGATTAAGAATTGTTTGAATATAATTGTTGGCTAACATCGAATAAGATGGTTTCAAAATTAGGATCATCGATCATTCGATCGATGTTCTTGATTATGTGTTCGGTATCGTTGATTGCTAACGTAAAATCGGCGCCTAACCCAGTGACAGACTTGAGAAAAGTAGTTAATATAATTAACGATATTACTTCACTATTTACCGGTATGGATGGTATTATTAAGCTAGCAAAGAATGACGATAGCGATAAAGAGTTTCAAAAGAAAGTAGAAAATGAACTCGACAATATTTATAAAGCGTGTTCAAAGATAGATAACGTAAAAGAAGAAATCAGAAATTTAACTTCTGTCATAGACGCAAATGCCATCCATCTTATTAAGGAACTCTCTTTGAGAGAAGATATGAACTACATGTTAGAGATAAATAACAAATTGAATATAATTGGAACTAGATATGAAAACGATTTTAAGAAAATTTATCCTCACATCAAAAACTATACTCATGAAGAAATCGATGCATATATTGCCTCGATTATTGATAACGACAACTTAAAGGATAAACTAACGGAAATTTTGAAAGCAACTAAGTTGCCTGATGGTCATGATCCTTATCCAGGAAAAAATGTTTTTGAAATAGCTGTCGCTTATTCGAAAAATGAGGTAATATGACTTCGGCATTTTGTCACGTCAATGTGAATCATTATGTTTATATGTCTATATTTTTATTATTTTAGAAAAATCATCATCGTGAATGTGATAGTATTTCCGCTTACGATAGACTATTTAATTTTTATCAATATGTAATAACCACCGTCACTCAAGGGTACACTATGATTATAATGTCTTATGAGTATCGTAAACTTAAATCGTCTGATCCGAGTAATTATACTTATTTTTTTAATTAACAAACAAATATCAACACTAGTACAGATTTTAAAAATTACTAATTATCGTTGTAGCTTTCAACAAGAATAGGCAATACGAGTATCTTAACATTTATAAACAATCCATCATTAAAATAACTGAGTCAGTTCAGTATTATTTGAACTCGAATAACAACATAAACTTCAAATCGACAATTTCTTGTGATCCGAAATCATGGGGAGAAGGTTCTATATATTAAATATGAAATTGGAATAAACAAAAGACGTTGCAAAAATTATTATTTCTGCAGCTCTTTCGTTACACCGATTCCTAATTTTTCTACGCAATTAAAGTTCTTGTTACTAATTCTGTTATATTTATTCTAACATTTACTATTAGGAGAAAATTATATTCGTATCAAAAACTACGTATCACTTAAATCTTTAACAACCATTCATGAAGGATTTTTTGACTTAAAACCTGATACGAGAGGAATAGGATATGAATGTGAAGATTTTGCGGAATATGCAGATTGGAGTTTTGAAAATCTTATTGTGACTAAACATTGTCCAATTGTAAGTTTCCGATGTGAACATTTCACAGATTTGTATTATATTCATTATTTCTAATGGATTTAGTCATCAGTCGATACATCAATGCGTGGATAATTATAATTTTCAGGCATTCACTTGGACCGGCCCTGATTTATCATATTCAGAATCCCCAGATTTTACAAACCGAGCTTCTGGGAGACGATGTCATGTAGGTTCTCTGTCATTATTAGACGATAGTTGTTATCGTGATCATAATTCAGATCGCATCCTGAGTGTTCGCAAATTAAGTTTATTATGGCAAACGTGCAATTATCGAATGAATGAGTGAGATACTGATTTTTTTTGTTAGAAAAGTAATTAGTTTTGTTTTCTACTATACATTGTTTTTCGTTGGCAGAGTTGCAATCGCTTTTCGATGGCATGTTCAAGATACTATAATTAGCATTGAAATTCAATGTGGAACGATCATTAACGGTACAGTTGATATAAATACTCTTAGATGGAATGAAGATAATAGAGTTTACACAAAAGATAATCATCCAGAATATGTTGTGCTTTCTGGAACATTGAGATCATTCAATATGGATGATATTTTATTGCCTGATGGAGAATTTGTGACGGGAGTTAAGTTTGAAAAATTGACTGATAATCATTTGTCTTTGGTGCTACAGGGAACTAGAATGTATGATTCTGATAATCGAATTATCAATTCCTACAGTACTTCGCGGTTTCCAGAAAATACCGGAAATCCAAGGTAAAAAATAGCATATTATAATGGCATGGCAAATGTAATTGATTTTTTCTTTTTTTAATTTGAACAATTTCTTCACAGAGTGAATATAGATTTAAATCAACTCCCTTCACCTCTGGAAATGAATACACAAACTTATGAAATGAGTCAATCGGGACGTCATTACGTCGATATAGCAATATCTAAATGGTCAAATAAGTATACGGGGAACGCGGAATTACCATTTTTGGATATGCGACCGGTCACTGTATCACCACCAGTACCACTAGGTGGACTTGGATTATTTTACAAGAGTCGACCTGGCTATGGCGGGTTATTGGCTTTCAAACATATTTCCCCAAGATATGTGCATTTCATTCCTGTAAACTATGTCGAAAAATTGACTATCACACCCCCAGCTTAATCATTGAGTATTCAATATTGTCTACACGCAGATGATTTTCCAGTAAAAGTTACACAATGTTGGGTACTGTGGTAACTTGTAGTACATATATAAGTTTTTACCAAGAGAACATTGAGAATTATGAAATTCGATAACATGAATTTTGAGTGTCATTAGTATTAAACGTACGGTGAAAATTGAAAAGCTGGCTTGTCTTTACGGTACCAAACTGTTTTGTTAATTTTTACTAAACAAATTACTGCGTGTACACGTTACAATAAAATATACAATGGTTATTTTTACATGGTTATGTTAAAATGATGCGTTAATAATAATAATAAATAAAAACATGCTTTCAAAACAAAGTCGTATTTTTTTAATACCTGTCTTTTCTTGTCTAATATATTAGCAATGATATCAATTACTGTGATAAAACACCGGCCGGTAGTTTGAGTTCATTTTACCTTATACCAATATTATAAGTGACGTCTTTGAAACACCGTTTTTCAACAGTGTATACAAAATACTTATTTACGTGTAATTTTAATTGTAACATGTCGAAAATATCAATTTATTTTCTAATTTCAGAGTAATTATTTATATATGGGGCATTCCACGCCGAAATCGACCACTTTTGAACCCGACCCCTTTAATTTGGCTGAAAATTTTTCAATCTTTTTCTACCCCATCAAAAACGTTTCTCATAATTTTTTCAAATTTTTTCACTCAACCGAAAAAAAACTTATAAATTTTTGAGAAAAATGGCTTTTTTCATTTTAAATAGCTATAACTTTTTCAAAATTTGACTGACTGGGACGTTTTTTTTTATAAAATTTTTGTTTTTAAATGTACTTTTTGAAAAAAAATACAAAAAAATTATTGCGACCTATCTTCATTGTTTTTTTGTAGATTTTTAGAAAAAATCAAAAATTTTTCGATGTTTACCATTTTTGATTTTTGATTTTTTTTTTTTTTGTATAAAACTTTGACATTTTCTGCAGATCCTCAAATTTTTTCAGAGTGATGTTTTTTCGATTCCGATTTTTTTTTTCCAATTGAAAAAAAAAATTTTTTATAACTAACCTTATTTCTCATAACACCATGCTTAAAATTTTTGAGATTGCTCAGAAAACTTTCAAATTTGGAAAAAAAAATAAAAACAATAAATTTAAATGGTAATCCTCGAAATAATTTGAATTTTGTTCGAAAAATCAAGTTTAAAAATAGAAGAACCTTCTGAATAATTTTTTTGTATTTTTTTTCTCTGACAACTACGTTCAAAAACGAAGAAAATGAAAGAAAAAAAGTTTTCGTTTGGTCCATTTTTGGACAAATGCTAGCAATTCAAAAAAAAAAATTTTTTTAACCATGAAACAATGAGTGTAGAAGGAATTTTGTTGAATTGCCAGCATCTGTCCAAAAATGGACCAAACGAAAACTTTTATTTTATATTTTCTTCGTTTTTGAACGTAGTTTTCAGAAAAAAAATTATTCAGAAGGTTCTTCTATTTTTACACTTGATTTTTCGAACAAAATTCAAATTATTTCGAGGATTACCATTTAAATTTATTGTTTTCAGTTCTTTTTCCAAATTTGAAAGTTTTCTGAGCAATCTCAAAAATTTTAAGCATGGTGTTATGAGAAATAAGGTTAGTTATAAAAAATTTTTTTTTTCAATTGGAAAAAAAAAATCGGAATCGAAAAAACATCACTCTGAAAAAATTTGAGGATCTGCAGAAAATTTCAAAGTTTTATATAAAAAAAAAAAAATCAAAAATCAAAAATGGTAAACATCGAAAAATTTTTGATTTTTTCTAAAAATCTTCAAAAAAACAATAAAGATAGTTCGCAATAATTTTTTTGTATTTTTTTTCAAAAAGTACATTTAAAAACAAAAATTTTAGAAAAAAAACGTCCCAATCAGTCAAATTTTGAAAAAGTTATAGCTATTTAGAATGAAAAAAGCCATTTTTCTCAAAAATTTATAACTTTTTTTCGGTTGGGTGAAAAAATTTGAAAAAATTATGAGAAACGTTTTTGATGGGGTAGAAAAAGATTGAAAAATTTTCAGACAAATTAAAGGGGTCGGGTTCAAAAGTGGTCGATTTGGCGTGGAATGCCCCATATATATTGTAAAAAGAAAATTTTCATTGTACTGGGAACATCATTTCTAATAATAAAAATACCCACAGCTTTTATATTAATGCTTCTCAATCATGATTATTATTATTATCTTGTTATTGTATTTTTTTTTCAAATTGATGCCTTTAGGCAATTATACATATCATCAGTTCAATAATTTTAAACTATTATAAAATTCATTAATCTAATCAAACTCACATAATACATTTCGAGTACTATCTTAATGATTAGAAGTCAGCTATGTGTTATTAAAGTCTCTTTGTGTCGTTTACATTACAAAACTTTAAACAAAGAAAAAAAGTCACGGGCTTAATGCAATATGTAATCCATGCTTTTATATTTTATTGATAAAAAAAACGATTAACTTATCCTGCCGGTACAAAATTTCGGGTATATAAATCAAGGTTTATCAAATCCGAATTCATTATAACAAATTTTCTACTCCGTTGCCAGTTTGATAGGTAAGAAACAACTATAACTTTATTGTAATAACTTATTTCAACTGTATATAATTCTTATTTTTCATTAAACTATAGATTAAGACTTGTTTGAATATAATTGCTGGCTAACATCAAATAAGATGGTTTCAAAATTCGGATCATCGATCGTTCGATCGATGTTCTTGATTATTTGTTCGATATCATTGATTGCTAACGTTAAATCGATACCTAACCCAGTGACAAAAGTGAGAAGTGTAGTTAATATAATTAACGATATTACCTCACTAGTTACCGGTATGGATGGTATGATTGATCTCATACAACATGACGACAGCGATGAAGTATTTCAAAACAAAGTAACAGATAAACTTGACGATATTTATAATGCGTGTTTGAAGATTGATGAAGTAAAAGAGCAAGTCAGAAATTTGACTTCTGTCGTGGACGTAAGTGCCATCCGTGTAATTGAGGAAATCGCTTTAAGAGAAGATATGAATTACATGTTTGATATAAATCATAAATTGAATATAATTGGGACTAGATATAAAAACGATTTTTTGAGTATTTATCCTCAAATCAAAAACTATCGTCATGAATCCATTGATACTTATATTGCCTCGATCATTGATAACGATGACTTGAAGGATAAACTAACGGAAATTTTGAAAGCAACTAAGTTGGTTGATGGTCATGATCCTTATGCAGGAAAAAACATTTTTGAAATAGCTGTCGCTTATTCGAAAAATGAGGTAATATCACTTTGTCATTTTGCCACAGTAGTAAGAATCATTATGTCTATATGCATATATTTTTATTATTTTAGAAAAATCATCATCGTGAATGTAATGGTATTTCTGCTTACGATAAATTATACAATTTTTATAAATATATAGTAGCAACTGTCACTCAAGGGTACACTATGATTTTAATGGCTTATGAGTATCGCAAACTGAAATCGTCTGATCCGAGTAATTATACCTAATTTTTAATTAACAAACAAATATCAAGACTAGTACGGATTTTAAGAATTACTTATTACCATTGTCGCTTTTTATAAGAATAGGCAACACGAGTATCTCAACATTTATAAACAAGCTGTCATTAAAATAACTGAGTCAGTGCAGTATTATTTGAACTCAAACAACAACATAAACTTCAAATCAACAATCTCTTGTGACCCACAGTCATGGAAAGAAGGTTTTATCAATTAAATATGAAGAAATCGAAGTAAACAACGGACGTTGCAAAAATTAGTATTTTTGCTGTTCTTTCGTTTTACCGATTTCCAATTTTTCTACGCATTTAAAGTTTTTGTAAATAATTCTATTATATTTTCTTTAACATCTACTACTAGGAGAAAATTATATTCGTATCAAAAACTATGTGTCAATTAGATCGTTCTCAACCCCTCATTACGAATTCATACACTCAAAACCTGATAGGAGAGGATTAGAATATGAATGCAAAGATTTTGCGGAATATGCAGATTCTGCTATCCCAGAACTTATTGTGACTAAACATTGTCCAACTGTAAGTTTCCGATGTTGACATTTCATAGATTTATATTTAGTATTTCCAATTTATTTAGAGTTTAGCTATCAATCGATATGTGCAAAATTATAATTTTTAGCCATTCTATCCAAGCACCCATGATTCATCATATTCAGAATTCACAGACTATGCCACCCGAATTATGGAGAGAAAATGTCATTTAGGCTATCAGTCGATAGTCGAAGATCGTTGTGATTCTGATGAAAGTTCGGATCCCGTCTTGAGCGTTCGTAAATTGAGTTTAATATTGCAAACATGCAACATTGATAAAAAAGAGTAAGATACTGATTTCTTTTTGTTTGAAGCGTCATGAGTTTTTTTACTATTATAAATCGATTTCCATTGCCAGAATTGTAACAAATACGCGATTCCATGTTCAAGATGGAATAGTTAGCATCGAAATTCAATGTGCAGTGTTTGTTAACGGTGAAGTTGATACCAGAACTCTTAGATGGAATACAGATGATAGACGTTACACAAGAGCAAGTCATCCAAACCATGTCGTGCTTTCTGCAACACTGAAATCATTTAATCTAGATGATATTTTATTGCCTGACGGAGAATTTGTGACAGGAGTTCAATTTGAAAAATTAAACAATAATCATTTTTCGTTGGTACTACGAGGAACTAAGATGTATGATTCTAAGAATCGAATGATCAATGGCCACACTACTTTGCGGTTCCCAGAAAATACCAGAAATTCAAGGTAAATCATAGCACATTATGGTAGGCAGGGTAAATGTAATTGATTTTCCCTTTGTTTAATTGGTATTCGAATTTGTATAATTTCTTCACAGAGTGAATATAGATGTACATAAATTCATTACACCTCTGGAAATAAGTAAACAAACTTTTGAAATGAGTCAATCGGGAAGTCATTATGTCAGTTTGGCAATATCTAAATGGTCAGAAAATTATACAGGCAACGCGGTCATACCATTTTTGGATATGCAACCAGTCAATGTATCTCCAGCAGTACCTCTAGGAGGACTTGGGTTATTTTACAAAAGTCAACCTGGCTATGGCGGGTTTTTGGCTTTCAAACATATCTCTCCAAAATTTATGCATTTTATTAGCGAAGACTATGCCGATAAATTGACTATCGCATCTACTTCTGCTTAATCATTGAATATTCATTAATGTCTACACGCAGATGATGTTACAGTAAAACTTACACAACTTTGGATACTGTGGTAACTTATAGTACATGTATACATGCATATATGCACAGAAAAAAACGGATTTCTTGGCACAAAAAATTTTCACTCGTCTCAAGAAATCTTGTGCAGTATGAATTGAAAACGAAAATTTTCTTGAGGCGAGAAAACATTTTTTTATGGCAAGAAAAAGTTTTTAGGTGTGTGAAAATTTTTATTTTCATTCCATAAGGCAAAATATTTCTACACACAAAAAAAAATTCTCGACTGAAGGTAAATATTCTTGATTCAAGAAAATTTTTTTGGAGACTTAAATTTTCTTAGATAAAGTAGAAATCTTCTCCAACCAAGACGAATTCTCTTGGCTCAAGAAAATCTTGACTTGGTTCCCGAAAACGTTTGTCTTCAAAAATATTTTCTTGACTCAAGATATCTGTTTTTTCTGTGTAGCGCCAAGAAATCCTTGTTTCTTTGTGTAACTTTACACCATGAACATTAAGAATTATGTAACTCGAAAACATGTATTTTGAGTGTCATGGTATTAACTCATGGTGAAAATTGAAATGCTGTCTTGTCTTTACGGTACCCAATTATTTGGGTAATTTTTACTAAACAAATTAGTGCGTGTACACATTATAATGATGTATACAATAGTTATTTTTACATGGTTATTTTGAAATGATGCGTTAATAAATAAAACCATGCTTTTTCCAAATATAAAAACAAAGTCGTTATGTTTTTTTAATACCTGTACTTTCTTGTCTTATATATTGATTATGATATAAATTACTGCAAGAATTACGGCACGGTAGTATGAGTTCACTTTACCTCGTACCAGTATTATAATTGACATCATGTAAATACCGCTTTTCAACAGTGTAATTTGTTACGTTTAAATTGTAACATGTTATGTCAAAAATATTAATTGATTTGCTAATTTCAGCGTAATTATTTCAAAATTTATAGTAAAAAGAAAATTTTCAGAGTACCTACTTTAAAAATAATTTTTAATAATATTTTTTATTCTTATTTTAGAATTCCTTATCGACGTTCTAATTAGCAAATCGTATAATTTAATATTTTCAGTAGGTGATTCTGTGCAGTTTTCAGATAGTAATAGTAAGAAAAAATATTATTTGAGTAACTTAGACAAAAATATTATATATATACTAGATATGGAATTGATTTCTGGTTGAAAAAAAAATTTTTTTTAATTGCTCTTTTTCGCATAAATGGAGGATTTTCTGAAATGGAGTTAGCCAATTTGCTCATTAGAACGTCGTTATGTTTCATAAATTATAATATTAATGTTGACTGTTTACCGAATTGTAAGTATCCCGATGAAAAAAGATTTTGTCTAACCATATATGATCATGCATAATTGTCTATATATGATCAGATCCAAAAATTGGCCAGGTCTAATTATATATAGTCAGATATGTTTATACATGATCATATATGATTATATAAAATCATGCATGAACGAATATAGTCATTTTTAGAATCTCATTTAGAATATCTGTAAATTATTAATTAAGTAAATTAATTAGGATTTATTGTCTTCATCAATATAAATGTCGGTTAAAATTAAATAATAAAAAAAAAAAAATTATTATCCGTTGACTACTATTTTACTATGAGGTCACCCGTCCAATTAATGTCCCACGCCGATGCTGCTTAACTTTGGTTATCGATGGATTGTAGTCTGATTCTCTAGTCTGTTCTACACTTATAATTAAGAAAAGTTTATGGCATTACTTAACTCAAATAATCAAATTGATACTTTATATTTTTAAATTGCTGCCAAAACCTTTGAACATTTTTTAAGTATTGGGGATTCAAGTTTGATTGATGGTTGACAAAATAAAAATTTAATAACTTTGATATTAAAAAATTGTCATATTATTTAATTTATATATATATATTTATTGGAACTATATACATAATTAAATATTTATAGGTTTCATATCAATAAAGTCTGATCAGATTTAATCATACATAGACATATACAACTACATATAAGTTTATATCAGTCATGTCTGATCAGATCTAATCATGTACAGACTTATATATGATTATATATGGGGTTATAACAGCCAGGTATGATTATATCTAATTATATCTAGACTCATATATGATCCGATCTGATCATATATAGACTTATATATGGTTATAAATGGAATAATAACAGCCAAGTATGATCATATCTAATTATATATTGTTATGTCCGCCGCTTAATTTTAATTATTTATCCGGGATTTCTCCCTTTGTTAGCGATAGTAATTTTGGACAAGCGGGTTGGAGGGTGCGGACAACAATAAAGAATACGAGGAAGAATTTATCTTCCTATAATTTATTATTTATAGTGGATCTTTTCGAATATTAAGAACCCAAACGTCTCCGAAGAGACTGGTGCTCTTGTTTAAGCCAAAAATATTTTAAGAATGATAGAATAATAGTTCGTTCACCTACCTTTCGATGTCAATTCTTCTAGTGCGGCAGCTATTATCCCTCCAGAACTAAACAGCTCACTCGGCCTTCCTGTAGGGTTGGTAGAATGGGTGCTGCTGGGTTGGTAGGATGATATCTTATGTACTACTTTCGAATGAAAATCGAACGGCTTGAGTGATGAACTTGATCTTTTATTAAGTATTTCAAATTACAACGTTTTAACTGAACGTCACTTGTTCACTCTAGTTTTTCACAACTTTTATATAATTTATATTATAAGATTATTTATCTTATCAGATATTTTAAACAGATTTTTATTTATAAATTGCGTCCTTTTTCACACCCAAAAGGGGTTTTTATGCGCAGAAACTCGGCACGAAGTGAGATCACAAATTCACGTGATTTGTGTCACAATTCACTCAAACCGGATAGATCTTCGAGATCTTTCAATTGCAATTAAGAACTATACTCTACACGATAGTTGACTATCAGCCGAGTATCTAACTCAATTGGCAATTTAATTTATTAATAATGACCGTAAATGAATAAATTAATATCCTACACGAAATTAATCAGCTGGATACCTAGATCGACTTACGGTTTAATTGATTCGAATTTTTGTAAATGAATAAATTAATATCCTACACGAACTTAATCAGCCGGATACCTAGATCGATTTACAATTTATTTAGAGTAAATTTGGAAAACCGTAACTGATAAATCAATATCCTACACAAAATTAATCAGTCGGATACCTATATCAGCGACGATTACTTATTTCCACGTCAGAAGATTTCTGCAATAAGATTACGCTATCAACGCCGTTTACGCGGACCAGGAAGTCAAAAATAAACTAAAGGCCCTGAGCCATGGTGCTCAGGCTTTTTATAGACTTTGCTTGGCGATTGATGTGGAATTTTTAATTATCGTCATTGGTGGAAGGTGACGACAGTTTATTGTTTATTCGTTAAACTTATTGCAGTTGTCTTCCCACTATTCTTTGCCGCATAAAAAGGTGAAAAAGCTGACGCTGCGCTTTCGCGCACTTTGCAAAGAGGAGCTCAGAAATAATTATTTTTAATAATTATTAAAATAAAAAAAAATTATTTGGACATAACAATATAGACTCATATATGATCAGACCTGATCATATATAGACTTATATATGGTCATATATGGGGTTATGGCAGCCAGGCATGATCAGATCAAATTATGTATAGGATTATATATACTCAGATCTGATCATATATAGACTTGTATATGATTATATATGGGGTAATAACAGCCAGGTATGATCAGATCTAACTATATATAGACTTATATATAAATAGATCCGATCATATATATATAGACTTATGTCTGATTATACATGGGGTTATAACAGCCAGGTATGATCAGATATAATTATGTATGGGGTCATAAATAATTATATATAATTATATATGACCCCATATATAATCATGCATGATTATATATAACTTCATATGATTATATATAATCATATATGATCTTATATATGAACATATAATGATTAGACAAAATCTTTTTTCATCGGGATGGTATTGTTAAAAATCTGCTGGCCTGATTTGAGTTGAGTTCGAGTTATGAGTTGTAAGTTATAAGTTATAAATTATAAATTTAAGCGTTTTTACTGTATGCATATGTATCAATTTGATTATGATCGAAAGAGGTCAAACTTGGCGATTAAAAAACTAAAATAGATAAATAAATAAATAATAATTAAAATACTAACAGCTGTTATCTTAATGTTTCTCAATCATGATTTTTATTATTGTTTTGTTATCGTGTGTCTTCTCTAACCCTTTCTCGGTTGACCTTGAGCCCCTACTCTTAGTTTTGATCTTACATCTTCGTCTTAAAGTGAGAGAGCGATAGCCTGTTTAGTAGAGAAGGGACAGAAAAAATAGTAGAAGGGGGCGCATGCATGCACTACTACGATTGAATCGTTACTCACATTGCTTTATTAAGAGCTGTGATTGGTTTTATCCCCAAATAGCTCACACCGATACTCTTCGAGACGGATTATCGGGATATGGTTAAACTGATGCCTATTGGCAATTGTAAATTCATCAATTCAATCGATCTAAACTATGATAGAATTCAACAATCTAATCAAATCCACTTAATACATTTCGAGGATCACCTAATGATGAAAAGTCAGCTTTGTGTTATTGAAGTCTCTTTGTGTCGTTTGCATTAAAACACTTTGAACAAAGAATATTTCATCCACTTTCTTATATTTCATTGGTCAAAAAACGATTAATTTATCCTGCGGGTACAAAACTTTGAATACATAAACGAGGTTAATCGAAGCTAAATTCATTATAACGAATTTTCGACTCCGTTGCCAGTTTGGTAGGTAAGAAATAACAATAACTTTATTGCATGCCTTGAGTGCGAAGCGCTGAGGCTATAGGCTCTACACTCGCTTGAAAATGAAAAATTTTCGATTTTGTCATATTAAATTGTTTATAAATTTATAAGTACACTTAAATGATATAAAAAAATATATTGTTATAAAGAAAAATGATTAAAGAACAGATTTTATACATTTTTAAGGCAAATAATTACAATTTTTATATAAAATATCTGTTTTTAGTGACTTGAAGCGTTAAATTCTTTAGGAGTCATGGGCTATTAAATCACTAACTTCCGAAAAATACAATTTACCAATTAAATTTTTTTAACTTCCCGCTACAAAAATTGAAAATTATAAAAAAAAGGGAAGTTATTGGTTTCGGTCCGATTTTCGAAGATCGAGTTTTTATCAGATGTCGACGTTTTGAGATCCTAGGAAGCTATTCGGACTATTTCCGGATAGACATCCGCCCACGTGAGTGTGTGTGTGTGTATGTGTAAACTTTTTTTGTCCAACGATATCTTTGGAACGAATCCACCGATTTGAACGTTCTTGGCAGCAAAGGGAAGGGCTTATCAAGACTTGGAATTGATTAGATTTTGGAGTCGATCGGTCGTTAGTTTACACAAGTTATACGAAAAATAAAAATAAAAAAAAAAATTTGTTATAGGTTTTTTTGCACATAACTTATAAACCACTTGTCCGATTTGCCTTAAAATGTAATCGGTTCTAAGCCTTGGTAAGCTCTTTCGATTGCCACCGAGAACGCTTGAATCGGTTGATTCGTTCCAAAGATATCGTCGGACAAAAATTGTTTTTTTTTTTCAGTGAAATGTGTGCTTTATCGGTGTAATAGTTCTCTTCGAACTCAAAAATTCACAAGTAATAATGTTTTCGAAATCCCCGAGCTCGAAAACAGCGGGAAGTTTTGGGGTTGTCCCACAGAGTCAACCGTTTTTCAGATTTGTTTTAATACCTTCGTATGGTTAATGTGAAGGCCCCTTTCGAAAATAGTAGCTAAATAACTTATAGTTTAATTATAATTAATATTACAAGATAAGCACCACACGTCAATTTCTACTATGATTATTTTTCGATATATAGTATCGATAGATGGCATGGAATATACCTATACTACAGTAACATATTAGCAGCTGGCATTTCTTAGGTAAAATGGCAGGCTATTTGAAAATTTATAATCAAATCTTTTTTTAAATTAACAGTTGATATAAAAAAATATGTTAAAATTCAAAATAATATAAAGATTTTCAATGAAAAAATTGTTGTATATATAATAAATTTTTAATTCACTCGAGTATCATTCACGTAAATGCTCAAGGCATGCACTTTTAGATTTTGCCAACTTTTTTTGATACCTTACTCCAACTATATATAATTATTATTTCTTATTATAACTACAGATTAAAACTTCTTTGAATATAATTGTTAGCTCGCATCAAATAAGATGGTTTCAAAATTTGGATCATCGATCATTCGATCGATGTTCTTGATTATTTGTTGGACATCGTTGATTGCCAACATTGAATCGATACCTAACCCAGTGAAAAAAGTGAGAAGTGCAGTTAATATAATTAACGATATTACCTCACTAGTTACCGGTATGGATGGTCTGATTAATCTCTTTAAAAATGACGACAGTGATGAAGAATTTCAAAACAAAGTAACAGATAAACTCGACGATATTTATAAAGCGTGTTTGAAGATTGATGAAGTAAAAGACCAAATTAGAAATTTAACTTCTGTCGTCGATGCAAATGCCATCCGTATTATTTCGGAAATCGCCTTGAGAGAAGATATGAACTACATTTTTAATATCAATAATAAATTAAATATAATTGGGACTCGATATAAAAACGATTTTTTGAGTATTTATCCTCAAATCAAGAACTATCGTCATAAATCCATCGATACGTATATTTCCTCGATTATTGATAACGACGACTTGAAGGATAAACTAACGGAAATTTTGAAAGCAACTAAGTTGCCCGATGGTTATGACCCTTATGCAGGAAAAAATATTTTTGAAATAGCTGTCGCTTTTTCGAAAAATGAGGTAATAAGGCTTCATCATTTTGCCAAACAGCTAGAAATTTTAGCGAATTTGTGTTAAAAAATTTTTTGTGTTGATTTTCAACACATAAGATCTATTAATTCAACACAAACCGTGTGTGTTATTTTACCTTTACAGACTTTTTATGTTAAATGATTAAAAAATCTTGAATGTTACACATTTCTTGTGTTATTCGAAAGTTAACACAAAATTTGTGTTGTTGAGTTAAACACTCCCGCGCGTTTCTTCATTACTATAACCAAACAAAGCATTTTGTAGCAACATTGTCTGCAAGAAAACTTGAATTATAATTGATTTGCAATTTAATATAATCATAAATAACTTTGATATTTTTATGATCAGGTTTAAGAATTTTTGTATTCTCATTTTACGGGAGGATAATTCATAGCTCGTTTTTTTGAAAAATCACAGAAAATCGAAATAATTATTTGCTAAATTGACATGAGTTGTCCTACGGTTAGATCAGTCTACTTGAGTTGATTAAGTTATGTGCTTATATTTATGAGTTCATTTCAACATGCAAAGTCTGTTAAATTGACACAAATTTTTTGTCAGATTTTATGAGTTCAATTATTTGACATAAAATTTGTATTAAAGATCGACACAAATGCCATGGGTTGAATTAAGACAAAAATTTGTGTAGACCGTTGGCAACACACGATTCGTGTTAAATTTAACACAAAATTTCTAGCTGTGCGCAGTAATGAGAATCATTATATTTGTATGTCCATGTTTTTATTATTTTAGAAAAATAATCATCGTGAATGTAATGGTATTTCTGCTTACGATAAACTATACAATTTTTATAAATATATTGTGGGGACTGTCACCCAAGGGTACACTATGATTATAATGGCTTACGAGTATCGTAAACTGAAATCGTCTGATCCGGGTAATTATTCCTATTTTTTTTTCATTAACAAACAAATATCGAAACTAGTACAGATTTAAAAAATTACTTATAATTTTTGTAGCTTTCAATAGGAATAGGCAACTCGAGTATCTCAATATTTATAAACGAACCGTCATTCAAATAACTAAGTCAGTACAGTTTTATTTGAACTCGAATAACAACGTAAACTTCAAATCGACAATTTCTTGTGATCCGCAATCATGGAAAGAAGGTTTTATATATTAAATATAAAGAAATCGGAATAAACAAAAAACGTTGCAAAAATTATTATTTCTGCATCTCTTCTGTTGCACCGATTCCTAATTTTTCTGCGCAATGAAAGTTTTTGTTAGTACTTCTGTTATATTTCCTTTAATATCTATTACTAGGAGAAAATTATATTCGTGTCAAAAACTATGTATCAGTAAGGTCTTACACCACCCCTTATCCCGGATTCACTAACGCAGAACCTGATAGGAGAGGAATAGAATATGAATGTGACGATGCTGCGGAATATGCAGATTCAGCTATCCCAGAACTTATTCTGACTAAACATTGTTTAACTGTAAGTTTCTGATGTGAGCATTTTGCAGATTTATATTTACTACTCCCAATGGATTTACCCTGGCGAATCCGACTTGCGGTATTTTACGGTAAAAGTACGGTATTTTTTCTGTCTGTTTTGAGTCAGAAAACGGTACTTTACCTCAAAATTGTGGCAAGCCTGCGGTATTTAACCGTACAGTGAAGTATAGCATTGTTAAAATTGTAAAAATGAAAAAAAACTAACGGTGCTTACTACCATGATTCGGATCCGCCAGGGTAGTCATCAGTCAATACGTCAATTCGTGTAAAATAATGATTTTTAGCCATTCTTTTCAAACGCCCGAGAGTCATCATATTCAGAATCCCCGGACTTTCCAACCCGAATTATGGAGAGAAAATGTGCGATGGGTTATCAGTCAATGGTAGAGGAGCGTTGCCATGCTGATAAAAATTCGGATCCAACCCTGAGTATTCGTAAATTGAGTTTATTATTGCAAACGTGCAAAACTGATATAAACGAGTAAGATACTGATTTATTTTTTTTGGAAAGTCATTAGTTTTATTTCTATTATAAATCGATTTTCGTTGCCAGAGTTGTGACAAATGCGCGATTCCATGCTCAAGATGGTATAATTAGCATTGAAGTTCAATGTGGAACGTTTGTCAATGGTAAAGTTGATCCTGATACTCTAAGATGGAATACAGATGATCGAAGTTACACAAGAGGAAATCATCCAAACCACGTTGTGCTTTCTGCAACATTGAAATCATTAAATCTGGACGACATTGAATTACCTGACGGAGAATTCGTGACGGGAATGAAATTCGAAAAATTGAATGATAACCGTTTGTCGTTGGTACTTCAGGGAACCGAAATGTATGATTCCAATAATCAAATTATCAGTGGTCAAACTAGTTTGCGTTTTCCACAATATACCGGAAATTCGAGGTGAAGTACAGCATATCATTATGGTGGCATAGTAAATGTGATTGATTTTTTCTCTTTTTAATTGGTATTCTAATTTGTTTAATTACTTCTCAGAGCGAATATAGATATAAATCAACTCACTACACCTCTGGAAATAAATACACAAACTTATGAAATGAGTCAATCGGGAACTCATTATGTCAATTTCGCAATAACTAAATGGTCAGATAAGTATACAGCTAACGCGGTAATACCATTTTTGGATATGCAACCGGTCAACTTCTTACCAGCGCTACCACTAGGCGGACTTGGATTATTTTACAAGAGTCAACCTGGCTATGGCGGGTTTTTGGCTTTCAAACATATTTCCCCAAAGTATGTGCATTTTATTAGCGAAGACTTTGCCGATCAGTTGACTATCACATCCCCAGGTGCTTAGTCATTGAGTATTAAGCACATGGTGAATTTTAAAATGTTGCTTGTCTTTACACCACAAAACTGTTTGAATAATTTTCACTGATAAAATTACTGTGTTGACATATCGTAATGAAGTATACAATGTCTATTTTTTCATAACTACGTTAAAATAATACGCTTATAATAAAAGCATGCTTTCAAGATATAAAAACCAATTCGTTTTATTTTTTTAACGCCTTTCCCTTATTATTAAGTCAATTCATGTTTTATAATAATCATATAATACAATTTTGAGTTATTTGAATAAAAGTTTTCGAATTAGGGGAGGGTGGGGCAGAGCGGCCCCCCTAAGCCAATTATTATTTTTTGTGGCTTTCAACCATAAGATCACTTTACTTTTGTCCTATTTCGAACAAATTTATGGACATTTTGCCAAAATTCTGAAAAATTTTTTTTTTTTTTTGTGGGGCAGAGCGGCCCCCCTTCAAAAAGTGATAAAAAAAATTTTTTTTTTCGTTTTTTTTTTTTTTAAATTGTTTTCATCATTAAGAATGTATTTCTTTCTCTTGACAACTATTTTTGGTTTTATATTACTCGAAAAAAATTTTTTAAAGCGTAAAAAATCGTTCACTCTCGATTACCTTAATTACTAATTGTTATTTAATAAAAAAAAAAATATATTCTATAATTTTACTTTATTTCAAAAATTTATCAACTAAAAAAAAAAAATTAATTTTTATAAATTTTTAGTGACCAAATTTGCCTCTTACATAGAGAAACGGCCGAAAAATATGAAAAAATAATTTTTTCGGAAGTTCCGGCTGGTCCATTTTGCCCCAGGTGTTATGCGTAGGGGTAAAAACGCGCAAACATATCGGATTTATAGTAATTAGTCGAAAAAAAAAAAATTTTTTTTTTGGTCAAAATTTCAGGGGGGCCGCTCTGCCCCATGGGGGCCGCTCTGCCCCACCCTCCCCTATTTATAAATTTTCGATTTATTCAAAGATTTCCGAATTAGTCGTAAAGTTTCGAATAGTTCGAAAACTTACGAATCATTCGAAAAGTTTTGAATTTTTTGAAAACTTACGAATCATTCGGAAAGTTCGGAATTATTCGAAAAATTACAAATAATTCAAATATTTACAAAGAATTAAAAAATTTACGAATAATTCGAATTTTTCGATTCGAGTCGTTACGAATAATTCGTAAGTTCAAACTATTCGCACACCCCGAATTGAAATCAATGTAAATTAGTCAATTGCTTCATGGGATATCGTGAATGTGGGATTTTGAAAATATGATTGTGTGCATTTATCATTGGAGAACTTGCAGTCTTCAACAAAGTAGACTAAAAATCATCTTTTTGCTTTCTTGAGTACATTAATTTTCGGTTTTTAATTACTAAAATATTTAAAAGATATTTGGATTCTCTTCTTTCGTTGAACTCCTCAAAAAATATGATTGTAAATGTTACAGAATTAAAAAAAAACTGAACTTCAGGTCATCGTATCGATCGACACGGAAATGATTTAAAAACTGGTCAATATCTCAATGAGATGCCATCAATAAAAAATTGTAATAAATGATTAATTTTTTCGTTAACTTTGTTGGTTAACGTCTAATAGTTTCTGTAGTACAAAGAAAAAGTTAATCTCAATATGTAATTATAATACTGAGATCGATGCGCGAAAAAATGGTTACATTACTTGAGCGTAACTCAGATTTTAAGCAAATAATTGAAGTGTAGCGGGCAGCATCAATCATTCTCAAAATTATTTTTAGTTGTTTTTTCAAGTATCATATCAAGGTCGAACCTTGGTAAAATGATGTTTTTTTTTCTTTTGTTCGTTTTCTTCACCAACATTCGTATGACTACTAATTAAATAATAATTAACTACCTTTGTTAACTTATCTAGTCGATAATCATTAAGAGCTATTAATTTAATTAACAGCATATGAAGTTCCACAGTTAATAAAAAAAATAATGATTATGATTTCATTTACGTATTATCATTTTTTTGTCGTTAGTATCAAAAACAAAGTTCAAAACAAAATTCCCCAGCTCGGGGGGGAATTGTTAAATTTTTTTGACGTTTTTGCGTTTTATTGGTCGGGAAAGAAACTTTTCACGGTCATTTTGAAGTATATCGACTATATAAATTCTAAATTTTCTGAAATGAATGTATTGTGAAATATAGTTGACTTGGTTTTCAATCTCTATAGGTAAGAAAAATTAACAAATTTTTTAAAATAATTTATATCCACAATACATTTATTATTTAAATGGTAATTATAGATTCAAAATTTTTTACGCATTATTTGACGCACAAGCTAATATCCGTTAAGATGGGTTCAAAATTTAGATCATCGATCGTTCGATCGATGTTTCTGATTGGTTGCTTGTCATTATTATTTGCTAACGTTAAATCGGTACCGAGTCCAATAAAGCAAATAAGAAGTTTAGTAAGTGTAATTAACGATATTACCACACTATTTACCGGTATGGATGGTCTTATTAAGTTGATACAAAATGACGATAGCAATGAAAAATTTCAAAAAAAAGTAACGAATCAGCTTGACGACATTTATAAAGCGTGTTTGACAATCGATGACGTTAAAAAGGAAGTTCAAAGTGTGAACTATGCTGTAAGCTCAAATGCCGCCCAAGTTATTTCGGAAACGAATTTGAAACTTGATATGGGATACACGACAACAATTGAAGGCAAATTGAAAGAAATTGGAAGGCTATATGAAAATGATTTTAATGATATTTATCAAGCAATGGGAGCCTCCAGCAATGAAACGATCGATGAAATTGTTGCCGATATGCTTAAAAACGACTTGAAACGTTTTCTAAAACAGATTTTGGACGCTACTAAGTTATCTGAAGCAGCGGATCGTGCCTATGCAAAAGATAATATTTTTGCAAATGCTGTCGCTTATTCTAAAAATGAGGTAATACGACTGCACTGTAAAAAATTTGCGGAGTAAATTCGGAGTGAAATAAAATCCGTAATTACTCCGAATTCACTCCAGATTTTTTACAGTGTGCATCATTTACTTAGAGTAATAAAGATCATTATGTTTATATGGATATTTGTTTGTTACTTTAGAGAGATCATCACCGAGATTGTAATGTTATTTCGGCATACGATAAACTATACAATTATTATAAATATGTAATAACGACTGTCACCCAAGGCTATACTATGATCATAATGGCTTATCAGTATCGTAAACTACACTCGAATGATCCAAGTAATTATGACTATTTTAATCGAAAAATTTAATCGATATTACTATAGATTAAAATAAACTAATTAAATTTATTTCTAGGCTACAATACAAACAAACAACTTATCTATTTTAATTTGTATAAAGAAGCTATAATTAAAATAACTGAATCTGTACAGTATTATCTGGAGTTAAATAACAACGCAATTTTCAAATCGTCATTTTCTTGTGATCCTCAATCATGGAAAGAAGGTTATATATATTTCATAAAAAGAAATCGTACTAAACAAATTTTGCTGCATAGATAAATATTGTGCTGCCTCTTTGTTGTACCGATTTGTAATTTTTTAATGAAATCGATGTACTTTTTACTAACTCTGTTATATTTTTTGAACATCTATTAGGAGAAAATTATATTCGTATAAAAAATTATGTATCAGTTAGAACACTTGCCACTCCTCATTACGGTTTCATGCACAGCGAACCTGATAGGAGAGGAATAGAATACGAATGTCCAGGTTTTGCGGAATATGGAGATTGGGCGATCCCAGAACTTATTGCGACTCAATATTGTACAAGTGTAAGTTTTTGATGAGTGCACGGAAAACAAAATATTGTTCTGAGAAGTATACTGTATAGTTACAGTAACAATACAAAAAAGTTATCTACTAGATTGTTACTGCAACGATCTACTGTATCGTTCTGACAACAATACGGTTGATAGCTCTGAGACCTATACTGTATCGTTCTGAGCCCTATCTGACGTGACGTGCGTTGCAGATGATATGAGACGTTTAAAAATCTTTATCATTAATAAATAAATAATAAATTAATAATTTTGATTAAATAAAATAATTTATTTATTAAACGTCTGCTAGGAACAATTATACCCGATACACAAAATAGACGCGAAAATGGATGCTCAAATAGGTTAGGTGGTGCCGTGTGAGGTGGCGACTAGGGAAAGTCGTATAGGGCTCACAGCTATCTAATAGATAGTTACAGGAACGATACGGTATTGTTATCATAAGTATACATATTGTTGTGGTAACGATCTACGAGTTGCTATAATTTAGATCGTTTGCGGAGCAATATTTTTTTCTCCGTGTGCAATTCACAGGTTTACATTGATTACTTTCAATGGGAGTAGCTATCACTTATTATATCAATTCGTGTAAAATTAAAAATTTCAGCCATTCACCCCATCCTCCAAGTTTTCTGCATATTCCGAATTCACAGACTATGCGACCCGTGTTATGGAGAGAAAATGTGCGTTAGGTGCTTACACTCCATTACAACGGCGTTGTTATTCTGATGAAAATTCAGATCCTATCCTGAGTGTTCGTAAATTGAGTTTATTATTGCAAACATGCAACATTGCAATTAATGAGTAAGATATTGATTTTTTTTTTTGTTTGAAAAGTCATTGGTTTTTTTTCTATTATAAATTGATTTTCGTTGCCAGAGTTGTGACAAATGCGCGATTCCATGTTCAAGATGGAATAGTTAGCATCGAAATTCAATGTGGGGTGTTTATTAACGGTAAAGTTGATACCAGCACTCTTAGATGGAATACAGATGATAGACGTTACACAAGAGCCAATCATCCAAACTATGTTGTGCTTTCTGCATTATTGAGATCATTCAATTTGGACGATATTGAATTACCTGACGGAGAATTCGTGACGGGAATGAAATTCGAAAAATTGAATGATAACAATTTGTCGTTGGTTCTTCAGGGAACTGAAATGTATGATTCCAATAATCAAATTATCAGTGGTCAAACTAGTTTGCATTCTCCACAAAATACCGGAATTTTAAGGTACAGTAAAGCTCATTCTGAGCCCATGATAAATATAATTCAATTTCTTTTTTTTTTTTTGGAATCGGTGTTTTAATTTTTTTTTAATTTCTTCTCTACTGAAGAGAGAAAATAGATTTATTCCTACTCACTACACCTTTGGAAATAAAAAATCAAACTTGGGAAATGAGTCAATCGGGAAGAACTTACATCGAATTGACAGAATCCAGAGAGTCATATAAATATCAAAGTATTGCAATAGTTCCATTTTTGGACATGCAACCGGCTAGCTTATTGCATGCAGCACCACTAGGCGGACTTGGATTATTTTACAAGGGTCAACCTGGCTATGCCGGATTTTTGGCTTTCAAACTTATTTCTCCAAAATATGTGCATTTTATTAGCAGAAATTATGCTGATAATCTGGCTATTACATCTTCAAATATTTATTAGTTGAGCACTAAGTTCTGTAAGCACTCAGATAATTTTACAATAAAAATTATACAAAAGTTTGACTTTGCAACGACATCCAGCGCACATTTAATTTTTACCATACCCATTGTGAAATATAGCATTTAATAGCAAATATATTTAGTACTACTGGTTTAATACACGAGATGAGAATTGAGATACTCAAGTTGTCGTCGAAACACCAAATTTTTTGATAAGTTTTTTTAAAAAATCTTCTGTATGCAATTAATAAATATATTATGTTATAATTGTTCCAAAATAATGCATATAAATAATAAAAGTATGTTATCAAAATAGAAAAAAATTGTCACATTTCTTTCATTCCTTTTATGTATTAAATGGATTCATTTGCTACGAAAAAACGACACTGATTAACAAGGCCCAGAATTTGGGGCTTATAATGTATTTTCCACGAAATTTTCTCGAGAATTCATTGAAATTGTTGAAACCCCATTTTCGATTTTCTGTAGCGTTATTGGCGTTAAGAAATCGATGATCAAAGACAGTCACGAGTTGACTCTTTACTTAAAGTTGTTATCTCAAGAACAAATCACCGGATACACAATCCGTTGAAAAAGTTAAATTGGAGCTAAACAAAGTATTTGGAAATTTCTGGCACATGACCTATTCGAATAATAACCAAAGAAAAAAACTAAAATTTGTTATTGAGTAACTAATTGAAGTTTCGACGTTCATCGAGTTATCATGCTATTTTTATATACTTGGTTACTTTGAAATTATAACATGTCAAGACCAGGGTAAAACTTTGTCATTTAATAGTGGTCAAAAATCGAGTTTTTATCACCATTTTTAAATTGCGCGTATAAAAGTCAGGGCTTATCAAAATAAAATTCATTGTGAAAAATTTTTTTTTCTGTTGTCGATTCCACAGGTAAACAAAATTCTGATATTTAATTTCGACGAGATATTTATTACAGTTACTACTGTAGATCAATAATTTCAGAAATATAAATATTAAACAAAAATAGTTAAGATGAATTGAAGATTAGGATCATCGATCGTTCGATCGATGTTTTTGATTATTTGTTCGGCATCATTGATTAATAAAGTCACTTACTATTGACAAATTTCCTCAGTAATCAAAATCAATCTATATAGGAAATCAGTTGTTCAAGCAACCTTCTATTTATTTATCAAATTTTAATATCTAGATATCGTCAATGTATGATTAACGAAAAAAAAAAAAAATTATAAGTTTTGTACATTTGTCAGTGAATGTACTTGGAAAATTTTGCATGCCATAAGCTCATAAAAATAATAGTCTTCAAATCGATTAGAAGAACTTAACATTAAAATGAAAATAACTAGAAAACAATGCGGAATTCGTATAAACTTCATTAGAAATAATTTATCGGGAATAAAATTGTCTACAAAAAAGGTCCTATGACATTTTTTGATAAGTCTGATATTTTTGCAAATATTCTATTCTGGGCCTTCTACTAGTGCTGCCCCTAGCGGAAGTTTATACCGCTCATTTTTTTTCTGTCGAGTGCTGACATCCCAATGGCGTGACAGTAGAAAAAAAAAAAAGTAAATAAATTATTACTGAAAGAAAAAATATTCCGAGAAATTGAATATTAGCTTTTTAATTTTCTAAATATCTATTATTATTTTTTTTTTTCCAAATTTAATTGTTGAAAAAAAAATTCGAAAATTGTTACTTCTTTTGGAATTTTAAAACCATAAATAAATTTGTTAATCAAAATATTATCCGAGCGTTTGCGGTTTGCGCTTCAGGAGTTTTTGAATATTTTTAAATTGTACTTATTGATCTTTATATTGTAATGTGTCATGACAAAAATATTTGTTCATTTGTAAATCCCAGTATACTTTTTTTCACTTATTTCATAAAAATTAAATCTTCATAGCGCTGTGAAAATCATTTCTAATATTAGAACAAGCGGCCATACTTTATCTATACACTTCCCATTTGTTGTTATCGTTATTTTTTTTTTTCTCCGAACTGATAGCTATATTGACTAAATCTAGTCAACACACACTTTCTATATTTCGTAACTGCGTATCATCGTATAATGGGGATTTGGTTTTGTGTTGATGTTTTTCTGTATAGTTCTCGTTGAGAAAAAATAAAAAGAAAAAAAAAGTCTGGAGCTTGAGGCACTATTACGAAATTTCTTTCGCACTCTTCTACTTTATTGGTTGAAAAAAGATAAATTTATATCACTATTATTAAATTTTGGGTACAAAAGTCGGGGTTATTTAAAATTGAATTCATTCTAACAAATACTCAACTCCGTTACCAGTTGGCATAGGATTATTATTTCAATTTCAATTATAGATTAAAACCATTTTAAATAAAATTACCATCTAGCATCAGTTAAAATGGATTCAAAATTTGGATCATCGATCATTCGATCGATATACCTAATTATTTGTTCGACATTATTGATTGCTAACGTTAAATCGGTATCAAATCCAGTGACACAAGTGAAAGGTGTTGATATAATTAATGAATTTACCACACTAGTAAACGGTATGCAAGATCTTATTGATTTAATAAAAAATGACGATAGCGATGAAGTATTTAAAAAAAAAGTGACAGATAAACTGGACGATATCTACAATGTGAGTTTGAAAATAGAAAAAGTGGAGTACAAAGTTACAAATAGGACTCGGTTTGTAATGAATGCAAACCCTACTCCTCCGATGGAATTTTCTTTGTTGAAGGATATGAGATACTTGTCAAAAATCGATAACAAATTGAGTGAAATTGAGTTTTTCTATGAACCTCTTTTGGATGATTATGATTACATAAAAAATGATCCTCATGGATCTATCGAAGAATATACTACCTCAATCACTAATACCGACGACATCAAAAAGAGACTAGCGGATATTGTAGCAGTTACTAAGTTGACTTCTACGGTTGCTACAAAAAATATTTTCGAAATAAATCTTGCCTATTTGAAAAACAAGGTAATATGCCTGCATCATTTTACTACTGTAATGAGAGTCATTACGGATATAATAGACTACTGATTCAAAAAATCAGCTATTTTTTTTCTCGGAACCCCCTATTAACTCGTTGCAGGTAAGTGAAATAAGTTTCCTCTTAAAAGATGAGCTCTTAATATCAATATTTAGAGCTCGCTCATCGCAATTCTCTATTCCCCATTTAAATAACGTTAGAAAAAAATTTTAAGTTTGCAATTTTATTATTAAAAATTAAACGCTCTACAACAAACGTCTCTTTTTATTTTGTGATAAATTCATCTGTTCAAAAGTAATTGGAGTCGAAGTTAAATTTGTAGTATATTTCGAGATCTTTAGGTTTCACTATATTTAACAAATTGGTGTATTGCCGTAAGATAGACGGTGTGGCTAAATAAGATATAGATCAAATTGAACGGAATATAGTATAGTACCGGATAGCTCAACTGGTAGAACACTCGGCGCGATACCGACATGGTCTGGGTTCGATTCCCAGTTCGGGATATCTATATTTTTCTCAATTTATCAATAAATTGTCTTATTGAGAAGGTTAATTGTAAGTTTAGGTTTGACTATATTTAAAAATTAGATATATAATCAAAGGAAACCTTACTCAAAAAAAACCTTAGTTACTTTTCTGGTGAAACGATCAGATTTATCACAAAATGTCATAGAATCTTAGTTATCAGAGATAATTTGCAAGAAATAAAATTGTCTACAAAAAAAGTCCTATGACATTTTTTGATAAGTCTGATATTTTCGCTGGGAAAGAAAAAAGATCTCAAAATTTACTATGAATTTGACTTCAGTCTTCAATAACTTCTGAACAGATGAACTTATCAAAAAATGATAAGAGGATTTGTTGTAGAGCGTTAATTCCCTGCACAGTTAAATCCTGAGCATATCTGCACAATGAGCCATCGCCGGGGCATAAAATTCCAAACTCGAAATTTTTTTTCCCATGATATTTAAATAGAAAATTGCGATGAGCGACTTCTAAATATCAATATTAAGAGCTCACATTTTAGCAGGCATTTTATTTCACCTCCCTGCAACTATAAAAACAGGGGGTTTCAAAAAAAAATATTCGATTTTTTTTAATTAGTCCACTATATATATTTTTATTGTTTTAGAAAAATTATCATTATGATTGTAATGATATTTCTGCTTACGATAGACTATACAATTTTTATAAATATGTAGCAGAAACAGTCACCAAAGGTTACACAACGATTATAATGTCTTATCAGTATCGTAAGCTACACTCGGGTGATCCAAGTAATTATGCTCATATATTAATCGAAAAATAATTATCAATACAGCTATAAATTGATATAAAAAAATTAATTCTATTCATAGACTTCCATAGAAATAAACAAATTTTATATCTCAACTCGTGTAAGGAAGCTATAATTGAAATGACTAAATCGGGACAGCATTATTTGAATTTAATTAACGACATAAATTTCAAATCATCGATTTCTTGTGATCCCCAATCCTGGAAAGAAGGTTATATATATTTCATAATAAAAAATCGGAATCAACAAAGTGTGCTGGAAATAATTTAACTGCCTCTTTGTTGTACCGATTCGTAATTTTTAATTGTAATCGATGTTCTTGATAATAATTCTGTTATATTTTTTTGAACATCTACTATTAGGAGAGAATTATATTCGTATCAAAAATTATGTATCGGTTAGAACGTTTACCACTCCTCATTATGGTTTCATAAACTCAGAACCTGATAGTAGAGGAATAGAATACGAGTGTCCAAATTTTGCAGAATATGCAGATTCCGCTGTTCAAGAACTCATCGCGACTAAACATTGTACAAGTGTAAGTTTTTGATGTGAGCATATATATTGCACATACTTACATTAATTACTTCTAATAGGTTAAGTCTTCACTCAATTCGTCAATGTGTGTAAAATTATAAATTTCAGCCTTTCTTTCCAAGCACCCAATATTCATCATTTTCAGAATTCACAGACTATGCAACACGAATTATGGAAAGAAAATGTGCGTTAGGTTTTGACCCGATATTAAATGATCATTGTTTTTATGATCGCAACTCGGATCCTGTCCTGAGTGTTCGTAAATTGAGTTTATTATTGCAAACGTGCAAAACTGATGTAAAAGAGTATGATACTGATTTTTGTTTTGTTTGATGAGTCATTAGTTTTTTTCTGTTTATAAATTGTTTTTCATTGCCAGAGTCGTGACAAATGTGCGATTCCATGTTCAAGAAGGTATAATTAATATTGAAGTTCAATGTGGAACGTTTGTCAATGGTAAAGTTGATCCTGATACTCTAAGATGGAATACAGATGATAGACGTTACACAAGAGAAAATCATCCAAGCTATGTTGTGCTTTCTGCGTTATTGAAATCATTCAATCTGGACGATATTGAATTACCTGACGGAGAATTCGTGACGGGAATGAAATTCGAAAAATTGAATGATACCCGTTTGTCGTTGGTTCTTCAGGGAACTGAAATGTATGATTCCAATAATCAAATTATCAGTGGTCAAACTAGCTTGCATTCTCCACAAAATACCGAAAATTCGAGGTACAGTAAAGCTCATTCCGAGCCCATGATAAATATAATTCAGGTTTTTTTTCTTCTGGAATCGTTATTTAAATTTTTTTAATTTCTTCTCTACTGAAGAGAGAAAATAGATTTATTCCTACTCACAACACCTTTGGAAATAAAAAATCAAACTTACGAAATGAGTCAATCGGGAAGACATTACATCGAATTGACAGAATCCAGAGAATCATATACATATCAAAGTATTGCGATAGTGCCATTTTTGGACATGCAACCGGTTAGATTATGGCGTTCAGCACCACTAGGCGGACTTGGATTATTTTACAAGAGTCAACCTGGTTATGCCGGATTTTTGGCTTTCAAACTCATTTCCCCAAAGTATATGCACTTTATCAGTGAAAATTATGCTGAAAAATTGGCTTACACATCACCGGCTTAATTATAAAATATTAAGATTTTTTCACATGTAGTTGATTTTAATTAAAACTATAACATAATATACATACGTTTATAGGTTACACTATGTTAAATTGACAACTTTTTTTTCGAACATTTAAAATTTTTTTATTAACTTTAGGGTGTGTTGAAAAAAGTCTTAATGTAATTTTTTAGCTCCTTATCTATCTCTTTTCACTCTCAAGTTATCGATTTTCAAAAAATATCGAATGATAAATTCGATAGCATGTATATTAGGGTGTACCAGAAGAATCGGCTATTTTTTTAACTCGCTACAGGGTAAAATTGGTTGTTAGACCCCTCTGGAATACTCTTACTGAAAATGAGCTCTTAATTTGAATAATAAGGTCCTCCGCATTACAGTTTTTGATTTTTTCATCAGTCTATTAGAAAAAAATTCATACTTCACTTATTAATTGATCGTACAGCAAAACATTGTACACCTTTTTGAGGGAAATTGAACGTTTTATAAAAAATGTCTATCGATTGACCTTGCGGGCCAGCTCTGAAACTCCCCGCTAATTTCGAGCTCCTTGAGCTCAAGGAGCTCGAAAACATTGTTGTGAATACATTTACGAGCTCTTAGAGCATTTTATTACGAATTTTTCCGGAATTGATGAATAATTGACTCTAAGCGATAATTTATGAACAATTTTTTTTTTCAATATAGCCAAACATACGTCTGAAAAAGAAACTTGAAATATAGTTTGAAGTATTTCTCTGTTGGTAAATAATTGAAGTGTAGCGGACAAGGTCAATCGTTCTCAAAATTTATTTTTAATTGTTTTTTTAAGTATTATATCAAAGTTAAACCTTGGTATAATAATGTTTTTTTTGTTTTGTTCGTTTTCTTCACCAACGTTCGTATAACTACTAATTAAATAATAATAAACTATCTTTGTTAATTTATCTAATCTATATATGGGGCATTCCATGCCAAATCACCGAGGTTTCGGCCCGACCCCCTTCGATTTCGCTGAAAATTTTTTATCATTTTCTACCCTACCAAAGACATTTTCCTGAATTTTTTCAGATTTTTTTACCCAACCCAAAAAAAGTTACGAATTTTTGAAAAAAAACGCTCTTTTTTTTTCAAATTGCTGTAACTTTGACACAAATTGACATTTTGGCACTTTTTTTTTTTTGAAAAATTTTGTTTTTAATTGTAGTTTTCAGAAAAAAATACAAAAAATTTTTCGGAAGTCACGATATATAAAATATTTCAGTTTTTTCAATAAAACCGTAATTTTTTCGAAGTCGGAAACCTTCGATTCTCAATTTTTTTGTCTCAAAAAAAACTTCAACCAAGACAGTATTGGACCCCGCCATTCCCATTTTGTGCCGACTTTCCTTTACATTTTTTTTTTTCGATTGAAAGTAAAAAAATTTCTAAATTTGGCTTATTTTTTATGACTTTGCGCTGAAGTTTCTTTGGATTGTTTTTAAAAGCTCAGAAGTTGAATAAAATTGGACAATAACAACCGTAAAGTGTATTAGGGGCAAGAATTGATTTTTTCGGAAGAAAATTCCCAATTTTGAAATACAGTGAAACCTAAACCTACAATTAACCTTCTCACTAAGACAATTTATAGATAAACTCAGAAAAATATCGATAGCCCGAACTGAGAATCGAACCTAGACCATGTCGGTATCGCGCCGAGTGCTCTACCAGTTGAGATATCCGGTACTATACTATATTCCGTTCAATTTGATCTAAAATTGTCTATAAGGCTATCGATATTTTTCTGAGTTTATCTATAAATTGTCTTAGTGAGAAGGTTAATTGTAGGTTTAGGTTTCACTGTATTTCAAAATTGGGAATTTTCTTCCGAAAAAATCAATTCTTGCCCCTAATACACTTTACGGTTGTTATTGTCCAATTTTATTCAACTTCTGAGCTTTTAAAAACAATCCAAAGAAACTTCAGCGCAAAGTCATAAAAAATAAGCCAAATTTAGAAATTTTTTTACTTTCAATCGAAAAAAAAAAATGTAAAGGAAAGTCGGCACAAAATGGGAATGGCGGGGTCCAATACTGTCTTGGTTGAAGTTTTTTTTGAGACAAAAAAATTGAGAATCGAAGGTTTCCGACTTCGAAAAAATTACGGTTTTATTGAAAAAACTGAAATATTTTATATATCGTGACTTCCGAAAAATTTTTTGTATTTTTTTCTGAAAACTACAATTAAAAACAAAATTTTTCAAAAAAAAAAAGTGCCAAAATGTCAATTTGTGTCAAAGTTACAGCAATTTGAAAAAAAAAGAGCGTTTTTTTTCAAAAATTCGTAACTTTTTTTGGGTTGGGTAAAAAAATCTGAAAAAATTCAGGAAAATGTCTTTGGTAGGGTAGAAAATGATAAAAAATTTTCAGCGAAATCGAAGGGGGTCGGGCCGAAACCTCGGTGATTTGGCATGGAATGCCCCATATATTAAAAGCTATTAATTCAATTAATAGCATGTAAAGTTCCACAATTAAGTATAAAAGTAACGATTATGATTGTATATACGTATTATCATTTCGACAATACGTTTATTATTTGAATGGTAAGAAAGAATATTTTTACAATAACTGTCGTTAATTCTAAAAATGAGGTAATACGACTATACTGTAAACAATTTGCGGAGCGAATTCGGAGTGGGGGGGGGTGTCGGGCTTAAGGGGGGGTTTTTTGCAGCTCGCGATAATTTTCTCAATTTATCTATAAATTGTTTTATTGAGAAGGTTATTTGCATGTTTATGTTTCCACTATATTTAAATGGTGTATTTTTTACTGTTGTTAATACATTATTGAACTTTTCAAGCTCGAAAATAGTAATTTCGCACTTTCCATTGCAAAAATTCAAGTAATAAACAATAACAAAAAAAAATAATGAAGTAAATAGATATCCTTTTTACTGTAAAACATTACAATAAAGCATACAATTGTTATTTTTATATAATTATGTTAAAATGATGCGTTAATAATAAAAGCATGCTTCCGAAATATAAAAACAAAGTCGTTAAATTTTTTTAACCCCTTTCCCTTATTATTAAGTCTATTCATTTGCTCCAACAAAGTGATATTGATAAATTTCCTCAGTAATCAAAATCAATCTATATAGGAAACCAGTTGTTCAAGCAATCTTCTATTTATTTTATCAAATTTTAATATCTAGATATCGTCAATGTATGATTAACGAATAAAAAAAAAAATTATGAGTTTTGTGCATTTTTCAGGGAATGTACTTGGAAAGTTTTGCATGCCAAGCTTATAAAAATAATAGTCTTCAAATCCATTATAAGAACAACATTAAAATGAAAATGACTAGAAAACGATGCGGAATTTGAATAAACTTTGTTGGAAATAATTTGTAGAGAATAAAATTGTCTACAAAAAAGGACCTACGACATTTTTTGATAAGTCTGATATTTATGCCGAACAAGCGGCCATATTTTATCTATACACTTCCTATTTGTTGTTATTATCATTATTTTTATTTTTTCTCCAAACTGATAGCTATATTAACTAAATATAGTCGACACACATTTATATATTTCGTAACTGCGTATCATCGTATAATGGGGATTTGGTTTCGTGTTGTTTTTCTGTATACTTCTCGCTGAGAAAAAATGATAAGAAAAAAAAAGTCTGGGGCTTGAGGCACTATGACGAAATTTCGTTCGCGCTCTTCTACTTTATTGGTTGAAAAACGATAAATTTATGTCAATATTATTAGATTTTGGGTACATAAATCGGAGTTAGTCAAAATTGAACTCATTCTAACAAATACTCGACTCCGTTGCCAGTTGGGCTAGGTAAGAAATCTTGGTAACTTTATTTTGATAATTCATTTCAACTGCATATATTTATTATTTCTATGCCAATTATAGAGTAAAACCTTTTTGAATAAAATTGATATCTAGTATCAGTTAAAATGGATTCAACATTTGGATCATCGATCATTCGATCGATATTACTAATTATTTGTTGGACATTGTTGATTGCTAGCGTTAAATCGGTATCAAATCCAGTTACACAAGTGAAAGATGTTGATATAATTAATGAATGTGCCACACTAGTAAACGGTATGCAAGATCTCATTGATTTAATAAAAAATGACGATAGCGATGAAGTATTTAAAAAAAAAGTGACAGATAAACTCGACGATATCTACAACGCGAGTTTGAAAATAGAAGAAGTGGAGGACGAAATTTTATATAATGTACTACGTTTTATAAATATGGACTACGTGTTTGGAATTGGTGAGAAATTACGTATGATAGAGTCTTTATATAAACTATTTTTGGTTGGTTATGATTACATAAAAAATGATCCTCATGGATCACTCAAAGGATCTATGCTCTCAATCACTGAGACCGGCAACATCGAAAATAAACTAGCGGGTATTGTAGCAGCTACTGACTTGTCTCATATTGCCATTGTTAAAATAAATATTTTCGAAATGACTCTTGCCTATTTGAAAAACAAGGTAATATGCCTGCATCATTTTACTACTGTAATGAGAATCATTACGGATATATTAGACTACTGATTCAAAAAATCAGCAATTTTTTTTTCGGAACTCATCCCTATTAAATAGTTTCAGGTAAGTGAAATAAGTCGCCTGTAAAAAGATGAGCTCTTAATATCAATATTAAGAGGTTGCTCATCGCCATTTTCTATTTCCCATTTAAATAACATGGGAAAAAAAAATTTGAAGTTTGGAATTTTACACTTCGGTGATAGCTCATTATACAGATATGCTCAGGACATAACTTCGTAGGGGAAAAAATTAAACGCTCTACAGCAAAAGTTTTTTTTTATTTTGTGATAAATTCATCTGTTCAAAAGTAATTGGAGCTTGAAGTCAAATTTATAGTAAATTTTGAGATCTTTTTACTTCTCCGGCGAAACTATCAGACATCACAAAATGTCACAGGATCTTCTTTATCAGAGATACTTGGCAAGAAATAAAATTGTTTACAAAAAAAGTCCTTTGACATTTTTTGATGAGTCTGATATTTTCGCCAGAAAAGTAAAAAGATCTCGAAATTTACTCTAACTTGACTTCAAGCTCCAATTACTTCTGAATAGATGAATTTACCAAAAAATGGTAAGAGAATTTGTTGTAAAGCGTTAATTCCCTACACAGTCAAATCCTGAGCATATCTGTACAATGAGCCATCGCCGAGGCATAAAATTCCAAACTTAAAATTTTTTTTCCCATGATATTTAAATGGGAAATAGAAAATTGCGATGAGCGACTTCTAAATTTCAATATTCTGAGCTCATCTTTTAACAAGCACCTTATTTCACTTCCCTGCAACTGTATCACAGCAGGGGGGGGGGGGGGGGGTTCTAAACAGAAATAGTCGATTTTTTTTAAATTAGTGTACTATAGATATTTTTATTGTTTTAGAAAAATTATCATTGTGATAGTAATGATCTTTCTGCTTACGATAGATTATACATTTTTTATAAATATGTAGCAAGAACAGTCACCAAAGGTTTCACTATAATTATATTGTCTTATCAGTATCGTAAACTACACGAGGGTTATCCAGGTAATTATGCTGATATTTTAATCGAAATAGTATATTACACTACAAGGGCAGAAAGTTTAGCTTCCTGCACTGCGCGCCATGATGCCCGAGGCGAAGCCGACCAAGGCGCGCAGTTCAGGGCTCTCAAATTTCTGTCCATGTAGTGTATACTATTTTTCTTTATACCCGGACGAAAGTACGTTGACAAATCCAAGATGTATTGAGTATATAACTACGTTTTAGCTTGTATTGATGCCTGCCCCGACATTTGTGGCTCGAGCGAAGCGAGTGTTGTTGGTTGGGAGGCAGGCATTAAATTTATCTATGTAGAAAATAGATTATGATTACACATTTTTTAAAGAAATACTTTCTAATTTTTAAAAAATTTTTAAATTTATCAAAAATAATTTTTTAGTTATTAAAAGAGATGCAAAAGATTCCCCGGACAAATGCGTTCCATTGTTGTTCAGCATAGTAACCATTCCTGTGCTGGACAGGAACTGTTGCTTTCAGTCACATGTCTGAGTGCTGATTAAAACATAAAATCCCGCTAAACAGTAGTCAGACATGTGGCTGAAAGCAACAGCTCCTGTCCAGCACAGGAATGGTTACTATGCTGAACGACAATCGAACGCATTTGTCCGGGGAATCTTTTGCATCTCTACACAGGACCTATACCTATTTTATATAGTAACACATCGACTGCCGAAAGGAACCTGTATTATCTGGAAAGCGAATGGTGACTGTGAACATGATAACCAGTCATGTTTTCGATAAAATGTGTAACATAGTAATGGTTGCTATGTTGGGTCGTACTCAGTCGTATGTAAAGACGACCCATTCCTATTATAACGAGAACTAGCAATGTGCTATGATTAATTTTTATATACTTTACGATCATTCTTGTGCAGCACAGTAACCATTCCTATCTGTTTTTTTCCGTGTAACAGTGTGCATGAAAAACTCTTCCGTCTCGCTATAACTTTCTTCCCGCCCACTGTTATAGATGGCGCGCAAGTAATTCTAGCACGGCACAAATTTTAGACTTTCTGCCGCGAAATTGATGCCGGAGATACGTACTTTCGACCGAGGTATAAAGAAAATAATTGTCAATACTGCTATAAATTGAAATAAAATATTAATTCTATTCATAGACTTTCATAGAAATAATCAAATTAAATATCTCAACTCGTATAAGAAAGCTATAATTGAAATGACGAAGTCGGTACAGCTTTATTTGAATTTAATTAACGACATAAATTTCAAATCATCGATTTCTTGTGATCCCCAATCCTGGAAAGAAGGTTATATATATTTCATAATAAAAAATCGAAATCAACAAAGTGTGCTGGAAAATATCTTACTGCCTCTTTGTTGTACCGATCTGTAATTTTTTAATGTAATCTATGTTCTTCATCATAATTCTGTTATATTTTTTTGAACATCTACTATTAGGAGTGAATTATATTCGTATCAAAAATTATGTATCGGTTAGAACGTTTACCACTCCTCATTATGGTTTCATAAACTCAGAACCTGATAGGAGAGGAATAGAATACGAGTGTCCAAATTTTGCAGAATATGCAGATTCCGCTGTTCAAGAACTCATCGCGACTAAACATTGTACAAGTGTAAGTATTTGATGTGAGCATATATATTTAACATATTTACATTAATTACTTCTAATGAGTTAAGTCATCACTCAATTCGTCAATGCGTATAAAATTATAAATTTCAGCCTTTCTTTCCAAACACCCAATATTCATCATATTCAGAATTCACAGACCATGCAACCCGGATTATGGAGAGAAAATGTGCTTTAGGTTCTTCTTCAGAGTTAGACATGCGTTGTAATTCTGATGAAAGTTCAGATCCTGTCCTAAGTGTTCGTAAATTGAGTTTATTATTGCAAACATGCAGCAGTAAAAGAAACGAGTAATATACTGATTTTTTTTTTTGTTTGAAAAGTCATTAGTTTTTTTTCTATTATAAATTGATTTTCGTTGCCAGAGTTGTGACAAATGCACGATTCCATGCTCAAGATGGTATAATTAGCATCGAAATTCGATGTGGGGTGTTTGTTGACGGTAAAGTTGATCCCAGAACTCTTTATTGGAATACAAAAGATAGAGGTTACACAAGAGAAAATCATCCGAACTATGTTGTGCTTTCTGCGTTATTGAAATCATTCAATCTGGACGATATTGAATTACCTGACGGAGAATTCGTGACGGGAATGAAATTCGAAAAATTGAATGATAACAATTTGTCGTTGGTTCTTCAGGGAACTGAAATGTATGATTCCAATAATCAAATTATCAGTGGTCAAACTAGTTTGCGTTCTCCACAAAATACCGGAATTTTGAGGTACAGTAAAGCTCATTCTGAGCCCATGATAAATATAATTCAAGTTTTTTTTCTTCTGGAATCGTTATTTAAATTTTGTTAATTTCTTCTCTACTGAAGAGAGAAAATAGATTTATTCCTACTCACAACACCTTTGGAAATGAAAAATCAAACTTACGAAATGAGTCAATCGGGAAGACATTACATCGAATTGACAGAATCCAGAGAATCATATACATATCAAAGTATTGCGATAGTGCCATTTTTGGACATGCAACCGGTTAGATTATGGCGTTCAGCACCACTAGGCGGACTTGGATTATTTTACAAGAGTCAACCTGGTTATGCCGGATTTTTGGCTTTCAAACTCATTTCCCCAAAGTATATGCATTTTATCAGTGAAAATTATGCTGAAAAATTGGCTTACACATCACCGGCTTAATTATAAAATATTAAGATTTTTTTACATGTAGTTGATTTTAATTAAAACTATAACATAGATACATACGTTTATAGGTTACACTATGTTAAATTGACAACTTTTTTTTCGAACATTTAAAATTTTTTTATTAACTTAGGGTGTGTTGAAAAAAGTCTTAATGTAATTTTTTAGCTTCTTATCTATCTCTTTTCACTCTCAAGTTATCGATTTTCAAAACATATCGAATGATAAATTCGATCGCATGTATATTAGGGTGTACCAAAAAAATCGGCTACTTTTTTTACTCGCTACACGGTGCAATTTCCCACAAAAAAGTATGCAATGTTTTGCTGTACGATCAATCAATGAGTAAGATATGAATTCTTTTCTAATGGACCGAGAAAAAAATCAAAAACTGTATTTCGGAGTCCCTTCCTATTGAAATTGAGAGGTTATTTTTGGTGAGAGTTTTGTAGAGGTGCCTAGCAACCAATTTTTGCGTTTAGCAAGTAAAAAAAAATAGTCGATTTTTTTGGCACACCCTAATGTATATTGAGTATCATTAGTAATAAGCATGTAATGAAAATTGAAATGCTGATGAAATGCCGTTATGGTATCAAACTTTCTTAGTTATTTTTATTAAATAAGCTTCAAAGCGTAGTTTTTAAAGTTAAGTGTACAATGTTTACTTATACATGATCATGTTAAAATTATGTATCATTAAAATATTATGCTTTCAAAATATAAAAACAAATTTGTTTAATTTTTTTAACGCCTTTTTCTTAGTAGAGGAGGAGGGGGCATAGTGGATCCTCAAAATTTCCTATACGTCAATAAATTCGGACGGATAATAAGCTTATCAAAAGTTCTTATGTGCTAAAATAGACCATCAAACTGTTTATTAAATGTAATTTATTAAGAAAGTTGGAGATAATTAAATTACGTTTTAAAGTTATATCGCAGCAGACTATTGAAATGATTTTTTATATTATTAAAATACAATTGTTTTATAGTAATTTGCAATTATCACACGTGTAAAGAATAAAAAATTTTAAATCCGAAATTCTTTGGAGGACCCACTTTGCCCCTAATTTTCGATTTTTCAATTTTAATGGACGCAGCATTATGAAGTGAAAATAAATATCAAGGGTCTAAAAAGAAGTAAACGCGTAAATAAATTAATGATAATGTAATTATTTTCCTTAAAGGACCCACTTTGCCCCCCTCTCCCCTATTAAGTCAATTAATTTTTTCTAACACAATGATATTGATTAATTTCGTTGCCCATGAATAGTGGTCTACATATAAAATCAATTATTCAAGTAAATTTTGATTTATCAAAGATATTTAACAAAAAGATTCAGGAAATAAAAAAATGCACACTTCAAATATTCAATTTATACAATGAATGTAAATTATTAGAATTTATAAATTAAAATTAGGGGTGCATATGTGCAAATCATGTTCGAACCAAAGCTAATAATTCGAGGAAATTGAATTATTCGAAACTTTTTGAATTATTCGTCAATTTTCTAACTATCCGAAAGTTTTTGAATTCTTTGAAACTTTTAAAATTACTCGATTCTAATCGAGAAATTTTGATCAGATTTATTTAATTTATTTAATATTACAATAGATTACAATTTTGAGTCATCTGAAAGAACATTTTCGAATTATTTGTAAATTTAAGAATTATTTGACTGCAAGTTCGATTCGTTACGAATAATTCGTAAGATAAAACTATTCGCACACCCCTAATTGAAATCAATCTAAATTAGTCAATTCATTCACGGGATATGGTGAATGTGGGATATTGAAAATACGATTCTGTGCACTTATTATTAAAGAACTTGTAGTCCAACAAAGTAGACTAGAAATCATCTTCTTGCTTCCTTGAGTTCATTCATTTTAGGTTTTCTATAACTATTTATAAGTTTTTATAACTACATATAGTTACTAAAATATTTAAACGATAGTTGGATGGTTTTCTTTTGTTGAACTCCTCGAAACTATGATTGTAAATGTTACAGAATTAAATAAAAACTGAACTTCAGGTCATCGTATCGATCGACACTAAAATTATTTAAAAACTGGTCGATATCTCAATGAGATGCCATCGATAAAAAATTGTAATAAATGATTAATTTTTTATTTAATTTTGCTGGTTAACGTCTAATGGTTTCTGTATTACAAAGAAAAAGTTAATCTGAATAATTATAATAGTGAGATCGATGCTCCAAAAGAAGTTTATATTACTTGAGCATAACTGAGATTTTAAGTAAATAATTGAAATGTAGCGGGCAGGGTCAATCGTTCTCAAAATTTATTTTTAGTTGTTTTTTAAAGTATTATATCAAGGTCGAACCTTGGTATAATGATGTTTTTTTTTCTTTTATTCGTTTTCTTCACCAACATTCGTAAGAATACTAATTAAATTAACTACCTTTATTAATTTATCTAATCTATATGTATTAAAAGCTATTCATTTTATTAGTAGCATATAAAGTTCCACAATCAATTAAAAAAATAATGAATATGATCGTATTTACGTATTATCATTTTTATGATGTTTTTATCTAATAAAATTTAAAACAAAAATCCCAGGCTCGGGGCGAAATTGTTAAATTTTTTTGACGTTTTTACGTTTTATTGGTCGGGAAAAAAACTTTTCACGGTCATTTTTAAGTTTATCGACTATATAAATTCTGAATTTTCTGAAATGAATGTATTGTGAAATATAGTTGACTTAGTTTTCAATCTCTATAGGTAAGAAAAATTAACAAATTTTTTAAAATAATTTCTATCCACAATACATTCATTATTGAAATGGTAATTATAGATTCAAAATTTTTTACGCATTATTTGACGCACAAGCTAATATCTGTTAAGATGGGTTTAAAATTTAGATCATCGATCATTCGATCGATGTTTCTGATTGGTTGCTTGTCATTATTATTTGCTAACGTTAAATCGGTACCGAGTCCAATAAAGCAAACAAGAAGTTTAGTAAATGTAATTAACGATATTACTACACTATTTACCGGTATGGATGGTCTTATTAAATTGATACAAAATGACGATAGCAATGAAGTATTTCAAAAAAAAGTAACGAATCAGCTTGACGACATTTATAAAGCGTGTTTGACAATCGATGACGTTAAAAATCAAGTTCATAGTATGAACTATGTTATAAACGCAAGTGCCAGGCAAGTGATTATGGAAACGAATGTAAGATCTGATGTGCAGCACCTGTTACAAATTGATAGCAATTTGAATTCAATTGGGAGTCTATATAAAAAAGATTTCAATAATATTTATCAAGCAACGAAAAACTCCGGTAGTGAAGCAATCAACCATTATGTTATCAACATGCTTGAAAACAACCACGTGCATACTTTACTAGGACACGTTATCGAAGCTAATGAAGTGGCTGCTGGAGTGAATAATTCTGTCCTTGTAATAGAGAATATGTTTGCAGATGCTGTCTCTTATTTTAGAAATGAGGTAATACGACTGCACTGTGAAAAATTTGCGCAGTGAACGCGGATTAAATTCAGAGTTATTCGGAATGAAATAAAATCCGTATTTACTCCGAATTCACTCCAGATTTTTTACAGTGTGCATCATTTATTTAGAGTAATGAAGATCATTTTGTTTATATGGACATTTTTTTGTTACTTTAGCAAAATCATCACCGATATTGTAATGATATTCCGGCTTACGATAAAATATACGATTATTATAAATATGTAATAACGACTGTCACCCAAGGCTACACTTTGATAATTATGGCTCATCAGTATCGTATACTACACTCGACTGAAATAAGTAATTATGACTATTTTAATCGAAAAATAATGATCAATATTACTATAGATTAAAATAAACTAATTATATTTATTTGTAGACTACTATAAAAGTCAACAACTTTACTATATCGATTTGTATAAAAACGCTATAATTAAAATAACTCAATCTATACAGCATATTCTGAACATAAATAGCGACGCAAATTTCAAATCGTCGATTTCTTGTGATCCTAAATCATGGAAAGAAGGTTATATATATTTCATAAAAGGGAATCGGAATGAACAAAGTTTGCTGCATAGATGAATATTGTGCTGCCTCTTTGTTGTACCGATTTGTAATTTTTTAATTAAATTGATGTACTTTTTACTAATTCTGTTATATTTTTTGAACATCTATTAGGAGAAAATTATATTCGTGTAAAAAACTATGTATCGGTTAGAACGCCTAGCCTTCCTTATAACGGTTTCATGCAGATCAAACCTGATAAGAGAGGAATAGAATACGAATGTTCAGGTTTTGCGGAATATGGAGATTGGGCTATTCCAGAACTCATTGCGACTAAATATTGTACAAGTGTAAGTTTTTGATGTGAGTAATTCACAGGTTTATATTTATTACTTTTAATGGAAGTAGCTATCACTTATTATATCAATTCGTGTAAAATTAAAAATTTCAGCCATTCACCCCATCCTCCAATTTTTCTGCATATTCCGAATTCACAGACCATGCAACCCGGATTATGGAGAGAAGATGTGCTTTAGGTTCTTCTTCAGAGTTAGACATGCGTTGTACTTCTGATGAAAGTTCAGATCCTGTCCTAAGTGTTCGTAAATTGAGTTTATTGATGCAAACATGCAGCAGTAAAAGAAACGAGTAAGATACGGATTTTTTTTTTTTGTTTGAAAAGTCATTAGTTTTTTTCCTATTATAAATTGATTTTCGTTGCCAGAGTTGTGACAAATGCGCGATTCCATGCTCAAGATGGTATAATTAGCATCGAAATTCGATGTGGGGTGTTTGTTGACGGTAAAGTTGATCCCAGATCTCTTTATTGGAATACAAAAGATAGATTTTACACACGAGAAAATCACCCAAACTATGTTGTGCTTTCTGCAACATTGAGATCATTCAATCTGGACGATATTGAATTACCTGACGGAGAATTCGTGACGGGAATGAAATTCGAAAAATTGAATGATAACAATTTGTCGTTGGTTCTTCAGGGAACTGAAATGTATGATTCCAATAATCAAATTATCAGTGGTCAAACTAGTTTGCATTATCCACAAATTAGCGAAAAGTCGAGGTACAGTAAAGCTCATTCCGAGCCCATGATAAATATAATTCAAGTTTTTTTTTTTCTGGTATCGTTGTTTTAATTTTTTTTTTCAATTTCTTCTCTACTGAAGAGACAAAATAGATTTATACCTACTCACTCCACCTTGGGAAATAAAAAATCAAGCTTTTGAACTGAGTCAATCGGGAAAACATTACATCGAATTGACAGAATCCAAAGAGTCAGATAAATATGGAAGTATAGCAATAGTTCCATTTTTTGACATGCAATCGGTTAGGTTATTGCATGCAGCACCACTGGGCGGACTTGGATTATTTTACAAGGGTCAACCTGGCTATGCCGGATTTTTGGCTTTCAAACTTATTTCCCCAAAATTTGTGCATTTTATTAGCAGAAACTATGCTGATAATCTGAATATTTCATCTTTAAGTATTTATTAGTTGAGCACTAAGTTCTGTAAACACACTGATAATTTTACGATCAACATTACACAGAAAGTTTGACATTGCGATGACATCCCGTGCATATATAAATTTTTACCACACCCATTGTGAGATATAGCATATATATTTAGTACCATTGGTTCAATGGTAGTGAGAATCGAGATGCTCAAGATGTCGTCACAACATCAAATTTTTTGATAGGTTTTTTTAAAAAATTTTCTGTGTGCAATTAATAAGAATGTGTTAATTCTTTCAAAATAATGTATATAAATAATAAAAGTATGCTATCAAAATACAAAAAATTGTCAAATTTCTTTAATACCTTTTTTGTATTAAGTGAATTTATTTGCTATGAAAAAACGACACTGATTAACAAAGCCTAGAAGTCGGGGCTCATAATATATTTGCCACGAAATTTACTCGAAAATTAATTGAAATTTTCAAAAAACCCTTTTCGATTTGCTGTAGCGTTATTAGCGCATGCGAAATCGATAATCAAAGACAGTAACGAGTTGGCTCTTTACTTAAAGTTGTTATTTCAAGAACAAATTTCCGCACGGAGAGAATTTAATAATACTATCTACAATACAAAATTTTTAATTTTAACTATCTAAAATGCCCAGAGAGGAAAGTACGACGGGCCCAGGCTTGGCCCAAGCATGTAGAACCTTGGGTCAAGCTTGTAAGCCAGCCTTGGTAGAAGTCTGGAATGATAATACAGGGCCAGTCCTGGTTGCTAGACTTGGCCCGTGCTTTGTTGCCAGTTCTGGCCCATCCATCGAAGAAACGAATAAATTTAATTTAAAAAAAATTTTATAATTATTATCCTCGTAGAGTTCATGACCATTAACGTTTAAACTATGTAAGGGAGGTAAATGATGTGAAAAAAACTCGGTGAAAATTCTGCTGGACTTTGCGCGCGAACTGCCGTCCTTCTGATTGCTGGGTCTGAATGGTAGCTACTGTATGAACCTACTAATGTTGAACTGATACATTTTTATGATCTACTTATTAAACCACAGATATAGCTAAACATGGGTAATCCTTCCTTGGCTCAAGTCTGGGTTGCCATTGGATGGCCAAGACAGGGGAATCATTGTAACGGCCAAGGCTAGGTTACCCATTCCTGGCTCAAGCCTGGGTTGCCATTGAATGGCCAAGGTTAGGTTACCCAGTCTTGGCCCAAGCCCGGGTAATCATTGTAACGGCCAGGACTGAGTACCTAATCTTGAGCCAAGCTTGGGCCAATATAGATGAGCCAAAGCTAGGTTCCTCAGTGCTGGGCCAAGTAGGGCCCCGTCATTCAACTCTGGTAGCTCCTGCATGAGTGGTAGTAAAATTTTTCAGTGCACGGAGTAAATTTTATGGTAAAAGTTACCATCAAGTTATAATACAATTTTTAAACTGAATTGTGCGTGGGTATGTGTGCGCATGTGTGGGGGCATATGCGTGTGTGCGCGCCCGTGTGTGTGTGTGTGTGTGTGTGTGTGTGTGTGTGTGTGTGTGTGTGTGTGTGTGTGTGTGTGTGAAATTAATCACTTCCACAGTTAAACAAATTACACATAGACAAGTGTCAGACTATAACGCTGATACTAAAATCTTTATTAGCTTAGATGGTAATCATTATTTAGGCTGATAACTATTACCATCAAGTTATTAAAAATTACGATGTTGAAAATAGTAATAACTACACCGGCACACAAAAAAAAAAAAGTTCTCTGTACTTTTGACGGGACCAATATATTCCCATGTATTTTGACCCGCTGAATCCGAATCCGAGGTCCGTTTAACCCCTACACCCTCAGATTTTTAGAAAACTTTAAAAAACCTCAAAAATACACAAAAATCGACCGTTTTTTAAATTTATAAATTTTTTTAACCCTAACTAAGCATCGTTTTTAAGTATTTCGGTCCTCCACATACTAACCTGAAGTTTATTTAAAACATTAGCCATTTAAAGTCTGAGTAAATTCCAAAAAACCCCAAAAAATTGCAAAAAAGCAAAGAAATCCTTAGTATTGTGATGAAAAAAATTTTATAGGGCTAAATAAATAATTATTTTCATGTATGTTTATCTGTCACATATAATTCTCGAACATCCATGGCTCAGACATCTCTAAAATTTTAAATAAATGGCAAAAATTCCCAAAAAATCGAAAAAAATAAAATTTGGTATAACAAAAATCAATTTTTAAATCGAAATAAATAAAAGAAATCATATTGTTCGATCTGTGATATATATATAAAAAATATTTTGGCCTAAAATATAAAAAAATTTTAATATGCTTCAAAAAATCTTTATCTAAACGTTATTTCAATATTAATTCGTTCTCCTCTTATATCTAACCCTTTTGTCCTCAAATGTCCTACATAAAGGGTTTCTCTTTCGTTTCCTCATTTCTTCAGGTAGATCTCTCTGTAGTGTCCAACAATGATCTGCCATCATATTGACATCCCACGTACCTTGATAACGTTTTTCCATTACACTGATGTCCTGATGGAATCTTTCACCTTGCTCTTCACTATAGTCACCGAGATTTTCAGGAAAGTGTGAAAGGTGAGAATGTAAATAGTGCAATTTGGAATTCATTAAGCAACCCAAAGTATCATAGTTGTATATCAACTCTTCAACTAAAGGTAAGTGGGATGTCAATATGATGGCAGATCACTGTTGGACACTACAGAGAGATCTACCTGAAGAAATGAGGAAACGGAAGAGAAACCCTTTATGTAGGACATTTGAGGACAAAAGGGTTAGATATAAGAGGAGAACGAATTAATATTGAAATAACGTTTAGATAAAGATTTTTTGAAGCATATTAAAATTTTTTTATATTTTAGGCCAAAATATTTTTTATATATATATCACAGATCGAACAATATGATTTCTTTTATTTATTTCGATTTAAAAATTGATTTTTGTTATACCAAATTTTATTTTTTTCGATTTTTTGGGAATTTTTGCCATTTATTTAAAATTTTAGAGATGTCTGAGCCATGGATGTTCGAGAATTATATGTGACAGATAAACATACATGAAAATAATTATTTATTTAGCCCTATAAAATTTTTTTCATCACAATACTAAGGATTTCTTTGCTTTTTTGCAATTTTTTGGGGTTTTTTGGAATTTACTCAGACTTTAAATGGCCAATGTTTTAAATAAACTTCAGGTTAGTATGTGGAGGACCGAAATACATAAAAACGATGCTTAGTTAGGGTTAAAAAAATTTATAAATTTAAAAAACGGTCGATTTTTGTGTATTTTTGAGGTTTTTTAAAGTTTTCTAAAAATCTGAGGGTGTAGGGGTTAAACGGACCTCGGATTCGGATTCAGCGGGTCAAAATACATGGGAATATATCGGTCCCGTCAAAAGTACAGAGAACTTTTTTTTTTTTGTGTGCCGGTGCTATTTAAGATAATAATAGTTATAATTTCTGGTTATCATAAATAATTATAAATTTTACCATATTGTTGGTAGACACTACAATTCAGATTGTTTATTTAATAATTCAAATGATATTTTCTATCATAAAATTTAATTTAAAAATTGTACTATAACTCGATGATAACTTTTACCATAAAATTCTCTCCGTGCGGATACACAATCCGTTAAAAAAGTTGAATTGGAGCTAAACAAAGTATTCGGAAATATCTGACACATGACCTATTCGAATGATAACCGAAGAGAAAAACAAAAATTTTTTATTGAGTGATTAATCAAAGTTTCGACAATGATTAAGTTATCATACTATTTTTATATACTTGGTTACATTGAAATTATAACATGTCAATACCAGGATAAAACTTTCTCATACAATAGTGCTCAAAAAACAAGTTTTTATCACCGTTTTCAAATTGCGGGTATAAAAGTCAGGGCTTATCAAAATAAAATTCATTATTAACTATTAATGAATGATTTTTTAACATGAGATGATTTAATAAATATTTATTAATAGTTAATAAATCATATATTAAAAACAATTTATTAACTATTAATAAATATTTATTAACTGTTCATAAATGTACTTTTATTCCAAAGAAATATTTATTAAATGTTATCAAATATTTATTGGTATTTAATAAATGAAAATATTGCATCCAAACAAATGAATTTATTAATATTTAATAAATTCTTCTATCAGTGTCTGCATAATTATACATTGTATCTACTTCATAAAATATATGAATTTAATTTTAGGTTATTGACCCTTCTCGTTATATTACATGTAAAAATAGAAATTATTCAGAGTTTAATGAAAATGATAATAGAAATTTGAGTAGAGTTAACTCTGTTACAAATTTGTAGACAAGGTTACGCTCCAACTTTGGACAGATATTGTGACTGCGATTATAATTCTGATCCTCTTTTGAGTGTTCGTAAATTGAGTTTATTACCTCTAATGTGTGACAGCAGAAAACCCGAGTAATATAAAGCTATATCATTATTATCATTTTTTGTCAGTACTGTTTAATTATATTTTTTTTTTTATTTTGTTCGTTATCAGAGTTGTGACGGGTGTGTGATTCCATGTACAAGATGGTATAATCCATATTGAAATTCAATGCGGCATTTTGGTCAACGGTCAAGTTGACCCTAATATCGTAAGATGGAATATTTATGACAGAAAATATACCAGAAAAAATCATCCAAACTACTCTCTTAAAATGAACCAGTGAAATTCCACTGATTCAACCAGTGAAGTTCACTGGTTTAACCAGTGACTAAAAGTTCACTGGTTGAACCAGTGAATTTCACTGGTTGAATCAGTGAACGTCGCGCTCACTGGTTTCAACCGGTGAACTAAAAATATGTAAGCGCGCGGGTACAGCAGCATTCTGTACATGAGTATATTTAAGTGTTTTATTATGTCAATAAATAAGTAATATTTATTGATTATCTTCATGTAATATTTTAACTAACTTTTATATAACAATAATAATTATATGACACAATTTTTACAGAGTTTAAAAATAAATAACTTTGGAGTAATTTCAATAGCTTGGAGCTAACCTCAAAAATGAATGACATAATTTTAAAATTGAACAATATAAAAAGCCCATTGAAAATAGAAACAAATTCAATTTTTATAAATCCTAATAGATTTTATTTATTTTATTACAAAATAATTTTTAATTAAACATAATTGTTATTAAGACTCTTTTTGTTTGACTTCACTTTGTTTATAAATAAACGTTTATAATAAAATAAAATTAATCTAACCTATTGTGTTTATATTTATGTAGTACACCGGCGTTTCACTGGTTTAACCAGTGAGCCAAGCGATCATCTTAGTCCACTGGTTGAATCAGTGAATTTCACTGGTTAAACCAGTGAACGCTCGGTTCACTGGTTGAACCAGTGGATTTCACTGGAGAATCAGTGGATTTCACTGGAAAATCAGTGAAATTTCACTGGTTCATTTTAAGAGAGTATATTGTACTCAACTCAGAATTAAGAGAATTTAATATCGATGATATTGTAGTAAAAGACGGAAGTTTTGTTACAGGAGTTAAATTTGATAGACTCGGTGATAATCATATATCGTTAGTGGTATATGAATCAGACATGTACGATAGTGATAATAAAATATCAATCCAATCTCGAGCTCGATTTATTTATCCCGAAAATACCCAGCCGAGGTGAGGAATAACTAATTTGTGTGATGACATAAATACTAAAATATTTTTTTATAATTGTTAACTATATTTTTAAACTATTTATTTACTTTAGGGAATTTATAAATTTACGTGATCATATCATCAGGCGTTGAGGTCACAGACGTATGGCAACAATGCAATTATACCGTTTTTGGATTCACAACCGCTTATTACATCGCCGCCAGTACCTCTTGGTAGGCTTGGAATATTCTATAAGAGTCAACCAGGTTACGGAGGATTTTTTGGCATTTAAACTGATTTCGTCAAAATACATGCATTTCATCAGTGAAAATTATGCCGAAAAATTGACTATCACATCACCAGTCGCTTGATTTTCGCGCATTTATTTTTGCATACTGTAGTTATTGTAATTATTAATTCAAAATAATAAAAGTGTATTTTGAAGATATAAAAACTACTCTAGTCTCTTTCGTAATACCTTTATTTACATAAATATTTACTAAGTTTTGTATATTACACACCTCAAACGCTAAGCGATCGGGTGTGCTCTATTTTCCCTTTCTCAAGAATATGCGATGTACTCATCTTAAATAACTTTCACCAGGTTAATAACTCGCCTGAATGCTATGAAAAGTGCACTAAGTTCAAGAAGACACTCTAATAAACGAACCTGATACTGTTTTTAAGTTCTATAATCCTATGTCACATTTTAAGAAAAAGCGACCAATAATAATTGTTTTTTCTTAGACATCAGTTAGTTTCTGTACTTGCGTTTTTTGTATTTATGCACAACTCGTAACATAAGTCCGTGGAATTTTAACATGGTGTAATCTACTTCTTACACCATTCCGTGTTACTCGTTATAATTTTAATTAATGAGCAACAAATGATCATTAAACATTTTTAATTACTTAAACAATAAGTATACGAATTTTATTTAGATATTAAATACCACCTAGATTTAACACGATTTGGTGTAATTTTCACACCGACCCCAAAAATTTTTTACAGCGTAAATTTTAATTGAATTAAATAAAAAATTTTTTTTTTCTAATTATAACACCTTTAACTCATATTTTTTCAAATGAGCATTTAAAGTGTACCCTTGATATTACAACATCTATGATATATTTTTGTAAACATAACAAATAATATGTAAAAATAGAGTTTTTTAAAAATATTTATAAAAATTTTCGAGTCAAACTCGAATAGAAAAAACATTTCCCAGGTCTGTTTCATGTGTTTATGCTTTCACTAGAAAACTTTAAACCATAAAATAAAAACACTATACCGCCTTCTAGAAACTAAAACCCCGCCTTTGTTCACTAACTTTTTTTCCCTAAATGAATTTTGTTTACTCAGCATCCAGCTAAATAGTTTCATTTTATTACATCAATTCAAAACCGACAATGAAATAAATTATTTAATTACGCAGCTCACGGCTTCTGAATAAGTTGAAACTAAGACCAGGGGTGAATGCAGAATCAGGCAAAAAAAAAAACAAGTTAAATAACAAAATATGAAACGAAGAACGCTAATAAGATTACGTATTGTTAAACGAGTATTTTTTAAAGCAAAATAAAAATGTCAAGTTGAGAGGGATGTTAGAAGCTTTTTCTACGGATTACAAGTCTCTCAAATCTTGTAATCCGATCTATAAGAGTTTTGCTTTGTATTATATACTCGAGGATAGAATTCCAAGGCATAAGGTATATATATTTATATACATATATATAACAAGTACTATGAGTGTATAACCGGATATGATGTCCAACGACTCGGAAGTTGTTCTTAAGAAACACAAGTCTTAAATCCAACCTTTTATTTTCTATCTGTTCTTTTATATCTTGTCCGAAAATAAACGCCAGTTAAATAATTAAAATTGTATTTAAAAAGAAATTTAATTATTTAAGCGAAATGCTAAAGATTTAAATTTAAGTGCAAAAAATAAAAGCTGCTTAAAAGTTTGTCATGGGCACTTTGAGAAAATCGATAAGCTCGATCTGGCCTCTAGTCGTCGCTGGCCATATCTTGATTAAAATCAACGTGCCACCCTTACTCTTATTTTTCCTTCAGCTTTCTTTTTATCTCACTCATCCGAGTCTTTTTACTGTACATAAAATAAAAGAGATACCAAAGAGACCTTCACAAATGAATTCGGTTAGTCTCGTTAATGTCCAAAAGTCTTGACTCGAAAATTTTACTCACCCTCTAGTCGAATAGAATGGAATAGAAAAAAAAAAAAAAAGAAAAGTCTTTACTTGGTTTAATCAGTATTTCATGGAGTCTTTGAGCTTTGATTAAACGCTAAAAATATTGAGGCATTTGCGTGGGGTTATTAACGATCCATTAGCACCTAAAAATGTCATTAGTCAATATAAATTATAAAATGGACGGGACAAAAGAGTATAGTAGGTTTCGCCTCTCAAATTTCTCCCCTATTACAAACTGCTACGTGAATATAATACAGCCCTCGGGGATTGTATGTGGCGCGTGTCCATTTTTATTATCATCATCCCTTTTTACATTTTCATTTTACGCCCTTTATCCACATACATCTATACATAAACATCACGGAAACTTATATAAAAATTTTTTTCAACGGAGGAAGTCATCGCATTTTTTTCTACTGATCATTTCAAATATTTATTATTGGACAAATTTTTTATTTTTAATTTTAACAATAAATAATTTATGAGAAAGTCGATCTATTTTTTTCACACATGAAATTCTTTGTTTAAAATATTCAAATAATTTTAGCAATAAATTATTTTGAATTAGGGAAAGTTGAACAAATACTTTTTCATCTTTAGAGATGAAAAGATGCCTCATTTCTGCTCACTGCATTAAATAATGACGTCATTTCACCTCGTCAGGATCGAATTTGATTTTTTTATCCCGTACTCTATCCAATCAATTTGACAATTGATGAGCTTACAATGATATACGACTGTAAGCTTCAATTAATAAATTCTATTATTAATTTATGATGAAATTGTCGAGATTCAAAATTTATTGATTACATTGACGTATGATAATTTTATGACAATTCAGTCGTTATTTTATGACACAAGTAACCGTTTTTAGTTTCTCACATTTTGTCGTTAAATTATTATAGAAATTTTTGAGAGTAAGAGCGTCGAAAAAAATAATTTCGAAAACAAATTTTTTACAGAAATTAATCCCGGCTATTTCAAGTAGTTTTTCAAGATGGTGATTTCATACAATACACTGTGGAAAATCGGGAGTGAATTTGGAGTGATTATGGATTTTATTTAAATCCGAATTCACTTCGAGTCGGAGTTTCAATATCAAAATAAACTCCCCTTCCGAGTGAATTTTACTCCAAAGGGATTAAATGAACACACAGTCATCCGCTCCGCATTTACTTCGAATTTACACCGGATTGAATTCGCGCACTGTAAAAAAATTTGTGAAGTGAACGCGGATTAAATTCGGAGTAAACGCAGAGTGGATGACTGTGTATTTATTTAACCCCCTCAGAATGAAATTCACTCATAAGGGAAGTTTATTTTTAATGTTGAAACTCCGAATCGAAGTGAATGCAGATTTAGATAAAATCCAGACCACTCCAAAATCACTCCGCTAAAAAAAAACCTCCCCCTTTACTCCGTATGCAGCGTAATTTTTTCTCACTCCATAACTCCGAGTGAATTCGGATTTAAATATAATTCGTAATCACTCCCAATTTTTCGCAGTGTATTTTTAAAACAGGATTTTTCTCTAATTATTAAATTAAACGTATTCCAAAAAGGAAAATGTACAAAAAGTAAAAAGTGAAAGAGAGAAATGAAATGTCTTGTACACACATGTTACTCTCTTAGTGGTATTACATCTCATCTGAATGTTTTGTCTAAAGGTAGCGATGCATCGACTATAAAACATAATGGATGGATGAGGGTTGTAATGGTTATGACATGGTAGGATTTGCATTCATGTCAGTCTAGTCTCAAGATGAATATACTGGTTTATTGTTCGTAAAAACATGACTAAATATGCTAATATTCTTTTTTCTTTTTTTTTTTCAAGAACTGTTAATTAATTCTCATGCTCGGAAGTAATTACAAAAAAAAAAAAAAATAAAAAACAAATAAATAAATTTGAGTACTAATATTACCAAAAATAAATGATGTTTCAGGTTCATGTGCGAGGAAGAAAGGACACAATTATTATGGAGTAGAGATAGGAAAATTAAAATCATATGCGCACAGTATAAAAGGGATGGTATATGTAATTGATGAGTCAACGATATTCATAAAGGGGTTTTCGTATGATGGAACGGCACCTGATGTATTTTTCTGGGTCGGAAATACGACGGCACCCAGTCCAATGGGTGAAATTGTTCCTTATCCAGAAGATTACACTGGCAGGTATGTAAATACTTTTGAATTATTACTTATTATTATTATAAAAATTTGAACAAATATTAATTTAAATAATTGGAAAAATTATTGCGTTGATATTTATAAAGTAAATCGATTTCCATCTCTAGCTACTGAACTCATCTCTATTTCCCGTTCCTTTAGTAAACATTCTCGAGACCTTTGAGCTACTCGACAATTTTCATTTTGTGGAAAATAACCGTTTGCTTTTCTCGAGCCGACTCTATTCTTTTTCATCTTAATCTTTCGTAGAAATAAATAAAAATAAAGTGAAAGTATTATTAGTATTAGCGGTAGCGAGAGAAGGAAGAAAAGAAACGAGGGAGAAAATACTGAACAAAGAAAGATAAAAACTATTCAATTTAATTCTGTTGGCTCACGGTTGCAGGGAACCACAGGTACTGAAGGCCTATCACAACGCAAATGTCATTCTGAGGCTGCCGCAAGGAAAGAAAATACGTGACATCAAGTGGCTCAGTGTTTGGTGTCGAAGATTTACCGTAAGTTTCATTTTTTAAATTAAATTTTCTCCTAAACATTATTTTTTATTGTTCCAAGTATTGCATTTTTTATAAATTTTATTTATTAAAATTTATTGATTGCAAAAAAAATTTATACGACGATGTATGGTCAACCATAAAAGTTATCATATATGATCATATACAAAAATTAATTATATAATTTAACATAAAAATTCATCATAAATGGCGAAATATCAAATATGTTTATATATTTTCATACATAAAACTTTTTTATGAAACCATATACAAAAGATAGTCCTAGCAGATCCGAATTACGGTATGCAGCAGAATTGCCGTAATTTACGGTAAACTACGGCAAAATACGGTATTCTACCGTAAATTTACGGCATTTTACCGTAATTTGCGGTAATTCTACCGGATACCGTAAATTACAGTAATGACCGTAATTTACCGTAATTCGGATCTGCTAGGGAGTCATATATGATCATCTAGACACTTCAATACAGCGTCACATACAAAAATTAATGATCTTATCTGACATAAAAATGCTTCATAAATGACGATATATCGATGACAGGACTAAATATCTAAGACAAAATATCCATGAAAAAATATTGATTAAAGATTTTATTTCTATTACACATACATAATATATTTAAAAAGAGGGCACATTACGCAGTGTGTAGTCGGAATTGCAACCCTGAAAAATTCATTGCATCATAAATTGAAAATAAAAAAATTTCTTGCATCGAGAAATTATTTTCTAGTCCTAAGAAAATTTTTGTCTTCAATTCATGATGCAAAATTTTTCGTGAGTCAAGAAATTTTTTCTGTGTAACACACCGTGAAATGTGTTTCAAGTGACTACCAAAAACTATAGTTTTACTTATGGCCTTAAACGTGGAACACACTTAATGTGTATTAAAATAATACACTTGTAACACACTTGATTTTAAAGTGTTGACGCTGAATATTAATACGATTAATGACTTACTCGTCATATTTTTGCCGTGGATATTTTGTCGGATATTTAGTCATGTAACCGAAATATCGAATTTCTTTATATATTTTCATATAATAAATCTTTTTATAAAACTATATAAAAATAATAGTCATATATGATCTTTAATACAAAGTCACATACAAAAATTTTCTATATATTAACATAGAAATTGCTCACATTTAGTTCATATGTAAAAAAATTACCTTACAAACGATCGTATACACGGAAAAATATAAATCATATATGTTCACATAAAAAATTGTCAGATAAATTCGTACATAAAAAATGACTGAAAAAGTACTTCTCAATGGTCATATAAAGTATTAATCATATATATTCATCAGGGTGATTCAAAAAACAAACAAATTTTTTTTTTTTCTTCCAAACAGGTTCAAAAGTTTCGTTTAGATAAAAAAAGACGCCTGTGAAAATTAGACCTCTTAATATTAATATTAACATTGTCCGCATTGCACTTTTCTATTTCCCATAAGAATAACATGGGAAAAATTTTTTTTATGTCTTCTGATTTTTATAAGTAGCTAACGATGCGTCATAGGAATAATTGGCAGGCATATTTTTGTAGGGAATTGAATGCTCTACAAAAAAAGATTCTTATCATTTTTTGCGGAATCTATTTGTTCAAAAGTTATTTGAGGCTGAAGTCGAATTCATATTAAATTTTGAGTTATTCTTACTTTTCCGGCGAAACTATCAGACCTATTACAAAATATCATGGGACCTTTTTTGTAGACAATTTTATTCCCTAGAAGTTATACCAAATAAAGTTTTTCAAATTCCGCATTGTTTTCTAGTTATTGCACGCCTCGGAAGCGAAGCGGAGAGGTTGTGCTGTATAACCGACCTGTCAAGGTCACACGATTTCCACTCATTAAAGTGCATATATTTTTTTTCTATTACTCTTACACATTATGAAAAACACATCAATATAAAGCTGAAACACTAATGAATAATCCTGATACTTTTTTTAATTTGTCTAATATGTATTAATATAACAAAAAGTTCATTAAAAAAAATTTATCGTGGACGTCCATTAGTCTGTGGTTCAAAAAAACGGCGTGGTACGGATATCTCGAGAACGACTTGACGAAACTACTTAATTTTTTTTTCAAAATTTTTAGAAATAAGCAAAGAAGGTTCCTTTCGAAAATCACTACTGTAGGCCTTCTCATTTTTTTAAAAATAAATCATTACGGTTAAAACCGGCAATCTTACATGTAAACAAACACACACTGCCGCCATTTTTCATTAGGAATGTTCTCCTTATTTATTTTTTTTTTACTTTTATTACCGTATATTTACCATGGAAATTTCTATGGGAAAAGAGCGGGATATTCAATTTTATTCGAAATTTAACTTTTAAAAAAAAACATAACATGAGCGTTCGAGGCGTGCACTTTTGGATTTTCCAAATTTTTTTATTTTAATGTCAAGCTCCTAAATTCGATCAGAAGACTATTTTTTTTATGAGCATGACATTAAAATGAAAATAACTAGAAAACAATGCGGAATTCGAAAAAACTTTATTTGATATAACTTCTAGGGAATAAAATTGTCTGGAAAAGTAAGAATAACTCAAAATTTAATATGAATTCGACTTCAGCCTCAAATAACTTTTGAACAAATAGATTCCGCAAAAAATGATAAGAATCTTTTTTTGTAGAGCATTCAATTCCCTACAAAAATATGCCTGCCAATTATTCCTATGACGCATCGTTAGCTACTTATAAAAATCAGAAGACATAAAAAAAATTTTTCCCATGTTATTCTTATGGGAAATAGAAAAGTGCAATGCGGACAATGTTAATATTAATATTAAGAGGTCTAATTTTCACAGGCGTCTTTTTTTATCTAAACGAAACTTTTGAACCTGTTTGGAAGAAAAAAAAAATTTGTTTGTTTTTTGAATCACCCTAATATTCATACACCAGAATTATTGATACCTTGATATTATCAGATAAATGAACTCACCATATAGTATCTTATAAAAGTCCCTATTCATAATTAGATACTAAAGTTGATCATATATCTATTATGTCACTATAAGCATTTTCAGTTAAAGCTATGGGTCAAAAATTACTCTTTCAAATTCTGCTAAATTGACAAATATAAACATTAATCACATATATTCACATAAAAAATCTTCAGATAAATTCATATATAAAAAATGACTTCAAAAAAGTACTTCTCAATGGTGATATATATGTTCAGATATAAGAATTATTGATACCTTGACATCATCAGATATATGTTCAGATATAATTATCAATTGTATGATTGGTCATATGTCCTCGTGTATACATCATATATTGTCCTATGTAACCAGATAGTTTATGATACATTTTATCAAATATAATTATATTTTAGAAAAATTTATTTGTGGCCGTAGACAATATATCTGATATTATATGGCAGAAAAACATTTTTAACTACAAATTATCCCCAAAAAAATAAATAAATATGCTGGTGATTATTTTAAAAATAAAGACATATTAAATGCAGTATCTATGAAGTTATGGGCGTTTTATCCGGATTAAAACTCACTAATTCACCCTTCTGACGACACGCGATCGAGATAACTAGATTTTTGAAGAAGCCAAAGGGAGTCTCAGCGTGAGGTAGGGAAGGTTGGACAGCATTCATGGTCAATGGTGCGTGTCAGATGGATACGGAAGCCGTGAAGGCAGACGACCAAAAGCCGGGGACTCACATTTATACTTACTACTATACTCACATTCACACATAAATTTAATACTACCAAGCAAAAGCTATGAATTTAACGAATAAAAGATGAAGAAGCTGAGCTTTTTTTTTTTTTTAACAAAAATCGAACAAGTAGTATAATGTGCTAGTCTCCAAGGACTTGGTGATGTTCTTCTTTCCGTGACTGAGGCTTCTCTCAATCGGACACGCTTTATCGCCTTAGAATCGGGCTATTGCTTAAGTAATAGAGAAGCTCTATCAAATATATATACATATATATTAGAAAAGAAAGAAAAATAAAAAAAAAAAGAAGACAAACGAATGAAATATAGATATACGATATATGATAGATGAGGATAGAATGGAAGGTAAAAAATCTCACCGAGGGTGGATCAAGAGCTATGAGCTATATAGACTCTGGCTGTAGGCTATGGGGTAGCTTTGCTTGGATATCGAGTAGACAAGAGCTGTCTGTCAATCGGTATCCCTCGATGATGGGGTAGATGGTTGAGTGTATTGTTGTATAAGCCAGATATCTTGTAGGCAGTATGAAATCACCGGTAGCAGTTTCATATTGAGTGAAATGTCGAAAAATAAAAAATCTCTATCGTGATATTTTTATATCAATAGATTAATCGGACGGGCATACGATTCAATAGAAATCGCACGATGGCCTTGGAGCTCCCAATGAAATTCTCTAAGCCGCGACCATTTACTGACATTTCCTTTAATGTATTTAGTTTCTACGGTTGCTTGAATGTTAATTAACGAAATCAGGACACTGAATTAATTAAATTTTCCTTTATTATTTAAATCAAAATTTGTCGCAATCAGAATGTTGAAATCAATTATACGCTGATTAAAAATAAGTATCCTTTGAACCCGATAAACTGAAGTTTTAAATAAATAAAAACGGAAAATTGATTGATAAAAAATTTATGTAAACATGAAAAAATTATGAGTAATCTCGCAATTAAACTAATGATTTAAAATAACTAAGGAATTTTTATTTAAAGTCTATATTGTATTTAAATAATGTAATTTAACAATTAAAATAACTGACTAAATTTAGCTGATCGATAGTAATTGTGTGTAAAGAAGTCGCAATTAAATAAATGTATAGTTCTAAGAAAAATGTAAAATAAATCCGGTGGATAAATTTATAAATTCAAATTATATGGAAATAATTACGATGTACAATAGTACAAAGCTGGTGTCTTTATAAACTCGGTGCCGGAACAACCCTTAAAGTTTCCCCTTGATCAATGATGACGCGTTAATTAAGCAACGTCTGAGTCGAGAACGCCCCGGAGACTGTTGGTGGCACCGAGTGGACCAGGAAGCAACGCCCCATCTACTCTTCTTCCTTTGTATTGTATACAGCATACAATATATATGTAATAATATTATATATATAGTCTCGTGTCGTTGAAACATCGTCTCCGTCTCGCATCGGGATCCAAGTAACATCCATTTATAGATATTAATAGCTGGAGGCATGTCTCCAAGGTTCCACTGTGTTACCAATAAACGAGATACCACGGAAATGAGAGCAAATGCCTCCAGCGATTTATTTACACATTAAACGTTTACCTAGATACATATATATTTATTTATTGAATAAGTTAGTTTTATATTTTTAAACCAAAAACAGTGACAAGGATGCCAAGGATTTTTTTTTTTATGAATATAGTATTTTAGTTTGAGAGCATATGTGCTGGAAAATTCTCTAAGTAGTGGACTCAAGTAGCCTTTTTCCTATGTCAGATGAATCCAACTGTAGATTTTGCAACGATCGGCGAATAATGTCGGATCATGGAATGAAAAAAGGTGAAGAGGAATGAATATATACGTAGTTGCTATCCCTTTCTATTATGTCTCTGCATTTTATAAAACATTATACTGTTCACGATAAGTTGTAGTAGTAAATGGTTAAATGCGCAAGCGCTCATCCGCGTATTCACGCAGACATGGAGCGAAAACCGGTCGATGCTGGCCGGGCGCGCAGCAACCAGAAAGGGATCAATCTGTCCGGCCGATTTTACTATCGTGCATGTTCTTATAACATTTATATTGATGGATATTTTGCTCTAAATGTTTTGATTTAATCCCAGATTTGTAATTTAGTATTTTTCTTTTTAACAGTTTGTATAAATATTTTTACGGACAATAAATCCGAAGTTTGGAAAAAACTTTGAGCATCATTTGGTTGAAGTATAAGATTCTTAATGATTCACTTTTTTTATAGAAAAATATTTAAAATTTTGTTTTTCTCAAAAGTTATTACTTCCGGGCTGGATCTACTTTTGGCAATAAAAAATATTTTTCGAAGTTTTTTTGAATTTTTTTTTTTCAATCACGTCTACTTCTTTTTAGATAAATGAAAAAAAAATTGCATGTTTGTAAACTTCAATTTTAAGTGAGAAAACCTTAAAAATATAGATACATATTTTTGACATTTGTCGGAATATTTTTACGATCCATTAATACGTATTTCGAAGAAAATTTTAAATATCAAAGCTTCAAAGTATGAAAATATTGAAATTCTTTTTTTTTGTAAAAGAATATCTGAAATTGTTTTTTTACGTTATCACTTCCAGACTAGATCTATTTTTAATCGTGAAAAATATTTTTATACATTTTTTCGAAAATTTTTGTCTGAATCGTGTCTACACTGTAAAAAAACTGGAGTGAATTCAAAGTGATTATGGATTTCATTTCAATCCAAATTCACTCCGTCAGAGTCCCGGAGTTTAAAAAAAAATCAATCTATGGAGGAAAAAATCAATCCGGAGTAAATGGGGAGTTTGTTTTTTCAGCTGAGTGATTTCGGAGTGATCTTGATTTTATATCAATCAGCATTCACTCCGATTCGGAGTTTTAATATTAAAATTAACTCCAATTCAGAGTGAATTTCACTCCGAGGGGATCAAATAAATAAACAGTCATCCGCTCCGCATTTACTCTGGATTTACTCCACGTCCACTCCGCCAATTTTTTACAATATATCTGTAGATTGATAAAAAAAACTATTATACGCTTGTAAAGTTTTAAGAAAGAAAAAAATCTTGAAAATATAAACACAAATTTTCAAACTGTAAAATACTTAATTCATTTTTTTCTAATATTTCTAGGGTAGCCGAACAAAACGTTACGTCTATATAAAAATAACTAAAAATTTTACAGTTAAAGTTTTGTCCAAATATTTATTTTTAAAATAATTTATTCAATTGTCTTTAATAAATTATATCTTCTATTAGTTCAGAGTTATAAAGATATAATTCACGAGAACAGTTTTGCGCTAGAATAGTATAACATATGGCAGAAAAAAAAATAAAAATATTGAAAAATTAAACAAAAATATAAAATCCTACATGATTTGAAGCTTTTCATATTTTTAATTTAAATCCTCTACACGTTTATAAATTCGAAAACAAATATCACAAAGACGAATGACCTACAACCTTTATATAATATTGCACTTTTAACGCTAACACCCACGGCATTTATAACGCGATTCAATAAAACACTCGACTGACTGCGCGGTATTCACATATGATGCCTTCAAAAAAGCTGAACTAAAAGAAAAAAAATATGAAAAAATAAATATAAATATAGCTGCTGCTGAGAAAAATATTATCCTAATTACAGTAATGGTATTTGAGGAAACAATTCTCTAGACAGTCGCCTACGAGTGACCTTTGACCATTAGAGCATTTGCATCATAACGATCATCGCCCACTTGGCTCTTGAAATTCAAACTGTAACTCGAACTCGAGCTTTTAGAGAATTGACTTGAATTCCTACGCCTATATATATACATTGGTATATATATATTGGTATACATAAGGTCAGTTCAGATAAAAGCAAAGATAATTAGACAAAGCGCCGAGTATTTGTAGGTGTTATCGATAAAAGCTTAACAATAATGATAATAATCGTCCTCGTGAAAAATAAAAAATTGCCCGACCTCGAATTGCTTTGAAAAAAAAAATAAAATAAAATAATGGATTCAACTTTTATTTGAATTGAAATAGTAAAAATATGATTGATATGAAAATGCAATTTTATAAAATGAGTTGAGTGTAAAAAAAATTTAACTCGAGATGTTTATGGTTATTTTCATAAATTCACAATAGCGAAAAAACACTGATGTGAATATAGATGGAAATGTGGATGTAGATGGAAATATGGATGTGCATGTGCATGTGCACATTGATGTTCGCTGTATCTCGAATAATGTATTATAGTATATAGTAAATGAAAAAGAGAAAAAAGATGGCGGCAAACAAGAGTTAGTAGAGCTTGCAAGGGCATAAGAAAAATAAAAAAAAAGAGCTAAAGTAGAGCAAAGTTAACGTTGCGCTAGTCTGACCACGAACCTCAGCTGCCATCATTTCTTCTTTGCTACCCCTTCTAGCTTTTAAAATATATAGATGTATACATATGTATATATATCTAAATATATATAGATATAATGTTATCCTTTAGTAGCCAAACCAGCAAAAGTTATAATTTTTGTGCCCTCGTGAAAAGGAGTTGCTTGGAAAACTGCGCGCGCAGAGAGAGCTTGCGAATCTATCGTCGTATTCGACCCGGGAGCTGGTTCCATTGGTCGAGAGCTTGCGAAAGTTCTCCCAGGTAGCGTGTGCTTTGGTGACGCCCACTTTATGCCGATAAGATAACCATTGCACGGAATAAATTTTGTCAGTGTGTTCTGACACTTGTGTGTTTGATATACAAAGCTTCGGCTTCCAATGTACATCTTATAATACTTTTTATACTATTATACTTTTATACTTTTATGTAGATATATATCAAGGATTCAAGAATCTGATAAATCTTGAATGTTATAACTTGAAAGATATTTGAGTTTTCGAGAAAGATGTTGGCTGAGCTGATTTTATGGTTACGAATTTATTTACAGTGAACACATTCGGTGGTCAGATTTTTTTATGTACGATTATAGCCCCCTCGAGACCGCCCGTAGCTTCGGAAATTGAGACTACTTGGCGCCTCGTTAAGCGACACGAAAAAGCTCACCCTCGATCATATGTCCAGCATAATTTATTGCAAATGCTTCTATTTGTCTTCATGCATGATGCAGGATTCACAAAACACAAGAATATTATCTGGGATTACTATTTTTCCTTATTATTTTATAATCCATAAAAATTTATTTTCTTTTTCTGAAATATTATTGTGAGGAAACCCGGGATAAAAAGCGACCATAAAATTTTTTTTGTCTCAACAATTTGAGACAAAAAACATTTTTTTAAAATAATGACCCATTTTACCTCAGTCATTTTTCTAGTTCTTCATAAAATAATTTAGATAACAAACACTTAGAAAAAAAAAAAAAAATTTCTGAAAATTGCGAATCGGCCGCACTATTCGGGCTGATCAAGTTGCCCCGTTGTTTCTACTAAAAATTAAAAAAAAAAATAAAAATTTGTTTTTTCCTTAAAAATGGAGTCTCATCTTGCCCCAGTATTTCATTTTACCCCAGGTTTCCCTATAGTAAAATTAAATATTATTCAAAAAATTCAAAAAAAAACTAAAAGAATTTTTGTTTCATCAAGAACGATATTTTCTACTTAATCAGACCTTTCTGCAAAACGACTCATGTCTGATCAAAAATTCCTTTTTCTACTCGACTTGATTTTTATCTCGTCGCATTTACATTAAGTAGTAATGGTTATTATGGTCTGACGCGCAACATACGCTGTAATTTCAATGAAATTAATTATAATCTAACAGAATATACAATTTTCTCAAACTGCGTTTGTTGATAAAAAATTTCACATAAAATAATTAAGTAGAGGAAGTTATTTTTTATCAGACGCGTATTGAAAAAAAAAAAAAATAGTTAACTTGGATTAAAAATTTCAAACTGCTAATAAATAAATGAATATACGGTAACGTAGGACGAGATGGTAAGGAGAAATTTAAAATAATCGCCCTTTATTTTTCCAACATAAGCGGTTTATCTTAACCGGTACAGCTTTTAGCTGGTCGTGATATAACAACATTGGAGAAAATAATTTTATATAAATGCTCTTAACGCAAACGAAACGATCCATACAGGTCCTTATATCCCCATCAGTATCCATATATATACTGATTTCCCAACTCCGAAACTCAGGGACTCTAGCTCGTGCTCTTGCTTCAGCTGTGGCGTCGACTCCCCTCAATGATAATAGTCACAGGGGCGTCAACGAGTGACGCAAAGTGCCTGCGGAGATAGATCATGACATGAGGGTGAGATGAAGATGGAAAGCACTGAGGGTGATGAGTTCCGGTAATGGGCCGCCCCTGTAATACTGAGATCTCAAAATCCCAGCTTACGAGATAAACGATCTAACTATCAGGGTCCCGAGTTACTCCAGACATTATATCTCAGTCTAACGTAAAATCAACTAAATTTCTTCATTTTTCCCTTTAGTCTATCGCCGAGTCTCTCTTACCCCTATTTTTCTACCTTATATTTAAACTACTTGCAGTTTTTACACCCAAGAGAAAAATCTCCGCGACAAATGATCGATTAGTTTAAAGCATTACTATAAAACATAATAATTTAATTACAGGTGGACTTTGGAGACATACAAATTCCCCAAAATATTGACATACCGCGACCTCGAGTGCTGCCAGAGTTTTCTCGTTTGGCTCACGGACTCCGCAGTGGCAACATAAGTATCCTAGATAGCAAAACCATATACATACCCAACCTACATTACGACGGTGCTGGACCCGATGCCTACTTCTGGGTTGGAACTGGGCCAGAGCCCAACACAATGGGCTTCAAAGTTCCCAATGAAGTTGGAGGGTAAAATATACACAGATATATATATAAATGCATAATTAATATTAAGTCAACAAGCTCAATAATAGTTTATAGAACGAGGAACTAATTTCACTTGTCTTTACAAACAGAGTGACAAAGCTTAGAGGCTACCAAGGAGAGGATATTGAAATTGTTCTACCGGGAAATTTAACTGTCTTTGATATCGATTGGCTCTCTGTTTGGTGTGTACAGTACAAGCATAATTTCGGGCATGTGTTAATACCAAAAGATCTTGATGTACCGCCTGCACTTGGACAAACAAAGATTACGGTAAATTTTATTTTATCATATTATTAAATGTTTAATTATTTAAAAAATAAGGACATTTTTGTGACAGCCTTTATTTATATACTGTAAAAAATTGGGAGTGAATTCAGAGTGATTACGGATTTTCACAAAATCCAAATTCACTCCGTCACCTAATGTCCCGGAGTAAAAAAAAATTACTATGCATACGGAGTAAGTAAGGAGTTTGTTTTTTCAGCGGAGTGACGTGGATTTTATTTCAATCCGCATTCACTCCGAACCGGAATTTCAATACTAAATTAAACTTCCCTTCATAGTGAATTTCACTCCGAGGGAATTAAATAAATAAACAGTCAGCCGCTCCGCATTCACTCCGGATTTACTCCGCGTTCACTCCACTAATCTTTTACAGTGTATGATAAAACCAAAAAAAACTGATTGATAATTTGAATTTCTGCCTTTTCCAAAATTTCTATACGATAATTAGTTTGATACCATAAGTTTTATGAGTAATTTAAAATTTTAATTTCGCGCTAAAAGTTGCTCATATGTTTGATGTTTATGTGTTGATTTTTTTTTTAACCCTTCGTAGGTAGCGTGTCTTTTCCGAACTAAGTCGGTCGCATGGTGAGCGCTCCGCCGCCGTGTTAAAACGTACGCGCTGTTGCCAAATGTAAACTAATAGTATTTCCTTGTGAGACAAAAATATTTTTTCAATGTTTTATTATTAGATATAATTTTATTTCTATATTTTATCATAAATTAAATTGAATAATAAAATTTTTTTTCTGTTATTTTTATTTTTATCAGACGTGACATTATTAAATTTCACATAATTAAATTTAACATCTAGGACCAGTTTATAAAATTATAATTAAATTCAATCTTTGATTAAAATTTATCACATGTAATAATTAATTCTTATTAATTAAAATTATTATTATTTTTATATAAATAATATTTAATACGAGTGTAATTATTATATTATTTTAAACAAATCACATAAGTTATAATATAAACAGTAAAAACTAACCTCAACCATTACTATATTTTTGTACCTCACATGCGGTAAAACAAACTGAAATAGTGGCGGTAACGACATTTGGCAACAGCGCAGTTAGAAAATCTTCCGGAGGCTCACTCGCACCGGGCGGCATAGCGCTGCCCGGTTCTGAAAATTATTTTGTATATATTTTTATGCTGATAAATAACGTCACAATTTTCAGAAAGGTTAAAAGGATGCACTTAATTTTTTTCAAAATTATCAATGAACTCAATTTCGAGAAAAAAAAAATGCAAAAAAAGCGGCGCCGCGCTCATTATGCGACCTACGAAGGGTTAATCGTATTGAAAAGTTATTGACACGAGAATTTTTGCATATGTTGAAATTAAATAGTAAATTCGTTTTTAAAAATTTTACATAACAATCCTTTGGTAAACTTCATAAATTTTATCAAATTTTTTGGTCTTTTATCGTTGGTGAGATATTTTAAGAAAAAAAAAAATAAAAGCACAAGAGATCAGACGATAATAATAAAAAAATTAAAAACGGGTCTTTAATTTTTTTAAGTATTCCATGGTTATAAAATTCTCAAATTTATGAAATTTTAAATAAATTTAGTATAATATAGTGATACTCATATAGAGGTTGCAAATTCCTACACAGAAAAAAGAATTTCTTGGCACAAAAAAAATTTTTTTTTACTCTGAGAAAATTTATTCTCACTCTAAGAAATTTTTTTCTTTTGAATTCATAATATGAAAAACTTCTTGAGGCAAATACAAATTTTTTTCCGACAAGTCAAAATTTCTTGCAACTAGAAATACATTTTTTTGTGTAGTTCAAATATATAAACCTGAAGTTAGTAGACAATTAACAATTTTTGGATTTTTTTTTGTTAAAGAATCAATTACATAAAAAAAAAAAAAAAAAAAATGCATATATAGAAAACTTAAAACACTACGTGCAATTTTTTTAAATATTTTTTTTTATAATTTATCGTTTTGAAAAAAATCCAAAAATTATTAGACGTCGGCTAACTTCAATATCACTTAAAGATTATTATTTTTGATAATTAAAAAATTATTTTTAACTGGAATAGCCGCCGTGGTGGTATAATCCAGTAAGTAAAAACAATCTGATGTATGAACCAGACGTAAATTACAAAAAAATTAAAAAATAAAATTCTGTTAAATAATTTAGACAAGCAGCAGTCCACCAATATCAGCACCAATGCCACCGACAACTTTAGGTGAATTGAGCAATTGCAAGGAAATGTTAGAGGGCAGAGTTCAAGTCCAGTGGGAGTTAATGGGCGAGGATGTTCAGATCCGTGTATCAGGACGTATAAATGAGAATCAGTATGTCGCGTTTGGATTGTCGGGACGTGAAGGCAAAGCACAAATGACCGGCGGCGATGTCGTGGTCGTTGGCTACGACAAAAGAAAAAAAAAGTTTATTGCTGAGGATTACTACATGTCGGATCTTGCTCAATGCGATGGAAGAAGAGGCGTTTGTCCAGATGAACGTATCGGCGGTAAAAACGACGCCGTTCTCGTTTACGGCGAACGTAAAAATGACGTAACTACAGGTTTGTTTTTGTTTATTTATTTTTATAATTTTAGTGTAATGCTGACAAGAGAAATTTTAAAATATTTTTTTCTGGGTATTATTTAACTTTAAACCGGTTGATGGGCATGTAGAATCCTTTGATAATAAAAATGATCTAGTGTGCAAACATGTTATAAATAGTTGTTTTGATGTAGCCAAGGTTAGACTAGAAATCTAGAGTAATAGAGACGCGATGAATAGACTTTACAAATAAAATGCCCTGTCCTTTGACGGTGAACTGTAAGTAAACATATATGTGACATCAAACAAAATATATCATACATATATAGTTTTACTCTATATAAAATTTTGACATTTTAAATTTTAAATCTCAGTAACATGAAACTGGACAAGTGCGTGGGAATTAAAGGACTTTTTTGTGCTCGGCCAGTCAAAGTAATTAATTAAGCAACGTTTGATAAAAAAAATTAATTTTTTAATAGTCCTTTTTAAAGCTATATTTTATAAATTTTTTTTTTTTTTTTTTGCTTGGTATAACTTTTTGTGCATTAAAATATTTGATACTGAATTTAAACGTCTTATAATTTTTTTAAAAACGATGAATTGCAAAAAAACTATATTTAAAAACGTTGCATCTATAGTTTTTTTAAGTTTCTATATGTGCATATTTTTAGTTTTTTTTTTTTTAAATTGATTTGTTGAAAAAAAAATCCGAAAATTGTTAATTGTCTACTAACTTCAGGATCGTTAAAACATTCAATGTTTAGGCTTTAAAAATTCATATAGAATCCATTGACAATAATAATGAATATTTTTATTTAAAATTTTTATTATATTATGTAATAGAGCTCAGCAAAATCGACTGTACATCTGGAAATAAATAAATACACTGGTCATAAAAATTAAGGGATATAAAAAAAATTCCAAATTTTTTAGACTTTTTGAGGGCGGCAAATTGAAGGGCATAAAATTTCCTAAAAGAGTCATAAGGTCAGATTATGAAAAAAAATTTATTGAAGCCCAGACTTTTTTGAAGACGAGCAAAAATTTGACAATTTTTTTTTTGCGTCCATTTTCTTAGAATTACTCCGAAACCGTGCATGATTAAAAAATTTTAAGTCCAGATCTGAAAACTAGAAACTTGAGGCTACAATTTGCTTTTTTTTTTTTACTCTACGACCATTTTTGACCGAGTTACAGCATGTTGAAAATCACTCGAAAATTTGGAATTTTTTTATATCCCTTAATTTTTGTGACCAGTGTAATAGTAATGTTTAAATTTTTTTCTGCTGACATTTGATAATTTTTTTTTTTAATTTTTTATTTAGATTTTTGTTCCATTAATTGTGAAACAATTTATAAGTTCAAATTGTTTTTTATATTTTTGGTTTGAATTTAAAATAAAAAAAACTTGCAATCGATTAGTTTGAAATAAATTACAAGTTAAGATTTTAAAATATTAATCGATAATTTTATACTGGACTATATACATATAGGATAGCGGTATCGTTTTTATGATACTGAAATTAACCAAGGTCTAATCATTTTTTGATTTTTTTCAACATGATCAATTATAAAAAAAATCATTTCACAAATTGCACCTATAACTTTTTTAATTTTTCACATGTATATATTTTTATTTTTTTTAATTGATTTGTGGAAAAAAGAATTCGAAAATTGTTAATTGAGGGCCAATTTTGGAAATAACTGGACCCCCAGTTGAAAATAATTTGTACAATGCGCAATGACATGATTAATTTTATGAATGTATTCACAAAGATACTTTTATCCCATTATTAAAATAAAGTATTAAATGTCCAAAAATGGAGCCGCGGCCACAAATCCCATTTTAATATTTATGTTAATATTCTCTCAACTACAGTCTAAAATTTTCGCTTAATACTGATGCACACCTCAAGTGCGACGCGTAAGAAAATAAAAAACTTTAAACTGATTAGTGATTTCTGACCGTTTTGCTCACATTAAATTGTATCTACACCTCATTTCATACATTTGAATATTATAATAATAAGCACACAAGCAAGTCGAGTGGTACTTTAAGTCAATTAATCATAATGATCACATCGAAAAGTTATTTTTTCATACCTTAATGTCACATTTTCTATATGTACGTATGTACATTAGCAAGATAACTCACGAAAGACCTCGCGAATTGATTTAACTTTCGTTTTTGTAGAGTTTCAGAATTTAGTAGAATTTAATTTTTTTGAATACTAATTAATACTCTAGTCCATTTTATTTACTCTCAATAAATGTGTACCTGAAGATCGGAACGTTTTTCGCGCAACGAAAATGAAAAAAATTCACGTAATTCCACTGCCTGAGGTAACATGAGGAATAATTGGGAGTGCCTGCAATTTTCGGTTGACATACAAGCACCTGTGCGAAACATTTTGGAAATCTAGATCCAGTAGATTTTTTACTTTTCATTTCGTTTTTTTATTTCCGTTCCGCGAAAAACGTTCGGATCTTCAGGTACATCAATAAATAAGTACGTAAATTCCGTGTAAGTTTAAGAAAATAGATTTAATATTAATACTTTTTTTACCAACTTAAATAAAATGAAATAAATAAATAATAAAATTACAGTGGCCTACATGAGACCATTGAGAACAAATGAGCCAGAAAAAGATCGTATGATACCAGAAAGCGGTGAAACGAGTGTAATAGCAGCAATAGGAACACTGAACGACCGTGGGGAAGCAAATGCCCATTGGGCTGGTGATAAAACTGACGAAGACATTCGAATTGACTTTTCATCTAAGAATGTACAAGAGTGTATAAATTCACTGTACGATATCCCTAAAGAACCGAAAGCTGAGTTGGATCCGTGGCCGGTGGAAACGATAATTGATGAGAGCAATTTGACTGCGCGTATTGGTCCCACTGGTGGAAATAGAGGATACTCGATAATAACCGGTCAACCTTCTTGGGGAATCGCTTGGTATATAAATGACATGCTGATACCTGAGATAACAGTGGAACGTGAACAAACATACACTTTCATCGTCGAGGGTGGCAGTGATTCGACAAATCCCGCGCGTTATCATCCGCTATATATTACTGCCAGTCCTGAAGGTGGCTTTGGACAAAAGACTGAGCAACAACAAAAGGAAGAAAAAGTTTTTGCTGGTGTTGGCTGGAACGATGAGGGCTATCCTTATCCTACGGCAGCGGGACGCTATTGTGAGTGGGCACATCAGACTGTTGATATGAGTGAAAATTCATTAACCTTCGCCAGCTTCTTTGACACTCTGAGACTTGATTGTGATCAGGGAGAACCTGCTAAACTTGTTTGGACTGTTACACCTGATACACCTGATCTTGTTTATTACCAGGTATGATTTGTTTGTAATTTATTATTACACTGTAAAAAATTAGGAGTGGATTTGGAGTGATTACGGATTTTATTTCAATCCGAATTCACTTCAGCACTCAGAGTTCCGGAGTTTAAAAAAAAATCAATCTGCATCCAGAGTAAAAAGGGAGTTTGTTTTTTCAGCTGAGTGATTTCGGAGTGATCTGGATTTTATATCAATCAGTATTCACTCCGGTTTGGAGTTTTGATATTAAAACTAACTCCAATTCAGAGTGAATTTTACTCCGAGGGGATTAAATAGATAAACAGTCATCCGCTCCGCATTCACTCTGGATTTACTCCGCGTTCATTCCGCTAAATTTTTACAGTGTATTCTCAAAATGAACTTATATTAATACGATTATTAAATATCTTTCAAAATTCCTATTCAAACAAGTACCACTAAGCCATATTTTTAATTTTAAAAAATTGTTTTTTTTTTTTAAATTTGAAATTCAAAAATATTTTTTTTTTGTAAAATAAATAACTGCAATGAATAGCTTGTAAAATTTCCTTTAAAATGAGTACTCACACTCTATTCTTTAAAAATTAAAAAAAAATTAAATTTTACAATTGTTATATATCCTAGAAATTGGCATATATGTGACGTTTATCAAAATATATCATGTTGGTACTCATTTGAAAGGAAATTTTACAAGCTATCTTCCGCGATTGTCAGTGAAAAATAAAAATTGCGATAAATTTATTTTTCATCCGAAAAAAAAAAATTCGAATAAATTGTTCATTCAGAAAAAAAATTTTTTCTGTAAAACTAATTGTTACTGGTTAGCTTTTAAAAATCTCTGAATTACTGGCGACAAGTTGAACTGGAGATAAAAAAAATTAATTAAATTTTTCAATTGCAATAATTTTTATATTTTTATAGTCATGAAATTACATGCATTACATACATGCTTGGAAATATGTCACGTTGGTACTCGTTTCACATAAAATTTCATGAGCATCACAACTATTAATTTACTCAGAAAAAAAAGTTTAATTATAATTATAAAATATTTATTTTTTCTAGTGTTATACTCACAAAAATCTAGGTTGGAAAATTCACGTTAAAGATCCAGGATATAAATCTCAATTGAAAGGCACATCAGACAGTTTAATGCCAGCCTCACTCATTACACTCCTTATAATCACTGGCATTCATACACTTCTCAGATGAATCGTCTCAATTTAAAATCCACTCGCGTTATTAAAATTAACAAAACGACCGCCAAATTTCAATAAAAAAAAAAAAAAGTAATAATAAAATAAAAAGACGTACAATTAAAACTGATTAAAAAATAAATAAAAATAAAGCTATAATAAAATAAATGACAAAAAGAAAGAGCAATTACCGGTGAAATTAAAACTATGAAAGATAAAAAAAAACACAAGGTTGTAAGAAAGTATTTAGCTATTAAGGAATTTAATCTTACGCAAGAGATTAGCAGATATTTTTAAGACCTATCAGATTCAATATTTCATATATTACTAATAATTAATAATTAATAATAATAATAAATAAATAAAACAAAACATATGTATACATTTAAATAGGAATGAACGTCCGTTTAAAAATATATAGGAAGGTTAAGTAATCGATTTAATAATAAATTAATAAATGACAATAATTTAATATCGAGATCATGACAATAATTATAAATTGATCGGAGTTATTAAAAAAAATTAAATTACAATACGACGAAATCGTGACAATAAAACAAATATTTACAAAAATATAAAAACCTTCCTATGAAAACGTAAAATACGGGCAATTTAAAAATAAATAAAAATTTATAGAAAGTATTAGGATAATTATACATCTTTTAACGCGTGTATGTATACATAAATTTCATACTTGTATTTAAAATAAAAATTTATTTGAAACGAGCCATTTTCTTAGGCTCGATAGGGTCGGAGGGTTGTAACCGGTGTAAATTTTGCACAAAGTATTAGGAAAAAAAAAAGTAAAGTAATATTAATAACTATTAAAATAATAAACGATTTTAAAAACAATTATTTTGTAAATCAGTATAGTATCTATTAATAATTAATTGATAAATTAATAAATGAACAATAAAATGCTGTCTGTTTGACAATAATGAAATGTATGATAATAATTAATACTTAAATTTTACGGATACGTATCATGTAAGAGTGAAAGAATTGTATGTTAAGTGTAATGTAAACTCTGACAATACTAACAAGCTATTAATGTTAATCATTCATTTTTATGTTCATTGGAAGTAAAAGATTAAGAAATTGAGTGAAGATTTTACGGTTGATTTTTTTTTATTATACTTCGATTTCAGAGTAAATTTAAAAATTAAATATTTTATTTTAATTTTGAGTATGAAGTATAATAATTAAAAGTATAAAGAAAATCGGGGCAGAAAACTTAAAAAAATTTGTTAAGTTTTATAAAAATTTTCCGTTTGAACTTTCAAGTTATAGATTATTATTCAATTTTACTATGAGGCATTAAAGAATTTAGTTACTAGAGTTAAAATAAAAAAAAAAGCTTCAATATTACGCGTGACTAGTGAGCCGAAAACAAAATAACCGTAAATGTAATTCGGATATTAATTATCAGTGACAGTTTATAGACTATAATATTGTTAGTTTTAAAATAGTTATACACATATGTTGCTTTTAAAACCCGAATAAATACGGTTTTATAATTTTCTATTGCGTATATTTAATAACGATACATTTTGCCTGAAAAATTGGAAAAATGTTTTTTTTTTTTATTCCGGTCATTTTGACACTCGGTTATTTTTGTTGCGGTTATTTTATCCTCGGGTCAAATGATACAGGACCTAATATGAGTAAAATACTAAATTCTTGTGAAAAAATGATAGCATCGGTTCGTGTTAGAGCAGGTGACGCTAACCTAAATTTTTACTGTACTGTAAAATTACACCTAACAGTCAGGGTTGCCAATTGAATTTTTTTTTTTTTTTTTTTTTTTTTTGGATAGAAGCGATCAAAATGTAGAACATTTTGCAAAATAAGATCCGGGAAGCTTCAAATTTTAAGTAATGTAATAAAATGAGCGACTTTATAGTACGTTATTTTTTTTTGTTCTACTCAAGGAAACTCTAAATTTTTATAATGATTATTATTAGCTTATATTCTTATCAGAAATAACGCAAATATAGTTTATAATAAAATTAAGTAATTAAATCTTATGCTCAATGAAATCATAAAAATTTTTTCGTTATTTAGCGTTCAAAAGCCAAATGTTAAAAAAAACAACAGAAAAAAAAGTCTGACCGAACTATTTCAGAAATTCCAAAAATTAGGGCATGTTCAGGGAAACCCGAAGAATGGCAACCAAACCTACACAGAAAAAAAATTGTTTGGCTCATAAAAATTTTTCTTGAGCCAAGAAACTTCTGAAGACATGGAATTTTTTTACTTCCCTCAAGAAAATCTCGAGGGAAGTAAAAAAAATTCCTTGGATTTTAAATCTTGAACAAAGAAAAAATATTTTTGACTCAATAAATCTTCAAAATCGATTCAACAGTTGAGTATTTTAGTTAAATAATTTAAATTTCTTGATTTAATAAATGTTATTCCTTACTGTAATATATTTATTATTTTAACCAAAAAATATAAATGTTCAGTACAAGAAAGTAACAATGTTCAATAAAGTAATACGATGTTTTGAATCAATAAAAAGTGATAACTTGAACTAAAATACAAATCTTGAGCCAAGAGTACTGCGGGCTTCGGCGTGCAATATATTTTACAAGAAGTATTTGAAAAATTTTGGATAGCTCTAGTTTCAGTATCGATCGCTACATAAATTTTATGAAAAAAGTTAAACCGTACCCTCGTGAAAGTTAAAGATTTTTATTCTATTATTAAAAAATTTTTAAAACTTGAAAAATTTAAATTTGCAATTCATTTCAGAAATTATTATCCATTAAAGTTTTTTTTTTTTGTCAAACATTTCTCATAAAAATTCACTTTTAAAATTTGAAATAAATTTATTGGTAATATTTTAAGTTCAAGTAAATTAAAATTTTATTTTTGAGTTCAAAGGTATAATTTTTTTTCTGATCATTTTGTTGCCTGGTTATTAAAAATTTATCCAAATAATTAAGTTTCAAATTTTTGGTTTAAACCAAAAAAAAAATATTTTGCTACACTTTTTGTTAGGGTTTTAAGATATAGATATTTGTTAAAAATTGTAAATGTTTAGTAAATTAATTAATGAAATATTTTTAAATTACTGCCCCGATTTTTCTTAATTACCGTATTGATAAAAAGTTAAGTCAAAAAAACTAATCAAGCGTGGACCTTTTATTGACCGGAGTGAAAGTATAAAACGTGCCTTGGGTGCAGGTATATGTCACTTATTCTACTATACATATATTTAATTAATATATAACTCGGATTTTATTAGATAATCCCACTTGGACAAATATATAAACATGACACTCGTTTGTAAAAAAAAAGATTATTCGGGATAGACTAAAACGCTCCGTTGTTTCCGATCCGTCGGAATTTTATGAAAGTAGTAGATTTTAATTGAAATTCTTGAATTGTTGCAATGAAAATATATATATATGTATAAATTATTGCATGATAAGGTGCTGCAGAAGGAGCGTTTTTGTCGATATGATCAAATAACCAAGAAATCAACTCTAATACATAATCAAATAAATGTTTAATGGTAATTGATAATTATAAGATTGGTGAGAATGATAATAAATTATCCCAAAATCTTTTTTTATTGTAATTGTGTCCATCCATTTAACCAAGTGGGGTGTGCTCGGAAAATTCATTTAAAAAGATAGTGAAGGTATGGAAAAAGTGAATAGAAGTAATTGATTATTAATAATTAATAATTATAAGTTATTATAAATGAATGTTTTTGGCTTGAGACTAAAATCCAAATCATGTGAGTAACCTAGATAATAATTAATACTTAAGATTAGGAGCGCGTAGTATAAAGAGGCAAGGAATTTACTTAATAATTTTTATTTAAAATTTTTATAGTTATTCATATAAATCCGTATTTTTGTATGGATTTTTTTTTAATCCTTTTACTGATGATCTACTAATTTTAATCGTAATTATAAATGAAAACGTTGGTGCCCAAAAAAATTAGAGTCAAATTTACCCGACCGAATTTGTTGAGAATAAATTTACACCGAAAATAATTTTTTTTCATTTAAATTAATTAAATGATAAATTTGACCGGAAATTTTCCGTAGAAGTTTTTGAAAAATATATAGAAAATATTTTGTTTGGAAAAAATTATTTGAACATTTATTTTTTTATTAAGTAATTTTAGCAGTGCAATATAATTATCGTTTAAATTCATTATGAATTACCGTTAATCAAAAGTTATTTAGAAGAAAATTTTTGTTTTGAAAAATTTTTTCTTAGCAATAGTTGAAATAATGTGCATTTTGTATTTTACTGACAGTATTTTTGTGTAGAATTTTTTTTTTGTATTACTGATAAACTGCTTATTTATGATCCTGAAGTTAGGAGACAATTAAAAATTTTCGGATTTTTTTTTCAACAATTTAATTAAAAGAATTAGAAATAAAAACTTTGATCCCTAAAATTACAGTCAAATTTACTGAAACAAAATTTTTTGACGAGAAGCTTTTAAAAAACAAATTTGAATTTTTAAAGAAATTTTTTTTTATTAAATTTACAGAAAATACTTTTTTCAAAAATTTTATTTAAATGAATCAATTCTAGCAATAAAATTGAATTATTATTTAAATTTCATAGTTAATTTCACTGTTCAAAAATCCTTAAAAAAAAAAAAAAAATTTATTTTCAAAACTGGTTTTGAGTAATTGTAAAATAACGTACATTTTATTCTTTAAATACAGTATTTTTGTATTCATTTTTTTTTTTTTTTTGTTACTAATATTTAATTAAATTTAATGGCAATTAGAGTAAATGTACTAGAAATTTAATGGGTTGCAAAAAAACCGTTAACTTTCTTTTTATTTTTTATTCCTAAGTTTAAATTACTTTTTTTCGCAGCTAAATTATTCGCGGTGTCAGTTATTTTAATTTAATTTTTTCAATGTAAAATCTTTATTATCTTATACAGAAATTAAATTTGAAAATTTATTAACTCAAGTTGAACTATGAAATATTTCATTACAAATATTTTTAAATATGAAATATGTTTAATAATAAATATTCCGTAGACTAATAAAAATGAGCTTTGAGATTTTTAAAAAACGACAATAATTTTAGTCTATATTTGATATTATTATAAATATTTAAATACAAAATAAAAATTATTAATTGAATTCTTGCCTAAAAAAAAAATCTTATCAGCGACAATAAATGACGTAATTAAATTATCAATTAAATGAAATGTCTGAAAATGAAAATGACAATACTCGGTAATTTTTGACAATAAAATAAACGAGATAATTAAGACAATATTTTAAAAAATGATATTAAATCAATGGGTAATGATGAAAGTAATGAGTGTTGGTTCGTCTTAATTAATAAAATTTTCAAGGACACACTAAATAAATAAATAAGTAAAAAAAAAAAAATAAATAAATAAAATAACAAAAAAAGTAAAATAATTAGAACGTAAGCGGATAAAAATCTCCTACTTCTGTGAACTTGACAATAAAATTAAAAGTAAAGTATCAAGTACCCGGACTATCAGTCGATAAAATGCTGCTCCTTGAGCGAAAATATCTATAACGCAATTAATTGGAATTAAAAGTTTAATAAAAGTTGTAATTTAAGTTTGGAGCAGCTCGGCAGTGTCCAGACTTGCTATAGCTTTTTAGGAGAGAAATTAATTTTAATAAATATATAAATAGACAATAAGCGTCTTTTGCTATACATATATTATTAATGTGTAAAAAGTAATAACAATAACAATAATAATAATGATAATAAATAATTAATTAAATGATCATAAGACCTCACCGTGATGTGTGTTAATGAGAAGACAAATAATTTCATTACTTAACATTTAAAATATAAATAAAAGAATAAAAAAATAGTAATAATAAGCTTACGAAGCATTAAACGCACAGAATAACTAAAATCCTATTTAATTATTTTAAGAGTTAAAATGGTTTTAAATCGATAAATTGTTTTTAAAACGAATAGTTGCTTCTCTTGATAACACAGTACGGTGATAAGAGCAATTTTATTGCTCTGTAATTTAAAATGGAAGTTAATTATTATTGCGTTTACAGCAAAAAGGATCAAAAGAAATTCACTATGAAAAAGAGAGAAAGGTGTATTAATTGTAGCTAATTAAATGTTTCGATTTAATATATATTATTATTGAGATATAATGAATCAGATTTCAATTATATTTAATTTTATGTTGTATAAAAAATGAGAAAATAAAATTGTCGTTTTAAAAATAAAAGAGGAAAAAATTTGATGGAAAACATTTTTGACAGGACAAGTAGAGAAGAAATATTTAAATAATTGTTTGGATTTTGTATGAAATAACATTTTGCTCTTTTGCAGGACTGTTTATAACAATAATGATGATGATATTATAGTAGTCAATAATGAATAAAATAATAATCTGTCTATTTAATAGGGCCACGCCTACATCAAACAATACAATAATACAACTGAATCCATGCAAAATAATAAATTTCCTGTTTTCAAAATAATATTTATGTAAAATAATGAAATAATGCGATTACAAATAAGTCAAATAATATAGTTCTCTACTTCAAAAGAAATAATTACATGAAGAAGTTGAATAATGCTATCGAAAAACGGGTAAAAATAAGAATTCGCTTATGTATTTTTTTTTTTTTAACATAAATATCTACATTATACGATAAAATAATACACTGGTCACAGAAATTAAGGGATAGAAAAAAAATCCGAAATTTTTAGGTGATTTTCAACATGCTGTAACACGGTGAAAAATGGTCGTATAAAAAATCTAAAAAAAGCAAATTGTAGCCTCAAGTTTCTAGTTTTCAGATCTAGACCTCAAAATTTTTTATCATGTACGGTTCCGGAGTAATCATGAGAAAACCAACGAAAAAAAAATTTTCAAAATTTTTGCTGGTCTTTCAATACCTCTATGGGCGACAATAAATTTTTTTGAATAATCCGACTGTCTGACTTTTCTCGGAAATTTTATGCCCTTTAATTTGGTGGCCTTAAAAAGTCTCTACGACGGTTTGGCGCCGAGTTATCATTGATCAAAGCAAAAAAGTCCATTTTGGCTTTGATAATCAATAACTCCGGATGTATTGGTCGTACAGAGAATGGAAGCAGGGTTTTGAAAACTGGAAAACATTCTCTATAAGGCAAAATTAGTGGCATTTGATAGAAAAATTTTTTTTTTAGCGATAATGTTTGGTAAAAAACAGGTCAAAATTCACAAATTTAAGGATATTCGGAAATCTTGCTATAACTTTGGATATAAAGGATGAACAAAGGATATCTTCGACTTTTTTTCAACCTCAAAGTGTCCTAAAAAAACCCTGAAAATTTCAAATCGCTGCGATTTTTCTTTCTTAGTGCCCCGAAGCTTTAAATTTATCGATTTTGTCAAAAATCACCATAATTGGTAGTTTCTCGGTTTTTGTTCATTTTTTCGATTTGAAAATGGTTTTTTTACCGATAATCTTCATTTCTTTGATCAAAAAGATCGATTATCGAAAAAAATTGAAAAAAAAAAATTTTTTTTTTTTCAAAAATTTTTTTTTTTCAAAATTTTTTTTTTTGTTGTATCTGCAATGATTTATCATTGTCAAAAAAAATTCCTAAAATTTTTTTTACCGCCGGCATTAGAGTTACCCAAAGGGTATGTTTGTTAAGTTGACATTTGAAGCAGATGCAGTTACAGCGGTAAAAAAAATTTTAGGAATTTTTTTTGACAATGATAAATCATTGCAGATACAACAAAAAAAAAAATTTTGAAAAAAAAAAAATTTTTGAAAAAAAAAATTTTGAAAAAAAAAAAAATTTTTTTCAAAATTTTTTTTTTTTCAATTTTTTTCGATAATCGATCTTTTTGATCGAAGAAATGAAGATTATCGGTAAAAAAAACCATTTTCAAATCGAAAAAATGAACAAAAACCGAGAAACTACCAATTATGGTGATTTTTGACAAAATCGATAAATTTAAAGCTTCGGGGCACTAAGAAAGAAAAATCGCAGCGATTTGAAATTTTCAGGGTTTTTTTAGGACACTTTGAGGTTGAAAAAAAGTCGAAGATATCCTTTGTTCATCCTTTATATCCAAAGTTATAGCAAGATTTCCGAATATCCTTAAATTTGTGAATTTTGACCTGTTTTTTACCAAACATTATCGCTAAAAAAAAAATTTTTCTATCAAATGCCACTAATTTTGCCTTATAGAGAATGTTTTCCAGTTTTCAAAACCCTGCTTCCATTCTCTGTACGACCAATACATCCGGAGTTATTGATTATCAAAGCCAAAATGGACTTTTTTGCTTTGATCAATGATAACTCGGCGCCAAACCGTCGTAGAGACTTTTTAAGGCCACCAAATTAAAGGGCATAAAATTTCCGAGAAAAGTCAGACAGTCGGATTATTCAAAAAAATTTATTGTCGCCCATAGAGGTATTGAAAGACCAGCAAAAATTTTGAAAATTTTTTTTTCGTTGGTTTTCTCATGATTACTCCGGAACCGTACATGATAAAAAATTTTGAGGTCCAGATCTGAAAACTAGAAACTTGAGGCTACAATTTGCTTTTTTTAGATTTTTTATACGACCATTTTTCACCGTGTTACAGCATGTTGAAAATCACCTAAAAATTTCGGATTTTTTTTCTATCCCTTAATTTCTGTGACCAGTGTAGAATCAAATCCATGCAAAAGAAGATTTTGTTTTTTTTTTAGAAGAAATATTTATACAAAATAATTTAAATGCATCCGAAAACGAGTAAAATAATAATTGGCCTTTTTTGAGAAAAAATTCTAGTTATGACAATATAATAATGCAATAAAATTCATCAAAAATAATATTTTGCTTAATTTTAGAACAAATATTTACAGAAAATATTCAAATAATGAAATCAAATAATGAAAATAGCGATTTGCCTTTTTGATAAAAATATCAGCATCAAACGATGAAATAATAGAATCAAACCCACACAAAATAGTAATTTTTTCTTTTTTTTTTTTCAGAATAAATATTGATAATATAGTGCAATCAAATTAATAAGAATTAACATTTTTCCTTTTTTTAGATTCAAAATTCATACAAAGTCATAAAATAATTTATCACAGAGACATAAATTAATACTTTGCATTTTCTTACATTAAAAGTCTATACAAATTAAAGCAATGCAGACAAATTAAAGAAATAATATATTTTGCCCGTTTTTAGAAAAATTATGGATCTGAATGAAAGGTAAGAGACCCAGTACACGATCAATTATGCATTTGTATATCTCTATTTACTAAATTTTACTAAATATAGATATATAAATACATTGAGTGATCGGACACTAGGTCTTTTACTTTATGTAGAATCTTAAATTACCTTTTTCACACACATTTTCAATAATATTTTATCTTCTGTTCATCAACACTGTAAAAAATTGGGAGTGAATTCAGAGTGATTACGGATTTTATTTAAATTTGAATTCACTCCGTCATTCGGAGTTCCAGAGTTTAAAAAAAATCACTCCGCATACGGAGTAAATAAGGAGTTTGTTTTTCTCACTGAGGGATTTCGGAGTGATGCGAATTTTATTTAAATCCGTATTTACTCCAATTCTGAGTTTTTATATCAAAATAAACTTCTCTTCGGAGTAAATTTCACTAAATAAATAAACAGTCACCCTCACATCCACTCCGCATCTACTCCGGATTTAATCCGCGTTTACTCCGCAAATTTTTAACACTAAAGTCACGAGTAAAATTTTTTCCGTAAAATTTTTTCCGTAAAATTTTTTCCTGTACCATCAGAAAATAAATTTAATATCATTATCAGAACTATAATTAATAAAAACTAATAACAAATTATCATATCAAATAAATATCAAACTAGATCTAATACTAAATCATATCAATCTGATGGAATTTTAATAAATCCAATAAAATCTTATGGCATCATATCAAACGCAATTTACGTATCATCAAATAAATCAAACCCGTCTAATTTTATTATTACCATTAAATACAAAAAAAATTCTTCAATTTAAAATTAACTTAAATATTTATAATAATTACATCTGATTCATTTATCTCATAATGAAAAAAAAATGAAAGATTTTTGTCAATAATATACATTAAATATATAAGTATATAAATATATTATATATGATAACGTAGAAAAAGTATGTAATAGATTCTAGATAAAATATTTCATTTGTATTACGTTGACTTTTTTTTTATTTTTTAATTTTCTATCAGTGCTGCCTTTTGCAATTATAAACGAGGCACGCTAATTATATCCCGTATTACAATTATTACTGTATCACTCATCAAAAAATATATATATACATAAATATATATATGAAAAAAAAAGTAAATAAAAAAAAATAAAAATTCGAACGAATTGTTTCGTCCATGACCCAGCCATCGTAGTTTAGATCACAAGTTTTAAAAAAATTATCAGATTTAAAGTCAACCAAAAGAATAAGAAAAAAAATAAAAAAAAAAATTCTTGTCACGATGAGCTTTAGTCAATGTGTTTATTGATGAAATATAAATAATTAATGATTAATGATTAATGACTAATAACTAACTCGTTGTATTGGCCACCTTAATTGTTGCTATTATTACAATTTATTATCATAAACATATTTACTATTAATTAACAATGTATCAAATTTTATATTCACTTCGTGTGGTTGACAATAATAATAATAAATCGTTTTATAAACTCATTGACGATTAAAAAATTACGTATCAAATTTATTTTAGTCTTAACTCTTATAACTTAATTTAATAATTAATACTTATTTAAATAATATATAGATTTAATTAATTATTGTAATTACAATTATATTTTAATTATTATCAATGGTTATTTTGAATAACCCCATGCGTCTTTTTTTTTATCCATAAGTACAAGAGATGACTCACATATTTTTCTGTAGACCTCGCGCATTCGTTCTTTTGGAAATACTTTGTAGAGTTGATAACGCTCCAATGCAAGAGTCTCACCGAGTTCAATACACTCTGCATGCTCGTTCATTTCGGACATAACATTTATCAGAAGTAACGTTATTTTGGGTATACACAGACTCCGCAGTTTGGCGAGCTGGTGCTTGCGGAGGTGGTCTGGCGGCATTGTCTTTGTTCTGTCTACTAGCCAGCCTCCGTCGGGGAACAGAAGGACGTTGAAGAGAAGCTGCTTTACTGCCTAATTAATTTTTATTAATCATTAATCATTAGTTGAAAAAATTACTGTAATCTTATTTAAAATTGTTCAATTTATTACTAATTATGGCGTCTAGTTTTCAAAACCGGGCATCTTAAAAAATATTAAAAAGTTGTTTTACTCTCTTTTTGGGGTACTGTCATGTCCCTGCAGGATTGAACTTAAAACGCTGCTTAATTTTCGAAAATTAATTTTAAAATTTACGGTGTTCTTAGAACCGGATGAATCCAACGAACAGTAAGTTTTAAATTCGGTAAAAATTTATGTTTGATTGAAATCCATAAAAATTAAATTTTATTCATTTCTTTATTTTGAATTATTTTAAAAATATTTTTTGTTATACTGAAATATATTTTTGAATTTAGCGATAATTTAAAAATAAACTTGTTAAAATTATTAGTAAAAAAATTTTGATAAAAATTTCTAACAAAAAACTTGAACTATTCAGCCTGAATATTATTGATTTTGAAAGTTTTCATCAAATTTTAAAAGTAATCAAAAATGTATAAATAAATATTTGGTAAAGAAATAAAATAATTATTTTTAAATTGGAAGTTTTTTTTTTTGTCAGAAAATTAAATTAGAATCAAAATTAACATTTTTTCAGTCTACAGTTACCATTTAGGCGGGTTCAAAATTCTGTTTAAAGTCTAAACCAGCCAAGAAAATAATTTATATATTTAATTTTAACTCAGTAATTTATGTACCTGAAGATCGGAAGGTTTTTCGCACAATAAAAATGAAAAAAATTCATGTAATTCGACTGCTTAAGGTGACTTAAGGGATAATTGGGGGAGGCTTCAATTTTCGGCTGACATACCAGCACCTATGCAAAACATTTCGGAAATCTAGACGTACCTGAAGATCGGAACATTTTTCACGCACCAGAAAAAAAAAAAATTGGAAAGTAAAAAATCTAGTGGATGACTAAATTTCTGAAATGTTTCGCATATAGATGCTGGTATGTCAGCCGAAAATCTTAGGCTACCCCCAACCTCAGGAACTATCCCTTAAGCAGTCGAATTACATAAATTTTTTTCATTTTCATTGCGCGAGAAACGTTCCGATCTTCAGATATATAAATCTAGATCCAGTGGATTTTTCACTTTTCATTTTGTTTTTTTCACTTGCAAATAAATCTCTTGCTTAGTAATTTTAATTCTACAACTCGACTTTATTGCTGGTTTATCAAGTATTAGCTTTCAGCGATTTCCCAAAAGTTAAAAAATTATTTTCGCTCAGTTTTAAAGCTAGACGCCTGAATTATCATGCAACTTACTTTAGTATGACGTTGCATTGTAGCTTTCCAGCTCTCCAACTCAGCCTGGTACTGCGCTTTTTTATGATCATAAGCAACTTTTTCAGTAAAAGTCGCGTAAGTTGGCAGCGGATCCAGCGGAATCGGCTTTCCTTGATGGAAGTGTCTGAACCATTCTTGAAAACCTTCTTGAGCATCTAGATAAGCCTTATAACAAAGATATTCACGAATAGAAGCCGAGGATTTGTGGTCACTGATCTCTTCAGTCATAGTTTGATCAACAAATGTGTTATCAATTGATGGCTGTTCCATCATTATCATTCCAATAGTATCCGCTGGAATCTAGAAAATTAAATAAAATAATCAACATCAATAAACAAATCTATTAAACTACCTGAGAATTTTATCAATAATTATTAAATTACCTTATCAAAAGCTTTTCTAGCAGCATCTATTTTCTCGCATGTCAAAAAATATCTTATAAGAGCATTGGCTTGCCAAAGAGCTTCTCCTCTTTGATTTGGATAGAAAGTCATCCATTCCAGAGCATCTATTTTCTCCAAATCATCATCAGTAATCTTAGTAACCAACTGGGAGTCCAACTTGTCAACATCACCAACATTTTTATTACGAATGTTCTCAACAACCATTTTAGTTATCGCTTCAACATTCAAATTCGCGTCTTCAGCTGCAGACAGACAACGCTTTCTCATCTCCGTGTCCCGAATACGTTCAAGGTACAGAGCATAATAATTGACTTGTTCTTCCTGGGGTAAAGCTGCAGTGTAAAATGCAACTAGTGTAGGTTCCCCGATTTCAATCAGCAATTTAACGTAAGCCAGCAGAACTTTATCACCGACTTTGTCATTACTAATTTTTCCAATCTGTCTCAAGAAAAGAACCAGATGAGCGAGGAAACGTAAGAATTGAGGCCTGCAGTCTTCACTGTCAATCCACTCTTCGATAATTTCCATCAGCTGGGGCACTTGGTCTAGGATCAAATACTTCTGGATCAAATGATCCGCGGAATTCGACTGCTTGAGTATCGATAAATCCTTCGAGGCGTGAAGATCATTGAAGATTTCTTCTAAAGACAATTTAGACTTCCAGTAATCATCGGGCATGGAGACGTAGTTTTTAGCAACAACGCCGCGCAACTCGGACTCGACTTCAATGTCCATTAGAACTTTAACATGAGACCAGAGCGCGTCTTCCCAATTACGTGATACTGCAAGCAACTGGTTGATGTTCCCACAGAGACTTGCGTAGATGGCACGATAAAATGGGCCGATTCTGGTATCCTGAGACATGTACCAAGCGTTCAGCTTCCAGAGACTGCGATTCGGGTTACCCTCGATGGGAAGTTTCGTGTCGACGAGCGGATTCTTGTAGTTGGGATCATGATGCGGCTGCCAGCCGAGCAAGCAAGCGGCTCTCCAAGGCTGTCCGCAATGAATCGCGAGTTCCTGAGAACGCTGAAGTCTTCCGCAACGGACTTCTAAAAACATTCGCTTCTCTAGACGCGCGTCATCCTCTTTGTCGAGATCGTGCAGCGGTTTTCCTTCTCTGACAGGCGCATCTGGATCTAGAGAAGTAACCAGAGGTCTGCTGGACCCGAAAGTTATTCCGGATTGACGGTTTTGTAGCTGGTGAAGTGTATTTTCCCAGGCGACGGTTTTGTCAGTAAAGTGTTCGATTTTAGGCAAGAACTCCAGCTCATCGCACGCGTTTTTTTCCAACCAATCAATTATCAATTGATACTCACGAACTTGGCTCTCGCTGCTCATCAGATTCGCTATCACGTCTGCTTCAGAGACATAACTGTTCCCGTTAGTGTCGGTTTCCATCTGAGTATGCGAGGTAGCCAACCGGTTTTGATAGAGACAGAACAAAAGTCTCCATGTGTTTCTTTCGTTGGTTAAATTTATTTCCTCTTCACACAGTTCCGTGTTTTCGACTTTAGACTGCATGTCTCGCATCACTTCCAAAGCGTTTGTGCAGTTCTGTATAAAGTCGGAAATGGTGTCAAACACTTGGGGTTCGGTGGAATGCGACTGGACTATTTCTAAAAATTCTTGGTAAAGATTTGACGCAACTTTCTTCCATGGCCTCTCGGATTTTAGTATCAAACCAGTCGATGCGCTGTCTTCCATCAACTCAAACAAGGACCAGTTGCTCTTATCTGCGTATACTGAAGCATCTGATTCCTCTAGATTACTTCGCAACCTTGAACGATCCACTAAAAAAATATATTTATTTAAAATTTATCAATACTACGGACTTTAGTTTATTAATTTAATATATGAAATCATGCAATAAATATTAAAATTCAAAAAACTCAATGTTGAGGTTAGATTACCTGAATAATTCATCATTGAATAATCCGACGTCTGTGGATGCATTTTTTAGCCCAATTAAATTAAACTGTATTAGTGTTTGATAAAAAATATTTATTTTATTTTGTGTGTACCGTAATTTATGCAAAAAAAAATTATAACACCAGTGATTAGTTTGTAGCCGGCCACATTATTTACGCCATATTATTATGATACTTTTTGTGTGGATCTTTTACGCGGGATGTTTTAAAGTTTTACCATCAGAGTGTAACAACGGATACATTTAGGGTGGATTCCGAAATGCGCTGCGAGTAGCTGACTGTAGGGCGCATTTTGAAATCCACCCTTATAAATTATTATTTTTACTTGGGCGGTAAATTTAAATATTTAAAAAGTAAATTTCAAGAAACAGGAGCGAAATTAAAAAGTGTACGTCAAAATAAAATGGTGGCAGAATATGATAGATACTGTTTCAGAAATGAATTGTTTATTTGAGAAACCCCATAAGTCAAGAAAACAAAATTTTTCAGGAAACACAAAAAACATTTTTTGGAAAAACTTGACATTAAAATAATAAACAAATAATTGAATACAATGGTGTTAGCGTCTCTGAAAAAGATTCCAACAAGAAAAATTTAATTTTTTATCTGAAACTACTTAAAAAAATTATTTAAAGTTGATTGACTTATGGGGTTTCTCAACCAAACGGAAAAAAAAGAGTTATAAAATCTTTGCTTTTTTAAATTTTCCCACTCAAATCATTTATTACACTGATAAAATGAAGTATTAAATATGTATTTGAACTCTGAAACTCAGAAATTACAAAAAATTATAATTAATTTAAACATTTTAATTAGTCATACAACAGTCAACAATAAAACAACATTTGAAATTAATTTCCCAAAAAAGCGCGAATTTAAAATAAAAAAAAAAAAATTATTTCTGTAGAGCTAAAACTGCATATGTTTATTTGAGTCATTGACTTATGGAGTTTCTCAACTAAATGAAATTGCTGTCACCCCGTTAATTTTTTTTAAACGCTGATTCGATGCATATTTTGATTGATTTCCATGGAGGGACATCCGAAGAACCCAAAAATGCAAAAAACCCAATTTCGTAAAAAACATGACTTATGAGGTTTCTCAAATAAACGATTCAAATATATTCGTCAAAATCGTTAGCGAAAATTGGGATACTCCTCATCCTACTGAACCGTCATTCTATCTAGCAAATTATTTCGTAAAAAGTTTAAGATATTGTTTAAGACGTTATGGTAATCTAATACACGGGCCAAGTCTGGCACGATTTGTCGAAATCGCACTAGAATCATTCGATTCCACGTTAAAACCTCAGCAAGAACCCTTTTTCTATTTGAACTTTTCATTTTCTTGGCTTCTGTCAACAATTCGCCATTGCCGAGATCTAAAATTGGAAACTTAAAATTTTTTTCTCATGTTATTTAAATGGCAAATCTAAAATCACAAAGAGGCACCTCTTAACATGAATATTGAGAGCTCAAACTTTACCAGAATTTTTTAACTTCCCGCTAAAAAAAGTATAAATTTTCAAAAATTCGGGAAGCTATTGTTTTCACCCCGATTTTCGAAAATCGAGTTTTCATCAGATGTCAACATTTTGAGATCCAAGGAAGCTATTCTGACTATTGTCAGAATGATGTCCAAGTGACTGTATGTATGTGTGAGCTCTAGGAACTCGAAAACGGCCGAAAGTTTTGGGGCTGGCCGACAGAGCCAACCGATAGACCGATTTTTTTAATAACATTTATTTTAAGTACCGATTGAATTACAAAATGTTCGTTTGGTTATGGAAAATATTTAGAGAGAAAAATTTTTTTTTTATTACAACAAAAAAAACTTATTAATAAATTCTTGTGAGAATAGGTATGAATGGTGAAAGAGAAAATTCCTGATGATAGATAGCAACAGCGGAAGTAGTTCGGTGCTCGCCACGAGATGGCGCTTATTTACTTGCCGTGTCCCTGGTAAGATATATATTTCAGAATTTTTATATACCGTACTTGAGACTATGATAACGTGCAATTGTCTATTAACTAATAATTACGCCGTATAACAGTAAGGCAAATACATAAATAAAATATACGAATAAACTCTCTCTATATATATATATATATATATATATATATATATATATATATATATATATATATATATCGATTATAATAATTTAAATACGTAAATAAAAAAAAAAAATATTTTTATTTTTTGTTCTTGATTGGCCGTTGGCACCCCATGTAATTGACGGCGAAGGTAATCGCTCAGTCTGAACTCAGTGAATTTAGTTTCGCTAGAGTACTTTCTTCCATTCCAGAATTTCATTTTGGCAATATGTTTGATGCTTCAGTATGTTCTTCGGAGCCAGACATTGACAACTGAGACTCGGATTCAGTCCGACTCGCTGAAATATTTTCAATAGAACTTTTTGAAAATTTTTAATTTCACTTAGGATTCAAAATTATCTACAGATATAAAAAAATTGTTTAAATTCCATTATAACTTAAGACTTCATTACTTAGATAGTTAGTTACCTAACAAGATTTACTTTACAGATGGTTGAGTTTCTCTTCGACGGGGGTTATAATATGAGTCATTATGCCGAATCGCACGAATATTCGCCGCTAATTTTATTGTGGTCCGAATCGACGTGATGTGAATTGTCTCTTATTTGAAAAACTCAACTTAGATACTTTTAAAGAGTTTGTAATTCATACTATTCGTTTTTTTCGTGATGGTAACTATATTTTTGTTCAATTATCACATTTTACTATTGAAGTGTGAGTGTCATATCAATTTAAATTTTTTATTTCGATTTGTACTTCGTTTAGTGTAATATATAAGCTATTGAATGTATATATTTTGTTATTGAGCAGTTCTTCTTGGAAATTTTCTTGCATTTCTTGCGTTGGCTACTTTTTCGTTCGGATCTCTCTTAAGGACCCTGACATTTAAGAAATAAAAAAGCGCGGGAAATTTTTTTAATTTATTTGAATTTTAAAATTTTAAAAATGTATTTTTCTATGGAATAAATTTATCTTCTTATTTAAAATCACTTATTTTTATTTTTATAGAATGTAATTAGTGCGTATTAATAATAATAATAATAATAATAATTATAATAATTGTAATTAAAAAATTTTAAAAACTCAATTATTGAACTGCCGTTTATTTATTTTTAAAAATACAAAATTTTTATAAATAATTAATTAATTAAAAGTTACGATTATTCAGATCTAAAAATTTCATATATATATACATCTCTATATACTGTTGCGGCGTTGCCAAACTTATTTATTATTCTTTTTCATTTTTTTTAAATCTCAAAGCATGTCTTTGATTGGTCAATTTAGATTTTAAATAACTCAAAAACTATTGAGAATTTTGAAAAATAGCTAAGGAACTTTATGCTTAGAATCGTCTCCTCTATTCAAATTTTCCCGCTGTGAAGGTAATTCTGAATCACCCTGTATATATATGTATCCAATAATGATCACTCATAACCTAAAAATATATGACGTATAAAAAAAAAGTATAAACACCTGTTTATATTTCTATCTGCCAAAAAATTTAAAAAAATGTAAAAATGTTTGAACATAATAACAATTTAAAAATATTTATTGTTTTATTGATATGTAAGACAGTTAATTGTTTCATTGATCCAACATTAGAAACTAAAAAAAAGTAAGAACTTTATTTACTTCACACCTCATGTCAATAAATTTAAATCATTAATCAATCAATTAATTAATTATAATTACAGCCGGGATCATTATATAGACCCGCATTCTATATATTACAACAAATATACCCACCAATTGGAAGTAAGCAGTCATTTAAAACAACCAACTGATGTAATGTAGGTTTTGTTTACCAACAGTTTGATTTTTTAATTTAAATAAAACACTCATTCGTTTTGTTTTCACATATTTTATATATCTTAGAGCAACAGAGCAATCATCCAATGCGTGTAATGTCAACATAAATCGCAAAAATGATATTCCAGATGAATTATTCTCTCGTAGATTCGTTAATTTGTTACTCGAGGCAACATCTTTCGAAGTAATTTTATTTGAATTAAATAATTACTACAATTAATTAATTAATTAATTGTTTAATTATTTTCAGAAAAATGGCAATTTGTTGACATCAAGTCTAACAGTCGAATTAACGACGACAGATTTAATAAAATTAAAAAATTTTGCCATCGGGAAATCTACGATACGTGAAATAGATTCAATTATTGGTCATATTTTTATAAAACCAGAGAAAATTCATGCGCAAGATACTTATTCATTTATTAAAGAATTTATATATTTTTTAATAATACACGTAAGTATTTTATGTGATCCTGAAGTTAGCATGAGTGTGAATGTAGCAGACATATTAGACAAATTTTAAATTATTAATAAATAGAGTAAATAATTAATCAAATTAAATTTTTTAAGAATGCGCATTCAAAAAATTTTCAAATTAATAACTGCATTTTTTATAAATATTATTTTTTTAATTATTTACTCTATTTATTAATAATTTTAAATTTGTCTGATGTTTTCTACTTTCACACACGATCTTGAAGTAAGCAGACAATTAAAAATTATTTGATCTTTTTTTAAACAATTAAATTTGAAGAAAAAAAAAAACCAAAAATATGCACATGTAGAAAATTTAAAAACCTATAAATGCAATTTTTCAAAATATTTTTTTTTTAAATTTATTGTTTTGAAAAAAAAAAATTATTAGGCGGCTAATTTCAGAATCCTGTAGAGTTAGCGGACTGAAAATTTTTGAACCTTTGAAATAATAAAATGAAATGTTTATAAAATATAAACAAAAAAATACATATTCAGACAATTCAAAAACCCCTACATGCATTTTTTAAAATTTTATTTTTTTAGATGTAATTAAAGAATTATCTTATGTCTGCTATATTTACACTCATTCCTGGAGTTAGTAAACAATTGACAATTTTTAGATTTTTTTCAAACAAATTAATTAATAAAAAAAAATTTACATGTAGAAAATTTAAAAAACTATTGGTGAAATTTTTTTAAGTATTTGTTTTTTTTTTGTAATTTGTCTGTTTCAAAAAAATCTATAAGTTATTAGACGTCTGCTTACTTCAGTATCATGCATTTTGCTATTAATTAATTACTGCAATCTAATAATTAAATATTACAATTTATATATTTATTTTCTTACAGAAAGAAATAACGTTAATAACAATAGTTGTCCTGTGGATTTCATGGATAATATTGACAACAAAATGGAATATGTTAAAAATAACTCTTATTATTTTATTGACAGTATTCGCAGTGAGTTTTATTATCACGTGGTTACAATTATTACGTGTAAGTAATTAATTATTAAACTTTCTCTTCAACAATTTGCTGTTTAGTTTTTTCCATCAGTTGAACGTCAAGTTCTCCTGTTTTAAGTGTTGACTGTAATTTGATGACAACATAAGTTACAAGTTGACAGAAATCTACAGCGTAATAAAAATGCATTAAATCAAAAAATTGCGGGAAAAAAAGCGCCGGGCAAAATTTAAATTAAATCTGACAGAAAGTTGTGAGAAAAAAAGCTGACTAGTTGAAGTTATCAACTATTTACATTATTAACTTTTAGCAGTCAACTTGACGTCTTCAGTTGTAGATTTCCGTCAATTCTTAGGATATTTTTTATATACTCAAATAATATTTAAATTTATTAGGAAGCTGAGATAAAGCTGACAGTGAAGCAGGTACAGTTTGCGCAGGTTCCAATTCAATGTAATCCACATAGAATGTCATGGTGGGATAAATTATGGACAGCATGGAATTGTAAGTAGAACAATTAATTATTATTATTACTATTATTAATTGTAATTATTTATGTAAATTATATATTTATTATTACAGCTGTAGATGAATGTCAAAAGTATTACGAAGCGATGATGGAAAATCCATTCCTTCAAGTGACTCCAGCACAGGCGCTGTCTAAAATGATAGCGACATGTGTGGTAACACCTGTCGGGTTAATTGGTCATGCTGTCGGAGATTTTGTCAATAATGCGACGAGTAAATTTTATATTTAATTTGTTTAATGAAAAAAAAAATAAATTAAATTAAATAATTTTTTTTTGTTTCAGAAAATCTTTGGTTCCCAATTCGAATGGTCGTCGCACCATTATTAATAATTGGAATAATATTAATTACTGGAATAGTATTGGTTGTACTCGGAGGTGGATCTTTGAACCTTTGGGGCTTTGGGCCTTTTTCTGTTTTTTCATTACGCGGACGTACAGAGTCAAGTAATAGTAATTTACCGAGTACTGATTCACGGAATGTAAAATTACCGAGTACGGAAAGACAAGCTATTCAACCCATATATAATTTCAACGTACTTACATTAATTATTAATTATTTTACTCACGTCATTTAAAATAAATAATAATAATTAACAGATGATTGATTAATTAATCATATATTTTCAGTTACACGGAGGTCAAATCCACCAAATCGCCATTAAAAATACAAGCGAGGAAAACTTAACATCAGTTGATTTCAAAGCTGATAAATCTGTTTCGCTTGAAAGAAGTATACAGGCATTAAAAAATAATGGGCATGATGTTGAAATTAATTTAATAAAACCGAGTACTTCAGAGAATTCAAATATTGAAGTTGAAGAAAGTAAACTAGCATTAGAATTAAATAAAGTGTGTGAGTCCATTGATTCCAGTCCTACGGAATTTAAACATGAAGAGAATAATTTTAAATTAAATTCTGATGAAAATAGAGAATGCACTTGTAAAAAAAAATCTGATAAACCAATATCAGAATCTGGTGATAATTAAAGTTAATTTAAAAATTTTTTTTAAGTTATAAAAATTTTATACTTAGATAAATAAAGACTGATGATTGTTAATAATTTTATACTAAAATGAATACTACTGTAATTTTTGCTAATAAATTAATTTTTTGTTAATTTAATTAAAAATTAGTGATCATTTATTCTCTCCGGGAAAGCGTATGCATTATTAATTAATAAAAATAATTGAGACAAAGAATAGTAGAAATTATTAAAAAAATTTTTCTTTAATTATATATGAAATATCTATGAAAAATATTAAAAACTGTGTTTTTTCTATTTTTTGTTGATAATATGGTTATTTTTTTAACTTTTCAACGTCGATATCTTTTGAAATAATTAACCGATTTTGACGTCGATAATTAATTAATAAAATATGGTCAAGTAATTTTGAATGTCACAAAGTTGTTAGTTCAGTAAAATCATTCTCCGTTTTTTTTTGTTTTTTTTTTTTCAATTTGCTTTCCATACAGTAATTTCATTTAATATGTTTATGTACAAAAAATACAGTTAAAAAATATTTTTTACTAACATACTTTACACATTGTAAGTAAATAACTCATAAATTTATTTATAATAATTGCCTTTATTGAATCATTAGTAAAAATTTATTTATTATAATAATTTTGGAAATATACAAGTGTGAGTATTTTAATAATTAACAATAATTTGATAAAAAAAATACTTATTTAGTTATTTATTTTGTAAAAATTAGTCTACTCAGGTACTTGTAGAGCCAGTTAGGTGTGAAAAATAAATATCTCATTTAAGAATTAAATACTGAGCGTTGTAACAAACGATAATACTTTTTGTAAATCAAAGGATTGTAATTAGTAACATAATAATGGTAACGATAATGAAAAATAATAATAAAATGATGCAGATTAGTAACCTTCGGCTAAATGGTAATTATTAATTAATAAATGTAAAGAAATCCTTTTTTTTGTAGCTATCGTTATATATATAAGTTATCGTTTTGCTGAATCGATTACTTGAATAAATATACAAAATTCCAAGTTTATTATATGTTAGCTAGTATAGATAGAAATGATTTTACAAAAAAAAATATTTTCTTAAATCTATAATAACAAAATTATTAATTAAATACTGTAAATTTAGAATGCAATTACATATTCAAGTAATTATTAATATTGTTTTGCTTTAAGCAGTTTCATGAATTTTTAACAATAGATGATAAAATATCTTTATACCGAAAACTGTTTAAAACATTTTAACCGGTGAGTAAGTAGAGTAACTAAAGTAATAATAAATTACTTGAAAAGAAAAAAAAAACTTTTAAACGTTTAACAAAATAACAAAAAAAAATATGTGGGGGCCGTTCAGAAAATATGTCACACAATATTTTACCTTTTAACACCCCCACCCCTCTTCGTTACGCTGTCACATTTTCTGTGACCCTCCTATCACTATTATGAAAATATATGCATAGAAATATTGATATATTCAAAAATATGAAACTAATGACTTTCTATTGTTATAAAAAAAAATTTTCAAAATTGTTTAATGAGCAGCGAACGTCGCGTTTCCTTAGAACCCCTATCCCTATTGTCAAAGTAAGCGATACCCCCTCCAGCCCCATACATGCGAACGTATTTTACGAACGGCCCCATAGTAAAAATATCTAAAAAATACTTATTCAAATAAGTAGGAGATCTCCAGTGAGTATTAATTCATTTTTTACCATACCCACACCGAAAGTTTAAATTCCTGCCTTGTTTAGAGGGAAGAAAGTCTGAGCAAAAAATTAGCGCATGCGCCATTCTTCACACAAACAGAGGCAAAAATTTAAACTGTCAGGTGTAGGTCTGGTGAAAAATAGCATACATACCTTGGAGGAAGGTAGGACGTCCCAATCCGCGTGTTTGCCTTCGGCTCGGGTAGGCAATTATACACGAGGGTTGAAATGTCCTAATTTCCTCCTTAGGTGTGTAATATACTGTTGCTTGTATAAAGCCTTCGACATTGTTTGTGTTTCAAATAATATGGAAAAAAGTGTGACAAAGAGAATCATACATAGTGCAAATAAAGTCTTTCCAATCAATCAACTCTTGGCACGGATAATTAGCGTATTGACTAAAAGTATTAATAGCCTTGTTTAAATGAGTTATTCTCTCACGAAGAGAATCGTATCCATCTTGCGTACTTGTAAAACTACTAGGAGAAGAGTTTAAATAAGTTTCAAGTCGTTCTTTATAACCTGTCAACCGTTGTTTGACATCAGCAGGCAGCGGTTGGTCCTGGACAAAATTTATAATCAATAACCATTAGCAGATTGCGTGAAAAAATTTACATTAAATGATAAGGATTACCAAAACTGATGGATATTTATAATCCGGACCCCAATCATTGACACAAGCGACACATTTACAATCAATGTTATTTATCTTCATCAATTTTTCTTTTCTTTCTGCGGTTTTCATTTTCAAATAAGAATAATGAGTAATACATATTTTATCATTTGGTTTAATTAGATTGAGAGCAAAAAGTACACATGTATTTTCGGCGTAAAATACGTAGACATTTGGGTCACAACTTTGAGTAAAATAATTGATCATAGGAAAAAGTTGTTCACAATAATCGATCACTTTACTCTCATAATCAAGAGTCGATGTCTGAAATAAAAATTATAAAATTCTTATTATAAAACAATCAACTTTGAAGATTGAATCGGTCATTAATAATAACAATAAATCACTTACAACAACGGAATGCGCCCTAATAATACAAATGTGTCGTAAAATTAATCCCCCAATAAAAAGAGCCAATTGATTTCCCATTAGTTCATTAAAATCATCTATTTTTTTTCCAAAGACTTCAGTAATCGCTGCTAGATATAACAATATTTTGGCGGATTTTAATGAGTAGTCTGACAATTCTTCAGCAGTAAATTTCCATTCTGTCAAAGTGTAAACACTGCAGTATTTTGAACAATCGAATACATCACCGGTAAAACGTTTATTAAATGAATCTAAAAATAACGTTGGTCAATTAGTTGGTAACGGAAAAAACAAAATTTGAGTTTCAATAATTTATTTTTACCATCCATCGAATCTAGTTGTTCGATTTTTTTTCTTAGCCCATTAATTGTTCCCGCTTCCTTCAAAGCTTTAACTGTCAATCTTAGACTCAGTAACAAATTCGACTGATGGATATTCTCTTCTATCATTGTACTAATAACAAGACACTCAATATCATGGTACTCTTTCCATGATTTGTCTCTACAGTTTTCATTGCAATATATGGCATGTATACATCGCAGACAGGGTATGCCAGATAAAATACGTTTGAAACAATGTAAGCAATGGGTCTTAAAATTACGATGGACAAGTACTGACGCGTAAGATTTGTGAACTAACAGACCTTCGCCAGATTTAATATCTCTAGTAGCTTCTACATAGAATTCATTTTCACTAGATTGCTTCAGTGAAATAGCATCCGATGCTCCAAGTATTTTAGAATTTCCGGTCGAAATATTTGGCAGCATAATTCTAAAGTCAATTTGTCGATTATTGTTAGAATTTCTGAATGACTTGGCTCTAAATTTTGGACTCTGAAGATTTATCAAGGCCGCGTTTATTCTCTCTTCATTATGGGCATCCATTTTGCCCATCCATCTGTAAGCTTCGTCCATAGCTTGTTGTACTTCCGGTCGGATTTTATTGTCAAGCGCCAGTAAATTTTTAGCACGACCGAGATACAAATTAGCTTTCAATTTATCTGGGTAGCCGATTTCCAAAGCTCTTTTGATATCTACCAGAGACTCGTTATAGCGGGCATACTCGTACAAGATGGCCGAACGATTAGCGTACATTGTGGCCAGTTCTTCTGAATCGGGTTTTGCAATACCAACTCCCATCGTATACAGTCCAATGATCTCTTTATTGGATATTTTTGAGGATTTTTTCTTGATATGAGTCAATAATTCTCCAGCAAGATTTTTGTCTACTAAATTTATTTCTATTTCCGGCTTTTCATACTTCTCCGACAATTCTTTTAGCTTGTTCTTTATTAAACTTTCATAACTACCACACTTTGAGTCCACCATAACTAATTTTTAAAAATATAGATTACTTTATATACCAGTTATAATTTTCATTTTTTAATTATCCGTAAAAAAAAATTTCTAAAAAGACTTTTAACGGCGTGTTCGGTTGCTTGCTCCAGGCTGTTTGGAGCAACCCAAAAAATTTTCGAAAATGAATGAGATTTTCCGAAATCTTTATATTTATGTAATTTAAACAGTTGCCGCTAAAATAATAAAGGGATCGACATATTTATCCAAGTCATAAATTGCTTAATTAAACAGAATATTTTTTTAGTAGATTAATTTTTAAAAATAATAATAGGGGGTGGGGCAAAACAGGCTATTTAAGGAAATACTTTCAGGGACTCAAATATGCGTTAATTCTTTTTTTTTAATGATATTCAAAGTAAATAGAAAAAATTTTGCGGGCAAAATGGGTACCTCCTAAAAAAGGTGAAAAAAAATTTCGGGATATTAAATAAATTTGACTAAATTAAATTTTCTTGTAATAAGTAATTTAGATAAAGAAAAATTACATTTCACATAGGGTAGAGGTACCATTTTTGGTCACTTTAGGGCCAGTTTTGGACACGTGAAAAATTTTAATAAATTAATTCGTAAAAGACACAACAAGATAATTAATTTTTCAAATGTATTTTGAAATACTTTTGTCCCACTATTAAAACGGAAATTTTATGTTACTCTTTTTCATTAATTAAAATAAAGTATTAAATGTCCAAAAATGGAGCAGTGGCCACAAATGGTACCCATATAACAATCTTATAGCAATCTTGCCCAAGTCCGGTCACCATTAGACTAGTAGTCTAGATCTTTATATAACTATGGATCCTGCTGCAGTCACTGGTACAAAGTTTTAAATTGCAAGTCTTGGATAAGACTTAAGAAAAAACTTTGCGTTATGTTGTACATAAAGAATAGTGCAAGAATATTTAAGATATCTTGCTCAAGGTACATTGGTACAGTGACTTGAGCTAATCTTGCACCAGAAATTACTTGCATATACTAACGCATATCTTGCGGCAGATCTGCTCCAGAAGTGTCATATTGCAGTATCTGCCTCTGTCACTTTATCCCTTCAATTGGCATACGATACAGGATCCTGGGATAAAGTGACAGAGATAGAAGTTGGGTACATAGATAGTGTGATATGACACTTCTGGAACAGATTTGCCGCAAGATATGCGTTAGTGTCTGCAAGTAATTTCTGTTGCAAGACTCGCTCAAGATACGCGTAAGTAACTTTAATAACACATCTTGAGCAGGACATCTTGAATGTTCTTTTGTACAATATCATGTGCAAGTCCTACAACAATCTTGTCTTAGAATCTTGTAATTATTTCTTGTGACAGATTGATAGGTATATAAAGACGTAGACACCTAGGGGTCTTCCCCAAGATACTCTCATAAAAATAGTACAATACTACTACAAGATTATCTTGTGTACGTCATCTTGGGCAAGTCCATGTAGTATCTATCAAAAGATTCTTGTAATCAGTGTCTTCACCTGCAACTTGTTATGGAAAACGTTACATGGGTACCTCTACCCTAATTATTGAATGCAAAGAAAGTAAAAAAAATTTTTAATAGTTTTTATCATAAAACAAAAGTCATTAACATTAATCTTATTTGACGATAAATTTTCAGAGCAACATAATTTTTAATTTTTCAATTGACAATCGACTTCTTTCGTCATTATAATCGGCTCTGCCTCTGCTCCGAGCAGCACTAAGACCAAGCAACCAAACATGCCATTAAATTTAGAAGTTTTACCTGACAAACGCTTTTGAAATATTTTTATAGATTCTTTTTTTTTACAACACATTAATAATGATTTAATAATTAATTTTTTAAATTAATCTCAGACAACCTTTCACCCAAAATTTATTTTCATCCTCAGTAAAATAAATAAAAATCCCCTTGACATCAGATTTACTTTATTAAACATCTTAATAATCTTGAATATATTACATTATACTAATTAATAAATATACATCCTTAAAAATTTTTTTTTAAACTTACTTAAATTATAAATAACTCTAGCCTCTTTAAAATCAAATTTACAACTTCTTTTCCACTCGAAAAAATTACATCAGTACTTTTTCAAGTTTGCGCTAATCCACAATTTGTTGTCAATGGACACCGGTTCTTTGTCTCAGTCTTTTTATGTATCAAGAAATTTTTCCGACCTTTCAATGCTCACATGTATGAATTTATTACGTCATTCTGTTTACTATTCAAACTGATAACGTAAAATTAACCAGCAGCACACCGGTGGTAAAAATTCGCATCAATAAATTGTGTGATTCTGATCTTCACCAAAACACAAAACACAATTCCCAGGATTTTTATTCTGATGAATGTCACCATTGAAAATTTCTAATTTATTAGAATATTTGCAATTAATTTTTTAAAACGATTTTTGTCTACCTTATCAGTAAGTCATAAATTATATATTTTTATAATTTGTTAGTAACTATTTTAGCTTGTAACTAAACTTTATTTCGCTGAAGGAAACCGCTACTTTTAAAGGTTATATTTTTATGAAACAAATATGATTATTATTTATATAAAATTTTTTTTTTTTTTTAAATCACTAGGTATGACAACGATAAAAGTTCATGGGGGTATTGATATCTTACGCTTGCCAGTTAACCAGGAGGAACATATATTCCCTCCTTGGCAGATAAAATACACTCAATCACATATATTGCATTCCAAGTGTTCTAAACATGAAGAATCTTGTCCTCCTGACGTTGATCCCTGTCAGTTTTGCGAGTAAGTTAAAAACAATTAATTTTAAAAAGTAAATTTTATTATAATAATTAATTCGTAGGAAATAGGAGTAGGAAAATGAATCAATTAATTTAAATAAATTGAACGTTCCGTCATTTATTTATGACTTCCTTATTATGGCAATAAAATTAATATGTAAGGTTTATCTTCATAATTTCTGTGTGTTAGACAATTGAATTATAAAAATTAGATGTACAATCTAATCTAACTTATGTCTTAATTACAACAATTGTCATTTTTTCATTGTAAAACTATTATTGGTTTTAATTTTTAGTTGCTGAGGAAGTCATAAATAAATTACGAAACGTTCAATTTATTTAAATTAATTAATATATTCTAGTCCTATTTCCTACGAACTAATTCCTGGCAGATCCGAATTACGGTAATTACTGTAATTTACGGTATTCGGAAGAATGGTATTTTACGGTATACACCGAAAAAAATGTTGGCTTGAAACCTACTAATTTTTATTATGCTATCGACCAAACTTGAAACAGGAAGTGAAGCATCCGAAAAATTATGCTGTATCACAATACTTATTATGCGCGAGAAACTTATCGATTAGCTCTAATAATAATTACTTTCATACATATAATAATTGTGATGCGGCATAATAATTTTTTATAAGAGCATAATAACTTTTTGGATGTTTCACTTCCTGTTTAAAGTTTGGTCGACAGCATAATAAAAATTGGTAGGTTTTGAGCCAACATTTTTCTCCCTGTACAGACTTTTGCCGCAAAAACGGTAAATTATCGCAAAATTGCGGCAAGCCTGCGGTATTTTACCGTAAAGTGAAGTATTGCACTGTAAAACTGTAAAAAATAAAAAAAGCATACGGTGCTTACAGTAAGAATTCCGCAAATTCCGGTGAGTTGCCGTATGTTACCGCAATTACACTAAAAAATTTGCGAGTGAACGCGAATTAAATTCGGAGTGAATGCGGAGTGGATGACTTTTTATTTATTTAATTCCCTCGGAGTGAAATTTACTCAGGGGAAGTTTATTTTAATATTAAAACTCCTAATCGGAGTGAATACTGATTTAAACAAAGTCCAGTTTACTCCAAAATCACTGCGCTGGAAAAATAAACACCCCCTTCACTCCGTCTGCAGAGTGATTTTTTTTTAAACTCCGGAACTCCGAGTGACGGACTGAATTCGGATTTACATAAAATCCGTAATCACTCAGAATTCACTCCCGATTTTTTACAGCGTAGCCTAAAATACCGTAAATTGCCGTAAGGTGCGGCAAATTTACCGTAATTCGGATCCACCAGGGATCATTATTATAAAGTATGGATACGAAAATTTAAACAGTAGATTTTATTTTATTAATTGCGTGTTATTGTTTACAATAGATACAACAATGCACTGGAGATGCCTCACATGCCAGACATGGTGTTTCCCAACAATATTTTAACTTTGAAGCATGAAAGAAAAGCAGAGTTTAATTTCAATGCTCTCGATGCATTAAAACGCGTGGCCAATGGCAAAATTAATTTGAAATTGGCTTGTGCTGAAGCTTGGCAAGAATCGAGGTATTTTTATTATTATTACCACTTGACACTTGATAAATATAAGTTATAATATTAATACGGATTTTTTTGTAAATGTTAAATAGGTCAGATTGCAAAGAATATCTCCAAGAAAAAGTAAAACCATTCGATTGGACTTTTACTACTGATTACATGGGCACAAGTTCTGGTTTCCAAGTTACAGAAACTGATGAACGGATTGATATGGAAAAGCTCAAGAGAAAAGATAAAATTTTATTTTACCATGATCTCACTCTCTTTGAAGACGAGCTACATGATAACGGAATAGCTTCTTTGTCAGTTAAAATCGTAAGCAACTTTTTTTCATTAAATTTAATTATTTAAATTAATAGAAATTAAGTTACCACTTATTTGAAAATTCAGAAAAATCCAGGAATTTTAACTTTATATTTTAAAAATTTTATTAATCATAATATCTATAAATTAATTTACTCAATCCGTTTATTTTTACGGAGGGTTAAAAGAAAATCATGACGATAGAATCAAAACTACAACTAGTGGCTCAAACTTTGTATTCTTATCGATTCAAAAATAGAGTTGATAAATTGTTGTATTGTCAATTTTACATAATAATTAATTTAAAATTAACATGATATAATTATTTATTGTCGTAAGATGGACGGTGGCGTGTGAGAGACCTTTCTAAAGTTTGCTAAAATAAATTTCAAACTTTGAACAATTGAAATTGACATACTTCAGTTATTCGATCACTATAGAATAATATAACTCCGAAGTATGTAAGCAGATGCACAGGGATAGATTACTATCCGCCTTCAGTTATTACCGGGCTAAGACATTGAAGTTCACTACAGTGTTTTGGCTCCGGTCGTACTAGTAAAGAGGTAGTCTAAGACAGATCACGTCAACATCAGCTTACTGATGAGCCCGTTGGCGTACTCAGGACGAAACTGTCACCTTTCATGACATTTATCGCACTTTACACTCATGACAAATGTTTTGATGGTTGACTTGAGAATCAATTCAATCCGAATTAACGTTCTATGTCACATTGCGCGTTGACAATTTAAATCTTTGAAACAGAATAATAATTAGAGAAAATCTGGATAAAAATATGAACGAAACGCATAAATTCAGAGGTAAAATGATGGTTACTTCATACGCAATGCGATTTGTTATCTAATAATGCAAAAAGTACCATCAATCCGCCGCTACATACTTGCTGATGAAATTTATCTGATAGTGATTTGTATAATACTGGATAGTTGTTTATTTAAAATAAGTAGAGCCTCACGTCTGCATAAATACCTTGAAATATTTCATTTGATATTAAATATTTTTTTATAGCGAGTAATGCCAGGAAGTTTATTTATTTTACTCCGATATTTTCTAAGAATTGACAACGTAATGTTGAGGATCAACGACACTAGAATATATCATGAGTTTCATAAAGATTATTTGCTACGGGAATTTACTACCAGAGAATCTCAAGTACAAGATTTGAAGGTAATTATTTTTTGTAAAGGATAATTATGATTGTGATTGATTATTAATTTTAAAAATTATTTTAGGTTCCACATGCATTGTTCGTCGACCCAAGTCAAATAGCTCCTTTTTTACCTCTCATAAATAGTTTGTATCATAAACTTTTACTTCCACCTAAAGCTGATACAGTGACCCCTAAATCAAGTTTATCTAAATCATTAAATGTATCCAATGAATCAGAATCCAAAAATTCAGAGGCATCAGTAAGCAATTCTGTCACATAAATAAAGTATTCAAAATTTTAACTTATATTTAAAAACAAATTAATTTCATTAAAAAAGAAAAAATTATCTTTAAGAGCTTTGTACAGAATTAAATCTCTGGATCGTAATAAAAAAAAAAATTCCTGTAAGTGAACTAGTAATAAATAAAAATACTTTTTTTTTCTAAAAAAATTTTATTAAATTATAAAAATATACTTAAGGCCATTCTCAGACAGTGCCCCACACTTTTTAAAAATTTTCAATGACAACTGTCATAAGCGTATCAAAATTTTATCAATTAATTAAAAAAAATTAAAACATTAATTGAAAGGACAAATTCGCTGAGATATGGATTTAAGAAAAAAAAAGCTTACAGTTGACATCAATCGGGAGTTAAAAAAAATTTCAGTAAAATCTTCATGTCAATTTAATAATTTAAATTTTCAAATTTTGTAGGCTAAAATTTATTCGACAAATTTCGTTTAACTCCTCATTGATTATAACTTTTTTGGAATTCCGTAAATCTAGTTACGAATATTTTTTGAGTCATAATAACTAATTATTTGGCGTTATTTGTGTGGATTTCGTTTTGATGATTGAGACTAGATTAATCTTAAGATGAAGCTTTATAAATAATCTGTTAAATAAATGTGAATAATCGCCTAATGTTAATTACACTAATGTATACTATATGAATTAATGTATGAATTTCGGATGACCGCAAGGAGTTACAACTTCATAGCCAATAAACAATAATTAATAATAACTGAGTTATTTTTTTTTAATTTTATATCTCGGCGAAATAGCAACTACGTTGTCCCTTTTTCAATTAAGATTTTAATTTTTTTTTAATTAATTAAGAGCATTCTCAAACAGTGTGCCCAACTTTTAGAAAATGTCCAATGACCTTGAATTGTCATAGTATGAAAATTTGATTAAGTTAAAAAAAACTGAAGCATTAACAGGGGTTATCAGATATTTTCGGCTGGGTTTTTTTCGAAAACAAAATCTCCAAATACAAAACACAGACCGCACTTTGATGTATTACTGTCTAATCTAGCGATGTGGGCTTTAATTGTTTCATAATATTCGTTTGTTTAAGAGAAAAACGGCCAAAATTTCCATTTACTGTACAAGTGCAACAAAGATAGTACCGTTTGTGGACTTGAGTGTAACAGAGAGAAAAGTGCAAACCCCTGTTAATTGAAAAAAGGACAACGTATTTGCAATTGCCGAGACATAGAATAAAAAAAAATGACTTACAGTTGATATCAATTAGGAGTTACGCAAAATTTGTTGAATCAACTTTAGCCTGAAATTTATTTTCCAAATTTCGTTTAACTCCTAATTGATAACTGAGTAATTTTTTTTTAAATCTATATCTCGGCGAAATCGTAACTGCGTTGCCCTTTTTTCCATCAATGCTTTAACTTTTTTTTAATTAATTATCAAAATTTGAATACGGTCATTACAATTGGAAGTGATTAAATATTTTTAAAAAGTAGGTGGCAATGTCTGAGAATTGTCTTAATAAAATTTAAATACGGTTATGGCAGTTGAAAGTCATTGCATATTTTTAAAAAGTCGGGAACACTGTCTGAGAATGCCCTTAATTACATCCGAGATATCGAAGTTACGTTTAAAATATCGAGAGCGTTGTTAAAAATAATCTGGAGTGCCTTCAATAAATATATACGTCTCATCATTTCTTTTAGCAGTTGCGAGCGTCCGTCCTGCAATTAAATGTTTATTTAAACAATATAAATTAATATAAACTATTATATATTTAATTATATTATATAATTACCGTTAAAATTCTGTATCTCCGGTAGTAGTTGCTGAATTTTTGGCTTATATTTAATAAGAATGAACAAAGAATCTGCGGATGGATTTTACAATGTCCATTAGCTTCAATTTCAACAATTCTCGTTAGTATGAATGGATAATCGTAAATATAATTATAAATAAGATTCCATTCTTCCTGGAAATTTAATTCATTTATTATTTATATACTGACTACTTATTGAAAAGGAAAGGTATCAGTTACTTATCATTTTATTACTAATTGATTAAATTAATTACTATTTTTTTTTCAATGCAAGTTTAAATAAAAAGGAATAGTGGAATTGAATTCGTGATAAAATTTCTTTTTATTTAAGTACCCACATCAATATATTTTAATAAAGTTATTTTTAACGATCAACTCGCGGTTAATTCGCGGATAGTTAACAAATAACTTACACATATTGTTGTGGGTATTTATTTTGAAGGAATAATCAATTGATAATAAAATGATATTTAACTTATTATCCTTCCATAAAAAATTAATTTTTTGTAATTATGTAGTTTTTTATTTTGTTTAAGATCTTGATAATTTTTCTTTTCCATGGAATAAATAATATTTTATATATCGACGTTCTAATTAGCAAATTGTCTAACTTAATATTTTTTAGTACGTGATTCTGTGCAATTTTCAGATACTAATAGTCAGAAAAAATATTATTTGAGTAGCGTAGACAGAAATATACATATACTAGATATGGAATTGATTTTTAGATGAAAAAAAAAATTTTCCATTACTTTTTTTCACATAAATGGAGGATTTTCTGAAATGGAGTTAGACAATTTTGTAATTGGAACTTCAAATTTTTTTTTATAAATCGAGATGTTGACAAGCTCTAGTTTTTTTTTATTAATTTGCTGACGCTCAGAGAAAATTTCAATAAAAAAGTCTTTTAAAAATTGTTTTGTAAATCAAAATATTAAAAAAATACATAATTACTGTAATTATAAATAAATATATAAAACCTCTGAATTTAATAAATGTAAATCCACTTTATCAATATCCCATAGCTCTGGATATTTCCCTGAGTTTACTTCATGCTGAAATTTATCCAGTATTTTAGTGATCCTCGCTAAATTATACAAAACGAAAGTGCCCCCACGATTACAAGTACCAGCTTTATCAGCATCAGAATCAACTTTTATAAAACAAGGATGACTTGGTTTAACACTCATGAATTCAAAAGTTATTACAGCTTCAGCAATAACTTTCAACTGTTGATCTCCAATGTCATCAACGGGTCTCGAATCATTGGCTTCTTTGATAAGCTGAACTTTTTGTTCCAAATACTCGGAATAACTCAGCTCAGTTTCTTTGGCATTAGTACGAGGGTTCTTGACAACTCCACAAAGACATCTATCAAACCCATCTCCAATATCTCCTTGGGATTTCGTTGTCAAAAATAACTTACGCTCTGCATTGTCATCAATTTCAAATCCCAGAGTTTTCAAAACATTCCCGCAAATGTTTTTCAAAAGATTCAAACGCGTTGTCGTCAAGCTTGACTCGAAATCTTCATTTATCTCCAAATAAATTTTACCACCGTCACTTCTCTTTCCATACAATCCCTTCAATTTAATAGCATCTCTTATTACATTATTTATCAAACACTTTTTATTTAACGTAACAAAAACTTCACCATTACCCAGCGTTAAATTATCTATTGCAACTCTCCATTTTTTATCTCCAATGTACTTCAATGCCTAAAAATTTTAAGGTTAATTTATTATAAATAAATTTATGTTTTTAATAAAATAATTTACCTCAGTAAACTGGTCTAATAAATCAGAAATATTTATTCCTCGTTTCTTTAGATAATAATCCAATATATTTTTACTTTTATTTAATACTTTATCGTCGTTATCAATCAATGATTTCCATATCGATATATTTAAATTAATAATAATATCTCTGTTTTTTAATTTACCTGATTCAATTATTTTAATAGCTTTTGTTTTAATACTCGTGTTTTTATTGTTCATCAATTCTTCCATTAAATATTCCGCAATATGTTTTTCATTCATTTTTAAAATCAAATTTTTATACACGTGATGGACTTCAACATGGCCGACTTGTTTACCCCAAGTAGCACACTCTTTTTCTTCCGAGCGTAGCCGAGCCACGGCGCTGAAGTTGCCCAAAATCGCCGCGATTAATTTAAATGATAATAACCAAACAAAATTTTTTGTATTAATTTAATCAATGAAGATGTTTTATTAGTATATTTTAAAAATTTATTTAAAACGTTGGCACCCCCGACAATTTGGAATCGCTGGTCGATGCTGAGAACCATGATTAGTATTAATCATAGCATCGAGATTAAAAATTACAATAGATTAAAGACACTAATTAAGAATAATGCTAAAGGTCATCGTCAGAAGAAGGCCAAAGTATTCTCATGGAATGACATTAAGAAGTTCATCGATAAGGCACCGGATGATGGTTATTTAATTGAAAAAGTAAGTAACAATTATTATATACAAATATTTGTTCCTGAAATTGTCATTTATGTACATATTTATTTATTTATAATAAGATAGGTTTATTTACATATATTTATAAAAACTTTATTCCAGGTTGTTGCAATTTTCGACATTGCTGGAGCAATGAGAGGTGGAGAATTTCCTGACTTACGAGTACAAGACATCGAAGATACTGGCAGTCAGCTGATTGTTACCATCCTGAAGACAAAAACAGACTATCCTCGCACTTTTGTAATTGGCCCGGAATACCGCAGTAAAATTTTGCAGTATAAAGCTCTACGACCTAAGGACTCAAATACGGATAGTTTTTTGACATATTGATAAAGCACCAAAATGTTGACAAAGCAATCAGTAAAATAAGTCATCTACATAAACAATTTTTTAATTGAAATGACTTTTTTAAGACGAAAAAAATAAGTCAAATTTCCTATGACTCCTAAGACCGACATCTGTATGTCTTATTTACATAAAAAAAAAACTTGATTTTGAAACAAAAAAATTTGTCTTGTCTTTTGAAAAAACATTTTTGTGACAATACATTTTTATAGCAATCTTAAGGGGTAACGGTAACCGATTTTCAATTCAATTTAATTTACGGACAAACACTAGAACCCTAAAATAGAGAGTCTTTAGCGTTTTTTAAATCCTTAACAGAGGGCTAGAAATTTCGAATTTTCAAAAATTATAATTTGTCTCCGAGAAAAATTGTTTTAAAATTCTCATTTACTTAACGAGTGCAACAAAGATAGTCCCGTTTATTTTTCTGAGTCTGAGAAAGAGGTCCGGTAGCGTATCCCCTTAAGATTACCAAGTAATTATCCAAGCCTGGTTACCAGTACACTAGATGTCTACGTCACATAACTATCCCGCTCGACATGAATGTCGGAAAGTCAACTCATTGATATCATAAATTTATCTAAATAAATTATGTTATCTTTCTGATATCAAAGAAATATCATTCAGACATTCATGCCGAGCGTTAAGGATCTTGCTGCAGACACCCGTACAAACTTTTAAATTGCAAGTCCTATATATACAAGATTTTAACAAATAAAAAGAGCGTAGAGGTGATTGAAAGTGAGTGCGGTACCCGAAAAAAATCGAGCAACAATAGAGCACCCTCAGCGCTTTCGCGCTTGAGGTGTGCAAAATCCTTGTGTTATGTTGTACTTCGAGAATTGTGCAAGAACATTTGATTGAAAATATCTAGCTCAAGATGAACTGGTGCGGCCACTTAAGCGAGTCTTGCATCAGGAATTACTTGCAGGCACTAACGCATATCTTGCACCAGATCTACTCAAGAAGAATCATATTACATACTATCAATTTCATTTCTATCTCTGTTATTTTACCCCCTCCATTGGCATACGATACAGGATCCTGGGGTAAAGTGACAGAGATAGAAGTGAGATATATAGCTAATGTAATATAAGACTTCTTAAGCAGATCTGGCGCAAGATATGCGTTAGTGTCTGCAAGTAATTTCTGATGCAAACTCATAATCACAGGCGTAAATCATTTTATTATTATTATATCAAGATATTTATAATTTTATTAGCCAGTCTATAATACATTAAATTGACCACAATCATGTATTTTCATACGTTATAAGCTTTCTTTTCGGAGATATTTGGTAACTCATGTTGTTTTTTAGATTGTAATCATTACTAGTAGAATTTTTCTTACTTAGATGTATCCATGTTGCCCATGCGGATAGTGATATTAAATTAAAGTAATAAAGTACTGACGTGAGAACTTGAATTTTATTATCACAACCCATAACTATAGGTGTTCCGAAAAATGAGTCCACCCTGTTCATTAGAAGAAATAGCACACCGACCATTGTTAGTTGAGTAACGCTGGAACAAAAAGTTATTAAAAAAAAAAAAATATATGTATATATATATGACTTGAAATGCATTTATCGTTAAGAAAATTTGTAAAAAACTTACCCAAATGCATAAAAAATTATAGATGGATATTTCGAGTCTTTTTTTAACGTAAATAGAGCATATGGGACAATCTTTGTAAAAACGAGTATGAAAATACTCATCGTAACCCCATAATGCAAACAACCTCCAGAGTGAAACATACTGAGTATCAAGTGAACTGCCATAATTTGCAATATCGAACCATACACTTTAAGAAAACAAAAAAAAAAAGTACTCGTACACACATTGCTTTATCTGGATAACTTCATGAGTTGTAATGTCCTGATTTTAACAGTTAAAACGACTTTAGGATAAATAATTTTTGTTATATCAAATGTTTCTTTGCAGTAATTCTGTGAATAAAATTTTTTCAATTTTCTTTTTTTTTACACTTATTGATTCGTAGGCAGTAAAAATTAAGTTGCTTAGAGTTTTTGTTAAATGTAAGTCAATAGTTGGTTATTTGATATCTATAATTATTGACTTGAATGTAACAAATAGTAGATTATTATTTTTTGGCATAGAATCAAAGCAAATAATTTGATAATTTACATCTGTTTTTGGCTACGATAAATTTATGAAAATATTTATCGATAAGTTTTTCTTGCATAAACTCGAGATGAATATTGTTATTAACTTACCGGTGAGGAGAGAAACTTTGAGATAGCTCGAACGATGCCATTGTTTTTTATCAGTGATTTCCATTTTGAATTTATCTGAGATATTTTCTACGCGTTGTTCAGCCTTAGAAAACCAAGCTACCCATTTCATAGTTGATTTGAGTAATATATACCAAAAGACTGTTTTTGAAAATTCCTAATGTTTTTTATTATATGCAGAGTACAGTAGTATGCCCTTTCGGTGATCTGACTGAAACTAATGTTGTACTGATATAACACGTTATTCATTTATCCACAGGGCACAGATAGGGGGATTGGATATCGATTCTTCCAGTTACAGGATGAATGGACTTCGACTAGTATAACCCAAGAGCTCTTTTCTAAGTTAGGGGCTATGGTATTTGAGGAGGAAAATAGTTTGGATCAATACCCGAGTTATAAAACAATTTTAGTTTTTGGTGAAGGGCATCACCACGAAATTTGAAAAATAAAGCCCAACAGATGTACGGAGAAATTATTCTTGAAATACTATTATGGTGTCATGGCAATTCTCGACCACGGCGGCTACCTGTCGAAGTTGAAACCCTAGCAGATCCGAATTACGGTAAATTAAGGTAATTCACCGTAATTTGGATCTGCTAAGGAACAAACACATGCAAAAATTACTATGGCCATAGTAAAATCAACAACAGTTATATCACAAATTCGTGTAATCATTAGAAATTTTACTATGGTCATAGTAATTTCTGCATGTGTTTATTTCCATATTCAACTGGCCAACATAGTCCGGCAATACTATGGCACCATCGCGTTTCGAAGGAATAATTTCTTGGTGTGGTTTACAACTAATATCATATAGAAATAATAAACAAAATCATTTTCTTTTCACGTAACCACAGGCTTAAATCATTGTATTATTATTACATCAAGATATTTATAATTTTATTAGCCAGTCGATAATACATTAAAGTGACCACAATTATGTATTTTCATACGTTATACACACAAAAAAAAAAAATTCTCGACTGAAGGTAAATACTCTTGATTCAAGAAAATTTTTTTGGAGGCCTAAATTTTCTCAGATAAAGTAGAAATCTTCTCCAACCAAGACGAATTCTCTTGGCTCAAGAAAATCTTGACTTGGTTCCCGAAAATGTTTGTCTTCAAAAATATTTTCTTGACTCAAGATATCTGTTTTTTCTGTGTAAGCTTTCTTTTCGGAGATATTTCGTAACTGATTTTATTTTTTGGATTGTAATCATTCCTAGTAAGATTTCTGATACTTTCATCTATCCACGTTGCCCATGCGGATAGTGATATTAAATTAAAGTATTAAAGTACTAACACGAGAACTTGAATTTTATTATCACAATCCATGACTATAGCTGATCCGGAAAATAAGTCCAGTCTGTTCATTAGAAGAAATAGCACACCGACCATTGTTAGTTGAGTAACGCTGGAACAAAAAGTGATTAAATATATATATATTTTCGAGCTCCTTGAGCTCGAAGACATTGTCGTAAATTTTGTGCCATTGTTTTCGAAAAAACGTTGTTTTCGGCTTCGCCTCGGCCAACAATTACATATGCTCTGAGACTTTTCTTATTTTACTGGCCTAGGTATGTAATATACGATTTACCATTTCTTTCTCTAACGATATCTCTCGAACAAATTAATCGATTGAGATGGTTAAGGCGATGATCGACGCGTTTTATTGTTCTAGAGCTGATTAGATTTTGAAGTCGATCGTCCAACTCGTTTCTGAGAAATCAATAAAAATCTGAAAAAATAAATTTTTTTTTTCGTAATTCGCTAATATTGTCGAGTCTACTTGATCAAATGATCTGGAATTTTCACCATCCAGTCAGAATAGCTTCCTAGGACCTGAAACATCGATATCTGATGAAAACTCGATTTTCGAAAATCAAGGTGAAAAACATTAACTTCCCGAATTTTTTCGAAATCATCGATTTTTTTAGCGGGAAGTTAAAAAGTATAAGTTCCATAAAAGATTGGGAGGAGATGTATGGCTGTTATTGAGAAATTTCGACCGAATATATTTAGTCTTTATTACTTTCTGTATACGAAATAATCTTATTGATAAATCATCCTGCGGAGTTTCTAAAACTTAATAGATTTAATTATTAAACTTATCAATAATTAAATCTACAAAGTTATTTTATTTATAGTAGCAGTTATGAGTTATTGGATTGATATAAATTGTTATGAATAATTCGACTACAGTCCAATATTATTTTATCTACATATTTATGTATATTTTTCAAAAATATTAATTTAACTTGGCCAAATTAATATATCAATTGTTACTATAACATTTTTAATTGAGTTAATTGATATCATTGCTGAATATTTTTCCAAAGATTTGACACATGGGTTTAATGGATATAAAATTAATGAGAATTATTATTTCGGTAGAAAAAATTTATTCGTTCATCAGGATTATTATTGATTTTAAGTTAAAATATTACATTCAAAGTTTAATTATTTTTTATTATCGTGTTAATGTTTCAAATATATTTGAAAGACTATAGTCTTAACGAATATTACTGTCTTGAAATTAATAATGAGAAATTTTGTAATATAAATCGTTAAATATTTATTAATGAGTTGTTGCTCAAATGTAGTTAATTTTTTTACTCATAATCTTTGTTTTTATTTTTAACTATTATTTGTAAAAATTCTTGAAACTGAATTTATTTTGTTAGAAGATGTAGATTAATATTTAATGTTATTTAATAATATGTTAAAATAAATTCCTCTAAGAAAGGAGGTAGCTTTAACAAATAGGAAATTTCTTGCTAATGTTTAATAAATATAAATTAATTGCCACAAATATTCAAAGGTCAAAATTTAATAATCCTTATGGAGTTCAACATCTTCAAATATATGAGTGAATTTATTTTAATTAATGTTCAAAATTTGTGATCTATTGTCAAAAGATTCATAATTGTAATTATAAGTGTTTAGTTAACTAAATTCATGTAATTTACTTGATTCAGAAAATTATTTAAAATTTTTCAATCACTCCAGTATTTGTATAATATATATTAAAAGAATTGCATTTCGATTAAGTTATTTGACAATGAAAAAAAAACTTTTTTTTTTTTTATTAATATTACTTCATTTTAATTTATTAATTTTTTTTTTTTTTTGACTATCATTATTAATAATAATCATTTTCTATCACTCGTGGCTAGATTGGCTATGATATATAAAATTACAGCTGGCGGAACAGCGTAAAGTAGTAGTATCCCAAGTGCAGCTAAGACTCCACCCAAAACTGCCAAGCACTCTGCAAAAAACTCAGGCATTTTAAAAATTTTAGATAAAAAAACTGCACAGTAGAATAATATAGAAAATATTGAACGATACGGAAGTTTTATTGCACCGTGACTCCGATTGTTTGAAAATTCAATAAATAGTTTTTGATGCCAGCAGCGTGCTTGAGAAGTTTGTATACTTTTTGGCCATCTAGCGGATGTTTTCGTACCAAGCCGATACATCAAAGTTAAATTTATTTCAAATACAAGAGTTTGAGTTGAAACCGTTTCTAGGTATTATCACTCTGCTGTATTAAACAAGAATTCAAAATTAGAAAATTACCAATTCATCATCCCAATAAACAAAATTTCTTGACAAGTCAGATAATTGTGACAAATTACAGTCTGAAATTTTTTTGTCGTAGGCTAACAGCTCGGAAATTTCTTGCTCATGTTTAGTAAGTGTAAATTAATTGCCTCAAATATTCAAAGGTCAAAATTTAATACCCATTTTGAAGTTCAACATCTTTAAATATATGAGTGAATTTATTTTACTTAAAGTTCAAAATTTTGGATCTATTGTCAAAAGATTCATAATTGTAATTATTAGTATTTAGTTAACTAAATTCATGTAATTTATTTGATTCAGAAAATTATTTAAAACTTTTCAATCACTCCTGTATTTGTATAATATATATTAAAAGAACTACATTTTAATTCAATTATTTTATAATATAAAAAAAAACGTTTTTTTTTAAGTATATAATGCATTTTTAGTGATAATCTTCAACATACACACAATATACAATACATGTCACTATTATAAGAAATACAAAAATAAAGACAATCTCGAAGAAAGTCAGAATCGAAATATAGCCGCCCATTTTAAATTACAATTTAAAATATTGTCAAGTATCGTTAGGGTAATAGAGGATTTGGAAGTACTGTTAAAAATTTTTGATCGAATTCATTTAATTTTTATTTTTTTCTAAACAAGTATAAAAATTTTTTTCTATTGTATGCTATCTGGTGGTGACTACAAATCAAAAATTAATCTATCAATTTAATTTTAATATTAAATGACAAAGTCTTGATTTCTATCAACATATAAAGTTTGTTTAGAAAATGAGTAATTTTATTTAAATTTAAGAGTTACTTTTCGATCAATCGAAATAAGTTTACGAGTTTTACTATAATTTCAAGTAGAGTAAAATTATTTATACTTATTTTATTTTTATTTTCAAATAACTCTAATATTGATGCATTAGAAAACTGAACTTCAATTAAAATATTTTATAATGAATAATTCTTTCAATAAAATTTTTTTTTTTTTTTTCATTTATGTACTAAGTTCTGGTCTCGAGCTTAATTTAAACTCAGTACTATTACTTGTTAGTAACATTTGTATCATTTCATCAAGTCGTTCATTGCAGCGGCGATTTTTCAAATGTATATTCGTACGCGTAGTATGCACAGAAAAAGACTAAAGTCACAAAGACTAAAGTAATGAAAATTTGAACGAAAAGCATAGAAGATCTAGGATCACACCTTTCCATTTTGGCTCAGTGTAAAATAATTTTAAGTAATATAACGCAACTGCAGACGATGGCGGTGTACGGAAAATTACTTTTCTATTTAATTTATTTATTTTATATTACTTGGTACGTATGAAAAATGATATAATCCGTGAGCCATCTAGCGGTGACTACAGAACTAAAATAAAACCATCAATTTAATTTTAATATTAAACTTCAGTCTTGATTTCTATCAACAGTTAATGTTAGTTAAGAATATGAGTAATTTTATTTCATTGTGAGAAATAATTTTTGATCAATAGAAATAAGTTTACAAGTTTTACTATAATTTTTAGTGGAGAAAACTTATTTATTTTTAAGTTATTTCTATTTTCAAATAATTTTAATATTGATGCAGCGGAAAACTGAATTTCAATTTGATTTTTATATTTAATATTGTTTTAGTTTTTAGTTTTACTTTTTATTTCAAATATTTAGTACTGAGTTCTGGCTCCAAGCTTTATATGAACCCAGCACTAAATACTACTCGTCAGTAACATTCAAATCATTTTATTTAGTCGGTCATATTTGCGACTATTTCATAAATGCGTTTCATATGCATATGTGTGTACACAAAATATGAATCGAAAAACATTAAAGTCAAAAAGACTAAAGTAAAGATAATTAGAAAGTATATCATAAAAGACATTCTATCGCACTTTCCCATTTTGAGTCAGTGTAAAACAATGTCTAAAAACCGAAGACGATCTCAGGGTATAGAAAATTACTTTTCTAGTCAATTTATTTATTTTATATTACTTACTGTGTATGAGAAATGTTATACCTCGTGAGCCATCTAGTGGCGACATTGGAACTAAGTAAATTCTATGAGTATTGAAATAAAGTATAAGTATCGAAAAACTTAAACTAGCAATTGATTAAAAATTGACAAGAATTAAAATTTCTTAAATCTCCATAAATTATTGAAATGTTATAAATCATAATACATATAATTATCATAACATTTTAAAAGCAAAAATTAAAACATGAGTTATTAAATGATTTTAACCAATTTGTATCTTAAAATTTCTTTATTGTAAATTAACAAGTCAAAAATTTCCTATTCATTTTCAGTCCGTGAAAATTAAACTCCACTCAAATATTTACATAAAACATCCCTGATTTATAAAAATGATTTGGAATGATTCAAAAACATTTGAAATGATTTAAAATAATTTGAATCGACTAATATATAGATATACATACAGATATACACTTAACACGGAGCAAATCATTTTTCTTAATCAGAGATAAAAAAGAAGAAATCCCTGATTAAAAAAGTGAATTGAAAAGTATTGAAAACGATGAGAAATGAATCCTTTCGAATACTTTCTATACCCCAAGGTATTCATTTTGACATAAAATGAATACTTTTCAATCCCAAAATAATAAAAGAATTTCAGAACTTCCGAGGAATTGAAAAAGATTCAAATGAATTGATATTTTTAATCTTTCTGAATCCTTCTCAATACCTAAATAATCCGACATTTCGGGTCATGAGTGGGATTGAAAAAGATTGAAATGAATTGAAATTTTTGAATCTTTCCGAATCCTTCTCAATACCTAAATAATTTCACATTTCGGGTCATGTGTGGGATTGAAAAAGATTGAAATGAATTGAAATTTTTGAATCTTTCCGAATCCTTCTCAATACCTAAATAATCTGATATTTCGATCAAGTGTGGGATTGAAAAAGATTGAAATGAATTGAAATTTTTGAATCTTTCTGAATCCTTCTCAATACCTAAATAATTTCACATTTCGGGTCATGAGTGGGATTGAAAAAGATTCAAATGAATTGAAATTTTTGAATCTTTCCGAATCCTTCTCAATACCTAAATAATCCGATTTTTCGATCAAGTGTGGGATTGAAAAAGATTGAAATGAATTGAAATTTTTAAATCTTTCCGAATCCTTCTCAATACCTAAATAATTCCATATTGGAAGGTATTGAAATGATGAAAGATTGAATTCTTTTCAATACTTTCGAATTCCACTTTGGAATTGGAAAGTATTCAAACGATCGAAATTTCAATTCCATTCAATACTTTCCAAAACCGCCGAGGGATTGAAAAGAATTGAGATAATTTTCAATACTTTTCAATTCACTTTTTTAATCAGGGATAAGTAAAGCCAAAAAAAAAATATCGTAATAAAAATAAACGCACAAGCGGTAACGCGATATATGATCTTTATAACGATGCCACTCTTAATTCTCCCATTTCCATTGATTATACATCTTTTGATTCTGAAATTTTTTAATGCTCACCAAGTAAATCAATTGAATCCACGGAACCAAAAAGTTTATAGTTACGTAGAGTAGTCCCGGCGAAAAAGCCGTCCTAAAATGAATAGTGGGGGTATAAGAAATACGTGCTAACTAATAGTAGTAGGAGGACGAATTTTTCGCCGAAACTACTATATCATTTCTGAATCGCCAAGTCAAGTATACAAAACAAAAGTATTCTTCCGTAAAGTATAGACTAAAGGAGCCGAAAAAAGTTTCGCTGCTGGGACTTGGTGGGATGAATTTCAAGAATTATCTAAAATAATAAAAAATTTGATATCTTCGCATTTCCGGAATATAAATAAAAATAAATATCACCGTAATTTCACTCGCGAAGATAAAATATTTGCAGTAGCGCCACTTATAAGTTTCTCGCGAATGCATTTTGTTTGCCGTGCGAAGAAACTTTGCGACAATTCTTGAGGACCGTGCCATTAGAACTTGGTGTGACGTCTTAATCTCATAACAATGAATAAATAACAATTTTATTTATTACAATTTTATTTGTTGACTAGTATAAAGTATTAAATATTTCTAAGCATTTAGTTGTGCATTAATTAATTGTATAATTATTTTAAAATATTATTTATACGTATATATATATATATATATTAATTAGTAAATAATAATTATAATAACAAGGTACACAATTATGGACACTTAACATTACATGGAATGTTGATATTTAACATAAGCTATTGCTGCTAATTCTTTACAAAATTCTTCAGTTATTACAATACTTTCATACAAAATATTTTCTTTTATTCTGCAACAAAATAAATAATTAATAATTATTTTTAATTAATTAATAATTTAATTTAAAAAATATACTTACGAATCCTGTGAAGTTTCTTGTAATAATTTTTTTCTAGTTTCTCTTAAATCATCTTTATACTTTGGCAATTTGCTTACTTCGCTGACTAATTGTTTAACTATTTTCTGTAGACAATTAAACAAACTTTTGGTGCCTGGAATAAGAGGCACCAAAGGATTGAGTAGAAACTCATGTAAGTACGGATGCGGTAACAAAGCAAGTTTTGAAATTACTACAGTTAACTGTAAGTTTATTTCATATTTTTGATTCGGAATGTTTGATACTTTATCAAGCAGCATGGCAATAAAAGGGCCCATGTAAAACCTAGAAGAGCAATGATCTGCTTCGGGTCGTGAGTCATAACTGCCAGAGTCGTCAACAGAAATTGCTTCTAGTGGCCAAGCGAATAGAGCGCACTCATTTTTAACTCGCTGGTACTGTTTTTCCCAGTCGGCCATATAACGCGCGTAATCATCTTCACCTGGATCACTCTGCAGTTGTCTTGGTACCAGAGATAAAAAGCAATTGAGTATCCGGTGAATGTTACTGGGCGCCAAAGTTCGGCTGTGGGTTTGTTCTTGAGAGAAATCTAGCGAGCCTTTTTTTTCACGCTCTCGTTCGTCTTCCTCGTCGCTCCAGGATGCTATTGCACTGTCTGCTGCTGATGTGTCATAATAACCGCGTGATGTTAAATATGAAAGAACCATGCAATGAAACACGTGTTCATTTCGTGTTTCTAGTATCGCTTCAAATAGTTTCAATGTTTCTAAAGTTAGATCATCGCTATCTGAATAACAATTTTCTATCAGACGTTCTATTATTGATGTCTCGCATACATCAGCAACTGGAGCTCTTTGAATACCTACCAACCAATAGCCGAGCTCTGAAATAAATTAATCAAATAGTCAAAACAATAAATAAATAAAAGAATGCAGTCGACTACCCGTCATAAGCATCTTCCTCTCAATCGGCAGGTACTGAGTCCAAATAGTTTTTCTCACTTAATCACTCTATTGAGTTTTGTACCAGAGAACCCGTTATAAGCCTCCGTTAAAATTGTCAAAATTATAAACTAAGAATAGGAAAAAATATCCTAACTAATGATGAAAATTTACGATATATGTTTCACGAATAATAATTTAATCATTATTAAGTAAAATATAATTTATTGTTCATAATTATGATCAAGAATTAAATATAAAGCTTCTGTTACAATTGAAAAATTTTATTGAGCATCAAGTTCATCAATAAAATTATTATTTTTGTTATTATTGTAATCAATACCGTTATCGTTATAATTTTTTGCATTATAATTATTATTTTTGTAAAAATATAAGTATTTATTTTAGCGCTATAAGCACTAGAAAAATTGGGATACTGACGTATGTAACAAAACATAAATATGATGTTTAAGGTAGTAGTCTGGTAACTCGCGCCGTTTTTCATGCTTTTTTTTAGAAGGAAGAAACAAAAAGTTTTGCATTTTTAGTATGTTTTTATTTACATCTTAAAGTAACAAAAAAAATTTTTTTGTGGAAATTAAATAATTTATTATTATTATTGTCGCTTGAAGTTGACGCCTCAAAAAAAAGCGCGTGGGTGGCTCGGTGATATTGACTCTTGAGGACATCCAAAATTACAAATTTTTGATTAGTCTTAATCTATAGACATGCCATTCTCACAGGTAGTCGAATTATGAAATTTTAGTGAAAAATAACAAAATGACGGACTTTGAAAAAAAAAATTCATCTATTTTCGCATAAAAAGGGTTGTAAATTGGAAAATTAGGGGTCAAAAAAATTAATCTGAGTTCTGACGAGAACTACAAGTGAGTAGAATAACTAGTTTAAGTTTCAGACCAATAGGTTAAATAGAAAAAAAATTATCACCCGGGCCGACCGTAAAAACGTTGTTTCGAGATAAAGACTTTTTAAATTCAGTAATCTTTGGCGCGCAACTATGGGGCGCTTTCGAAAACTCGTAACTCCGCTCTTATTTCGAATTTCAGTTTGAAATTTTCACAGTATATGCTTAATATTGTACTTTCGAATGAAGCAAAAAAAAATTTTCGATTTTTTCAATTCGAGTTACCTGACTACTATCTAAAAATTATATAAAATAAAACAGGCTTATAACGAATAGTCGAGAACAAAACTCAACGCACGGTAGTGGGAAGATTGAAATTCCCAGAAAAATTTCCCCTACGTCCCCTAGACCAGGCTTATAACGGGTAATCGACTGTAATAAAAATAATTACCAGCATTTAATATGGATCCAGTTATTTTTCTAAGCGTTTCAGTGACCAACGCAGTAATCAAAACGACATGATGATCAGCTAGTGCTGGAGTTAATACTTTTTCAAAAAATAATAATCTAATAGCTTTGGCAAGAGCGGCAGCTACATCAGGATGAGCTTCTTTGATTAACTGGTCACAGTAATCCAGTGACATAAAGTAAGCAGCGACTTGTCTGCATCCAGGAAACTTTTTTTCCTTTGTCCAGAGCGGAGAATCCAGACCCCACGTGAAATCAATCTCGTCTATCTCTGCAGGGTCCACGTGTGCTGGTATACAGTTGAATAAATTCTCTAGTCTAGCTGTAAGTACTCTCGGCAAATCACTTTGTGCCATCGTACGCGCAAATGCTGGCTCCTCTAGTGTCGCTAAAACCATTATTCCTTCACAGGCTCTCACTCTTACTGTATTGTCCTGTATAATAAATTAAAGTAATGAGCATTAAGACAAATAATTACTGGATAATTTAAAAATATCGAACCTACAGCACTATTCAAGTACGATATTAAGGCATCTAAAAGTAAGTTTGAGCTCTCAAGGTCAGGAGAAATGGATAAACTCTGTCTTTTATCATCACCCTCATTAATATCATGGACTAGTTCATTACCACGGTAATCATCTATCCTCAATTCTTCAAGATCCTGTAGTTTAGCATCAATATCAAATACTGAAGAAGAAACACGATCGGATTCTTTATCACAATTTTCATAGTCGCAGTTGTCTACAATTGTCTCCAACGCGGCGTCATTATTTTTTTCAACTGGACTAGAACAACGCGACGAGTTTTCAGTATCACGTGAAGACGTTGACTCATTGGAACGACCAGAAATTTTTCTACGAATTTTATCACAGTGTTTAGCAGACTTTTTAAACCTCTCGGTACAGATCGATCGTCTCTGGTGATAATCACAAGCAAACAAATTTGGATTCACCAGAGTTATCGCTTGGGTATTTAGCGGTTTGAATAACGGATTCGTATTAGATCTCTGCCTACTAGGAATGTAAGTTACTGACTGAATGTCAAGCCGCTCAGAACCCTTGACTGCGGACTGCTCGAGACGGACGCTGCTGCAGTCGTTGACGATATTTGTCAAGTGCGGGTATCTGCATATGAGGAAGCAGAGTGTCAAGAGAAATTTAATTTCTTCAGCTTCGATCGGCGATGGGATGCTGCCACTGCAGAGACTTATCAGCCGCAATACTGGCCCGTATACTGCGGCTTGGTGCAGCAGAGGGAACTTTGTTCGGGCGAGAAGTTTTTTAAAAAATATCAAGCAGACTAGTCGCATTCCTGGTGGTGTCTCTGCAGTGGCCAGCGTTGCCAGCCAGTCCAGCAGTTTGTGTTGAAGTAAATACTCTAGACATAACCCGGGATTGTCGCTTTCTTTCTCTTCATTCAGTAAAATTTCCAGCAGGTGGTTCAAATGCTGGGGAATTCCTGTGTTTTCAATAGAGACTTTGCAGTTGGTTTTATGACTAGAATAAAACTTCATCAACTGCTTCCAGTGGTAAATAAAATCCTGAATTGGTGTTGCTGGTGGGGCTATCTATAATTCAAGGACAGTTAGATAACTGACGACTGTTTATTATAATTATAAGAATATAATTATTGCAAATAACTTACGACGTCGATGGTATTTTTCAAGGCTACTTGGAACCCGCTGATCATTTTTATTTTTAATTATCGGTGCTGACACTGGTACCTGTCACCTTAACTTTTAGATGATGGAAAATTTTTATCAAGTGATTTTAGAACTTGGATTTATTTTTTACATAACTGTAGTTTAGTATATATTATTTGAAACACCTGAATATTTTTAAATTATTATTGTCACGACGTAATCATTACAAATACAATGATAACACGTATGCTCGATTTACATATAGCGCGCAGCACCTCAATATTTTTTTTTTTGTTATTGTGAAATGTGAACTGATACTGACGACTAGGGAGCGCCACTGTATTGACAATTGATTTTTTTTTCAATTGTTTAAATTGTAATGGAAAAAAGAGGAAGGGGTAAATTGGGCCCCATGAAATTTGTAAATTTAAATTACCAGAAGTAAAATGGACTTTGAAATTTTATTTTGAAAACTGTACAAAGGAGCGGTACGGAAATTGGGGCAATATGAGTCATTCAAAATTTCTGACGGAAATTAAAAAATTTTTAGCGCTAAAAGTTTTTATTTAAATTAAAATTTTTCTTAAACAAATTTATCAGTTTGGTTAAATTATTTTGTATAAAAATGCTTTCGAGGGCTTTCTCAGACAGAGCCCCCACTTTTTAAAAATATTCAATGACCTTGAACTGTCAACAGTATTAAAATTTTATTAATTGATTTCAAAAAAATTAAGAGTTTGAATGTAGCAGACATGAAACAATTTATAAATTTTGAATAAATGAATTAAAGTAATGAAATTTAAAAAAACGAGCGTACTGATTCTTCATTTATCTAGATACGCATTTTAGAATTTTTACTCTACTTATATTTTATTTATTTATTCAAAAATTTTAAAAATTGCCACTTGTCAGTTACGTTCACACATAAATTGAAAAAAGGACATTGCAGTTACAATTTCGCCGAGATTTGGATTTTTTTTAATTACTCGCAGTTATCAATCAGGAGTTGAACGAAATTTGGTAAATTTTAGCCTACAAAATTTGTTATTCTAAATTATGAAGATTTTACTGAAATTTATTTTCCAAATTTCATCCAACTTCTAATTGATATCAACTATAAATGATTGTTTTATAAATCTAGGTCTCGGCAAAATTGTATTTGTGTTGTCCTTTTTTAAATTAATGCTTTCATTTTTTTTTAAATTAATTAACAAAATTTGAATGCGGTCATTATAATTGAGTCAATGAATATTTTTAAAAAAATGAGGGGTACTGTCAGAATGACCTCAAGCAAAAAAAATGATTAAAGTAAGAGGCACAATTATTGACACAATTTAATTTTATTATTTAAAAAAATTCAATTTTAATTATTTTTTTTTTTGAATTATACTTTTTAATCAGGAATACAAAAAATGACGTAATTTATTTTGAAAATCTCCCTGTTCTTCAGTCTCATAATCAGGCAAGAATTCGATGACCTGAGGCTTGAATTGAATGAAAGTTTACGTAAAAATTTAAGAAAAAAATTACTAATAATAATTACTTAAAAAAATATTATCAAAACTTTTGTAACTTAATTATTATTCATTATATTAATATAATTTATTTACAAAATCCAATATACATTGGTAAATATATCGTATTGTAACAATCTTACTTAAATAATCATTTATTACCGCGTGATTGACCCAGGACAATTGAATTATCGCCTAAAATGTATAATCATGCACAAAATACTCGATTTAGATAATAAAAATATGAAATATCGAAGGTGTTTGATGGATATAACCGTTTTGTACAAAATCGATTGATTTATCGGGAAGAATTTAATGTCCTGTTGATTTTATTTATTTAACGTGGCTAATTGAAAGCATATTAAATATATTAGATGGCAGTCTGTTTATTTATTTGTTGGAATGATTATTCAAGGTCTGCCCCCAAGTCCGCCCATGAGGTTGCCTAGGCCTCCGGCTGCACCTTGTTGAAGTTGTTTCATCATATTTTGAAGACCAGACATTCCACCTAAAAAATAATTAATTATTCATTCAATTTTATTCCAACAAAATAATGGAGCCAGTATTTGAGTACTGGGTCTCTCATCTCATCGATAGTTTTAATTAATAATCTAACAAAAGAAAAGTCATCCGGCCTTACTAAGAATGGAAAGATAGATTTCTTATTTAAATACAATTCAGAAATTGTTAGAGGACTAAGCTGCAAAAATGAACCCATTCAATTTTTTGTGAAATTTTCGAGATCATCAAAGTGTTAGAAAAGATCTTTGAAAAAACAAGAAAACAGTGAAAATTAAAGTTAATCGTACGAACTTTAAGATACATTTTACAGGATTAAGTTATCACTTTCGGTTCGAATGTTATCTAAAGATAAAGCCAGAAAATTCATTTGTATGAAAATAAAAAAAAATCTCAAACACCCACAATTCCCAAACTAATCGACCGATTGGGCTCATCTTCGAACTTGATCAAAGTAATTGTCTAATAAATAAGTGTATAAAATTTCATGAAGATGCGTTAAGAATTGCGGTTGCTATCTTGATTACAAGGCGCGTTACATCGCATATATACATACATACATGCATAAACTTGTGAGTGGATGGTATTTTTTGACTCTACTTAGTAAAATAAAACATATGGTGACTAAATTCTTTGATAATTCCATCATGAGACCCATTGCAATAGTCCGATTTCTAAAGAAATCTGCCTATAAATTTATTTTAAGCTTACCCATTTGGTGAAGAACACGTGGATCCATCATTTTAGCCATTTGCTGATTCAATTTAGCCATTTGAGTTTGATTGACATTCTTTGACATATCTCCACCCTTGAATAAACCTTTGATACCACCCATTCTCTTTACCACAGCTGCAAACTTCGTGTACTGAGTGATCAAATCTTTAACTTCCTTTTCAGTGACTCCAGAACCATGAGCTAGCCTCGTTATTCTACCCGGTTGTTTACTAAATAATTTAGCCCCGTCTCTGTTATCCAACTCAGCATCATTCATACTGTCCATTATTGTCATAAGCCGTTTTAATCTCGCCATTGAATCTTGCTCCGTTCCTTTGGACATGAAATCTTGACTGAAGCCCGGAATCATACCCTAAAAAAAATAATGAAATACTTTATCCACCGTAAATTATTATAACATCCAATATCAATCAATTAATTTTATAATCTACCAGAATTTGTGAGAAAGGCCCCATCTTCATAATATTTTGGAATTGTTCATACATATCACGTAGAGTAAACTGCCCATGTTTTATTTTTTCTAACAGTTCTTCATTATCATCAAGATTCAGTTCATTAACTTTATCAATAAGTCCTTCAATATCACCCATTCCCAATAATTTACTGATAAAAGGCTTTGTTTTGAACGGCTCTAAATCATCAATGTGTTCTCCAGTACCAATAAAAATACATGGACTCTGAGTTGCTGCAACACTATAATTTTATTTTCATTAATAAACATTAAACTAATTATTTAAAGTCAACATACTTTAAATTATTAATAAATATTAGTAAACTTACGCAGACAAAGCTCCACCACCCTTGGCATGACCATCTAACTTAGTAATAATAATTGACCCAACATTGACACGATCTTTGAAAGCTTTAGCTTGTGATTCACAAGCTTGACCTATCGTTGCATCCATCACGAATATTATATTATCAGGTTGCTGTAAAATTAAATTTACATTTTTACAAAGAGAACAAGAAATAGTTTTCATGATACCAGCATCGAAACTTGAAGTTTCAGTGTCTCTACAGCCAGTCGAAACAAGATAATTTCAGTCCAATGCCGTGAATTAATATTAGCGAATGCGTGAATTGTAAATGCCTTCAGTCACTGGGCAGAAACAAACTTATTTTGTCTCTTGGGAACAAACAAATAAAGTTTCTGCCCACTGACTAAAGGCTTTTACAATTTAATCACTGATACTTGTCATTTGTTCAATAATAAATTCAGACCATTAATTTTATTTACGTAAATGACAGTTCTGATTTGTAATCAAGTTTTATAAAAATGAGTATGAATAATAAATAGTATTTATAGTTTCTGCTTAATTATAAATCGCAAATGACAATTTACTTGTACGCCAATAGTTGATGACACTATTGGTCTTAAATTAACTTGTTTCTGACTGGCTGCTGACACTGAAACTTTAAGTTCCAATGCAGGTAATCATAAAAAATATTGTATTTAACTCAGGATGCAACACAATTCCAGACTTCGGGTGATGTCAGCCAACTTCACTCTCGTCTGAAATGGTTTTGTTTCATACCTTGTCACACAATATACTATTATTAAGGTAAGAGACCCAGTACCCGACCTGGGAACTACTACCCGATTAGTCATATATTTGTATATCTAAATTTACTAAATTTTACTAGATATAGATATACAAATATATGGAGTGATCAGGTATTTGTTTCCTGATCAGTTACTAGGTCTTTTACCTGACTAATAAAATATATAAACTGAATTTTGAATACTTACCACGGCATTTGACACTTGCAACATTTCTTCAAACAATGACTCTTCTTGTTTATGTCTACCACTGGTATCGACAATTATTATTTCATAGCCTTCTTTTTTAAACATCTCAACACCATCTTGAGCTATTACTACTGGATCAACTTCCGTGTAACTAAAAATATAAATTCATTTTAATTTATCAATTAATTAACTGAAAAATAAAATAAAACTTGGAACCAATAGTAGGGCGAATGCTTCAACCGATCATTTAAGTTATTGTATGAAGAAACTTTGAGAAGGTGTATAAGTATCAATAAAAAAATTTTTAAACGTTTTTGTGTCATGAATTTATAAACAAATTAAATTTTAGAGAGCAAGTGGTTGAATTACTGATTTTTGGTAAAAAGTTTAAAAGCATCCGCTCTAATAAAATATTGTCTTTTACAAAATCTAAATAAAATAATAAATAATAATCCAATACCTTCCATAAAATGGTATTCTAGCTTTCGTAGCATTTTGTTTTATCTGATCGTAAGCACCAGCACGAAATGTATCAGCACAAACCAAACAAGCCTTCCAATTTTTTTTTAAATAATGGTAAGCTAACTTGGTACATGTTGTTGTTTTACCAGAACCTTGCAAACCAACGAACATTATTACATTTGGACGACCTTTTACTGGCTGGTATGCTTTCACACCAGGATCAATCAACTACAAAACATAAATTTATTTAAATAAATGACATTACCATCAGCAATCTATTCTGCCGTGCTCAGGAAAAGTGCAGTAATTTCATTTACTGCTTTTCTATTTAACTAATAAAATTAACACATGACTTTGAATTTAGCAGACAATTAGCAGTTTTTTAAGTTTTTGAATAAATAAATAGAATGTTAGTAGAATTAAAGTTTAAAAAGTACGATACTGAATTAGCCGCAGAGTTACAAACGACAAATTATAAAAAAAATAATTTCAAAAATTCCACCTATAGCTTTTTCAATTTTCTACATGTGTATATTTTTAGTTAAGTTTTCTTTTTTATTAATGTTGAAAATATGAAGCTGGTGGAAATGATTTTAAGTCAGCGGACCGCAATTTTTTGATTTCGTGGCAATACAGCTTTGCGTTCGATGCGCAAAAAAATAAAAAAATTGTTAATTGTTTACTAACTTCCGGATCATTAAAAATGCGTTTTTAGACAATTGAAAAATCTGTACTCGCATTTTTTTAATTAATTAATTTATGTATTTAAAATTTATAAATTGTCTCATCTGCCTCATTTGATCATAATTAACGTTTGTAAAATAGAAAGGCAGTAAGTGAACTTACCATGAGTTTGAATGTAGCAGACATCAGACAAATTTGAAATTATTAATAGAGTAAATAATTAATAAAATTAAATTTAAATAAATGCGCATTTAAAAAATTTTGAAATTAATAAGTGCATTTTTTAAATTATTTACTCTATTTATTTATAAGTTTAAATTTGTCTGATGTCTGCTACATTCACATTCATAACTTCCTGCCCTTTTTCTAAGCATGGCAGTATTACATTAAATAAAATATAGTATGTACTTTAACAAGTTCTTTAAATACTGCACTCTGGATCATCCTCCGTTTATTAAGTCCTCCTGCCATATCATCAAAATCAATGACTGATCGTACATTTTCTCGTAATTTTTTAACTAAACGAATGTTTACATCAGCTTCTAATAATGCTGCACATATTTCTTTCAGCATAGAATTCAAAACCTGTAATTAAATATTTTCATAAATTATTTTTCATCATAAAAAATCTGATGTCATTTGCAAACTCATGCGTTTGATATCATTAATTTTTTTTTCCTGTAGTGATAAATAAAAATATTGAAGGTTAAGTATCAAAGTTTCATTTCAAAATTAAATTAATTTGTAGTATCAATTGATTAAATAAATCAATGAAAAAATATGATGATTTTGAATGAGTTTAATATGTCAATTGTAAGTAAATAAAATATGAATTAAATGATAGTTCCATCTGTTTACAATAATGTCATAAGCATTACCTCCTCATTGATGACAGTTGCATTGCTGAGCGACCGTAATGCGGACGTAATTTTACGTCCTAGGTCGGCTAACACCATTTTTTACACTTATTTATTAAAAATTTTTAAATTATTAAATATTATAAAAAGCCTCTAACAAATCTAACCAATAATTTTATGACGTTGAACAACTATGATTAAATATGAAATATATGAAAGTGTATACTCAAAAAAGTGATCACTTGTAGTTTCTCGTGAGCCAACTCGACATGACGATACTTCCGGTATTGCTTGGTATCAATGAATTTTACTTTACCAACATTAATTCGAATATTTTTAATTTCCCGCTAAGAAAATAGAAAATTTTCAAAAAAATAGAAGTTATGGGTTTCGGTCCGATTTTCAAAAATCGAATTTCTAAGAAGTCTTGACGTTTTGAGGTTCTACGAAACTTTTGACTAATTTCAAAAGGATGTCCGAATGAATGTATGTGTGGATGTCCGTACGTATGTATGTAAATATTCTGTAACTTTTGAACGAATGAACTGATTCGGCTTTTTGAGGTCGCGTTTGAAGCGAATCATTAATTCCGACAACTTTTGAAAAATTGAGCATGATCGGTACGGTACGTTTGGAGATATTTCAAAAATAAAATTTTTTCAAAGCTGTTTTTTTTTTTTATAATTTACAATGTTCTCGATGGATTAATTCAAAACCTAATCAGCTTTAAAACTTTATAAGCCGCATCGAATGCCACCTCAACCATCAAAATCGCTTCTTTTGTTCAAGCGAAACCGTTGTCGGAAAGAATTGCAAAAAAGTAATTTTTTCTGAAAAAATTAAATTTTCGAACTAATTGAGGACGGGTTTTTTAACGTTAATGATTAAAAAACTGCGTCGATTGTCACCTTGAACATCAAAATCGATTCATTACTTTAAAAGATATTGGTGATATAAATTTAAGAAAACAACGATTTACTTCATTGTTTTTTTTGTTATTGTTTATTACTTAAATTTTCGCAATGGAATGTGCGACACTACTATTGTTGAGCTTGAAGAGCTCAAAAGTGTATTGACAATCATGTTTTTGAGCTCCTCGAGCCAAAAACAAAATAAATACGAAAAGAATAAAAACAGATTCTTTTTGTTTTATTTTTTACTCTTTTTTATTTAAAAATTACTCGAAATTTGGTGTTTTTACCCCATAATTAAACATTATCTAGAAACGGATTGTTCATCCAGCCCCAGTTTTACTCACAATTTACGAATAAAATTTATTAGATAATTTTTCCCGTGTACTTTGAGCTTTATTTTACAATTAAATTCTAGTAAAATCTTCATGTCAAAATTATCATTAGTAATTTAAAATTATTTAGACTAAAATTCATTTAAAAAATTTGGTTAAACAACAAAGTTAAAGTAATTACAAGAATTTTTTTTGAATCTATATCCTAGCGAAATTTTAACTACAGTAGCCTTTTTTTAATGAGTGCTTTAATTTTTTTGATTAATTAATTACTAAAATTTTAATAGTTTTATAACTGTTGATGAAAGTCATTGCATTGAAAATATTTCAAAACTGGGGCAGGGGGAGAGACATTGCTTGGGTATGCCCTTAAACCCTTACATGTTACCAGGTGTCATTTTGTCCTCAGACCTTCAATCAATTTTTTTGAAATTTTCCTTAGGAAATAAGACTAATTACGCTTATTAGTAATTAAGACCAACTTATTTGCTCAAAAAATTCGCTGCTAGCGATTTTTTTCTTTAGCAGCTAGCGATTTTTAATCGTTAGCTGCAAGCATTTATTTCGCTAGCGGCTAGCGATTTTTTCTTTAGCAGCTAGCGATTTTTAATCGTTAGCTGCAAGCGATTATTTCGCTAGCTGCTAGCGATTTTTTCTTTAGCAGCTAGCGATTAAAAATCGCTTGCTGGAAGCGATTTTTTCTTTAGCAGCTAGCGATTAAAAATCGCTTGCTAGAAGCGATTTTTTCGCTAGCCGGAAGCGATTTTTTCGTTAGCAGGTAGCGATTAAAAATCGCTAGCCGGAAGCGATTTTTTCTTTGGCAGGGAGCGATTAAAAATACTGTTTTTGTCATTGAAATAAATATATGAATATATATATTCATACATATATATAAATATATATTTATATATATATATATATATATATATATATATATATATATATATATATATTTATATGTATATATATTTATATATATTTATTTATATATATTTATATGTATATATATATATATATATATAAATATATAAATCTATATATATATATATATATATAAAAATATATAAATCTATATATATATATTTATATATATGTATAAATATATATGAATATGTATATTTATAAATTTATTTCAATGATAAAAACAGTATTTTTAATCGCTCCCTGCCAAAGAAAAAATCGCTTCCGGCTAGCGAAAAAACCGCTTCCAGCAAGCGATTATTAATCGCTACCTGCTAAAGAAAAAATCGCTACCTGCTAGCGAATAAATCGCTTCCAGCAAGCGATTTTTAATCGCTAGCTGCTAAAGAAAAAATCGCTTCCAGCTAACGATTAAAAATCGCTAGCTGCTAAAGACAAAATCGCTAGCCGCTAGCGAAATAATCGCTTGCAGCTAACGATTGAAAATCGCTAGCTGCTAAAGAAAAAAATCGCTAGCAGCTAGCGATTATTTTTTTCAGTGCAGAACCAAAATATATCAAAGTAGTCAATCTTTGGTGTAAAATCCTGATCTTTTAAATATTGAAAATTTAAAAAATGCCGCGTATTTGAGTAGAAAAAAATGTCTTTTTGTATTTCTTTTTTTTAATGAAAATCAAAAAAATTCCATAAGATCAAATTTGAGGTTTCTTTGCAAAGGTAAGAAATATGTTCTAGAATTTATTCAAAGAAAATTTTTGAAAACTTTCCAAGTATTGGGCATTTTTCCACGCTGAGGTCAAAATGTCACCGTATGACAGATACGTAATTTTACAGGCGTCTTATGTCACAGGTTAAATAAAAAAATAAATAAAACATATATTGCATATAAATTCGTTTATTGTGGTAATGATTATTTGTATAATATATTTGAAACAATATTTACTCTACAACATTGCATAAAAATATACAAAGACATGAAAAAATGTCCCGACTCTCATCATACAATAAAACACATTCGTGTAATAATTTATACTATTGATAAATTGTTGTCAAATATCGTAACTGAATAGTTACTCTCATTAGTTGCTCAGTTTATTATTTTTATTAATAATTAATTTTAATTAATACTCTTAAAATTTATTTATTATAATTATTTACTTTTTCAATTATCAATCAATTAATATTATTATTATTAACTTATTGATATAATTACTACTGCTACGCAGCATTCGTGTCATGTAACGATGCAAATCGTGTATTAATCATCTACTTAGATTAATCCGATATCAACTTAATTAATCATTCAATCAATCAATTATTAATTCATTAATTACACAACTTAATTATTTTGTCTTTGTAAGTAAAACTCAAAATATATTTTTTTAAAAATGATATATAATTTATAAGCCTTAAACTTAAACTAAAAATCCTGAATTTAAAAATAATAATAATTAAAAATAAAAAAAATGATTTTTTGGAATGCGCTGTACTTGAATTATCAATTATCTATTTAATTAATTTAATTAGAAATGTTATTGAGAAAAAAAACAGTAAAATATTATAGGCACGTCTGAAATATCGTGATTAATTTATCTAGACTATCTAGATATTTTAAATAATTATTTATCAAAGAATTATATAAATTACTATTGAAAAAAAAAAAAAAGTTTCGCATATGATCTTGACATTAGCGCGTATTTTTTATTTATATAAATTCAGTGTCAAATATAGTTTTTTATAAATGAGATCAGCCAAATGACAATTAATACAATTTTAAAAATAGTTATTATAATTAATAATGATAATAATAATATTAAAAATAATTATATAAAGTTAACGACAAAAAAAACAGTAATTGTTTACGGAATATAGCCGCACAATTTTTTTTTCTTTTTTAATTTTAGTTATATACACTTATGGTATATTTTTATTTTTAAATCCCATAGTTTCTGTGTAAAAAAAAAAAAGTTGTTGAAAAATGTGACTATTGTTAATTTCAAAACGTGATACAGTAATGAATTTTTTTAAAACGATTTTGAAACTTGAAAATAAAAAAAAGCAATTGACTTAATTTTATGAATAAGCACAGAAAAAAATAATTTCTTGGAGTAAGAAATATTTCTCATTATGAAATGAAAACAAAATTTTTTTTAGGATTAGATGCAAGGAATTTATTCTCGTCCCAAAAAAATTTTAGGTTTCAATTCATAATGCAACAAATTTATAGAAGGAAGTAAAAATTTTCTTAGGGCGAGTAAAAACTTTTTGCTTTGAAATATTTTTTTCTGTGAACGTTTATAGATTCTCTAGTAAACTTTTTTTGACTCTTCATTAAAAGTTATAAAATTTTATCATTTTTTTTCAGTGAAAATTACGATCAGAAAGAAGATACTGAAGTTAGCTGACGTCTTATAATTGTTGGATTTTTTCAAAAACGATAAAATATATCAAACAAATTTTAAAAAAATTTCATCTGTAGTTTTTTCAATTTTCTACATGTGTATATTTTTTTTTTAATTGATTGATTAAAAAAAAATGGAAAACGTTTAATCGTCTACTAACTTCAGGATCATCAGAAAAAGCTCTTGGATTTGTTTTTCTTTTAATTGTACTGACAATAATTAATTTTTTCTTGAATTTTAAAGTTTTAAAAACGTTCAAAAAAATTCGTCGTTGTGTCACATGTTAGAATTTAGAATAGTCATATTTATAAACTATTCTTCAACAATTTTTTTCTTCACAGGTTCAATAACATAAATATTTACAGACAATTATTATTTTTAAAACTTATTAAATATTTTTTTTATTTTCATTTATTTTATCAGAGCAATACTAATTCATGCAACAATAATTTTAAAACCATGATACGTTGGATTTGTGTTGATTTTAATAATCGATTGTTGATAATTTTTTAAAAAATGCTAATTACATACAAGTATAGAAATTCACAAATAAAAATTATTAAGTATTACATGAGGTGGAAAAAAAAAAACAAATTAATCTACCTTTAAATCTATATCACAATGAATAAAAATAATAATTAATTAATTAATTTTCCATTGTTAAAATAGAAAATAAAAGTAGCTGTTTTTTTTTTTTTATCAATGGCATGTACTGATATTTACAAAATAAATGGCATAGCAAATTGTTAAAAAATTATTCACTCAAATACTGATAAACAATCTAAAGTTTTCATCTATTTCATAAAATTGTTACAACTATAATTAACTTTTTTAATTAAAAAATATTAAAAATTTCGAGTGACCGCTTCAGAAAATTCATAATATTTACATCAACTTTTTTTTACTTATTTGATGGAAGATTTTCAAAAATGAACAGTAAGAAATAAAATTTAATTAGATTTTTAATTAATATTTTATTCTCTTATATTTTTCTTTCGAGTAAAAAATTCATTGGTATTTTTTTTTTATTTTTATGTAAAACTTGTGCCTGACCATGATATTGATCCTATTCCCTTTCCCTAGTCTACGTAACAGACTGCTTGTATAATACGAGTTTGCGTCAAAGCTTTGCTGCATTTTCAGAATTTTTTTTTTCTAAGTCTCATCTAAAACTATTCAAATAAAAATTATAAATTTTTTTAAATTTTCCAATAAATCCTTGGCAACTAACGATTATAATTTAAATAAACTTTTATTTTTATTATCAAATCCTTTATTGATAAAAATAATTAACATTTAAAAAAAAATGATGATTTAAATTCAAATTCAAATATTTTTTTTATAATTTCATCTCACTCATTAGATATGTATTTATAAAGGATACACAATAAATATAATTATAAGCATTAAATAAATCATAAATAAACTCCTGACAATGCAGTAAAACTTTAATCTCTTAATGTGCGAAATAACTTTCATTTATTATTTGAGTTGTTGATTATTGGAAATTTATTATTAAATAATTATCGATTGTTCTTTTAACACTGTGGTATATGTGATAATTATTGAAACACTTTTTTTTTATTTGTAATATAATTCAAACTAAAACTTAATAAATTATTTTTTGTATATTTGATTTAGTGTTCGTTAAAATTGGTCCCTATATCTAAGATATTTCTGGTTTATTTTTTTTAGAAAATTTTTATCTTAAATTTAATGAGGAAAAAAATTTTTAATTCTATATGATAAATAAAATGTATGACTTTTGATTTGATTTTTTTTTTTCATGTCTCAATAATTATCTTTGTTTTTACTCCGAAAAAGTGGTCCCGATTGTTATAAATATTTTGATAAAATTAATCGAGTCGTTATTCGTGATTAAAAATAATCAACTGCTTTGATTTTACTTTAATTACTTTAAATAAATAAATTAATAATTATTATTTCTGTTAATTATTTTAACGGCCTCGTTTAATTTTATTCGGATTAGATACTTGAGTAAAGTGCCTCGATTTAGATAATTGACGTGAAACAATTAAATTTATATATATATACATATGTTTGAATGTATATATAAACAATTATAGATAACAATTAATTATTAAATCGAATTATGCGGTCTATTAAATTTAATTTTTAAATTAAACAAAAACCTATTGGAGTTTTTGTCATAATTTAAAATATATATGGAATGTATTTTTTATAAGGAAGTTATATAATTGGAGAGATATTTAACTTTTCAATATATTAAAGCTGAATAAAAATAACCAACCTATGTAAAAAAAAAAATCATTTTAAAAAGATTTCAAAAAAGTCCGACTTGTAGAACTTTTAAACTTGGAACAGATTAGAACTTTTCGAGTGGAAATTTTTCGGAGCTTTTGTAATTTTGACAGAAAAAAAAAAAAACGTTATTAAAGAAATTTTTCAAAACGTGTCTTTATGACCGTGAAGTTAGAAGACAATTAAAAATTTTCGGATTTTTTTCAATACATCAATTACAAAAAAAAAATACAACTAAAAATCTGCACATGTAGAAAATTAAAAAAACTATTAGTGCAATTTTTCAAAATATTTTTTTTAATAATTTACGATTTTGAAAAAATATTCAAAAATCTTTAGGTGTCGGCTAACCAGTCTCATGTATTTTTACTACATTTTACCCCCATTTCAAAAAAAGTTTTCTATCAGAAACCAATGGCCTCATAAGAATAAAAAAATTCCAAATTTGAATTTTTTAAACTTTTTCATAACCAGGGTAAAAAGTAGTAAAGATATATTTCCAAAAAAAATATTTCAAAAACGTTTTTTTGTTTACTTCATTCAAAAAAAGTTTTGTCTTAAGTTCAAAAGTTCGAGGTGTCGAACTTTTTTGGAATCTTTTTGCAATTAATTTTTTTTTACGCGGGAACGAAAATATTTAAAAGTAACCATTTAAAGAAATAATAAACCAACGTACCATGGAATATATGAGTAATGATAATTTAAATGAATTTAACAATAACCCACTGTCTATTTTGAAGGCAACTTATTTACTTAACAGAGACTATGTATCGTACACTAATTATGTATTTATATTTATATTTATTACTTAATTATTTATTTTATTCGTTTAGATTTTATTTATTTTTTTTTTGGAGCTGCATAAAGGAAGAATACAGTTTAGTTGGTTATGCCGAGAGCGGAAGCTGCCCGTACGTCAATATAGTTATTCTGCGTATTGTATTTTATTATACAACGCGATATCGCAATGAGAGCATCAATAAATATGCCTGGAATTGCTAAATGGGCTTTATCACCGTGACATATATGTATTTATATATCTATATGTATATATATATATATATATTTATATTCAACTCTTTGCAAACCTTTCACATAGACTATGTATAAATGTACATAGAGGAGAGTAACGAAAAATGGGCTTTCTAAAAAGAAACAAAAAAAAAATCGTTATTTAAATAAAAAGTTCGGCGATTTATAAATTGTTATTCTTTAATATTACATTGAAAATTTTTTTTTATACATAATACAAAAAGATATTTAAATACTACAATAATATAATACTTTATTTCTTATTTTAATTAAACTCGTGATTTAAAATTTTAAATGTCAAAATAATAATTATTCATTTTATCAAAGTAATAAATATTTTACTTATTTTAATTATTTCAGTAAATGATATTATTATAATTATAAATAATTCAATTACTTTATTTATATAAAATTTTTATTTATTTAATAATATATATAATATCTATTACTTATTCACAAGTTCAATGAATTTATTTAAATTTAACTGTTAAAAAAATAATTTTAAAAAAAAAGTTATCATTTTTTTTTACAGTTTACTTGAGTTATTAAATTTATAAATACTTAAAATTATTTTATTCATTTATTAAAAATTTTTAGAAAGCCCATTTTACACAACCGTCCGCTAAATACACTAACATCTTAAAAACATCATTACTATGTACATGAAAACTTTATTTAAACGGTACACCGAGCCATCACACGATTACATACTGAAGATTTGCGTAATAAAAAGCTCAGCTATCTGAAATATATATATTTATATGTAATAATAATTAATAATAATAATAATATCTATATAAATGTCACAGAAGGATATTGATTTGTCTATTGATTTTATTATCTATTTGGAATTAAATGATAGATCCTTCAATTAATGACAATAACTAATAATTAAAATTTATTTATTTGAAAATTTTCTATCCAGTTTATTTAATTGACATAATTTAAATTTAAAATAAACGTTTTTAAATTTCAGTTGATTTGTAATCATTACTTTAGCATTTGACAGTTCATTATTAAATACTCAAGATTTTTTTATTGTGTATTGGTCTACTTTTAGACAGAAATTTTATCTATTGATAATATTAATTCAACCTTGTCATACATATATAATATGTTTGTAATTGTAATGATTACAATTATTATTTCCGTACAATCCTATTCCGGAGTTAACACACGATAAAGTGCAATGATACTGAAGTCAGCCGACGTCTAATAATTTTTGAATTTTTTTAAAAACGATAAATTATAAAAAAAAAATATTTGAAAAAATTGCACCTGTAGTTTATTAAATTTTCTACATGTGTATATTTTTTTTTTTTTTTTTTTTTGTAATTGATTTATTGAAAAAAAAATAAAATTCAAAAATTGTTAATTGTCTGCAGACTTCAGGACCATAACCGAAGTAAGAAAATGTATCGAAAAATTTTAAATTAAAAAAAAAAATAATAATTGCATTGACAGAGTGCTCGTCGAAGGTACACTTGGGTCGTCGACAAGAGCACTCAGATGCCAGATAGAGAGTGAGAGATTGAGAGTAAGTTAATTCAGAGAGAGAAAGCAGTCAACAAATAATGATCAAACGTTGATCGGATTGCTTTTACTCTCTTCTTAGCTCTCTTCATATGTTAATTGCTATAAAATAATAACTGTTTTTATAGCAATAATAATAATAATTAAATTGACTAAAACGTGATTGCCTATTTGTCTTCTATGTACATCAACAGCTGATTGTTAACAACAAATAAATTAAATTAAATCGAGATTAAAGTTCCCCGATGAGTCCAACGAATTAAGTAGTTCTTGAGGGTTAAAAGTCGACGCATCACTAGCAGGAAGAGTTTCAAAAAATTCAAGACTAAAATCAGCGGCTGTCGCAACTGACGAATCGTTTGTCGTTGAAGCTTGCTGTTGGTTGAGCTGCTGCTGCTGCTGTTGTGGTGGTGGCAATGATCTGACTCCCGGACTACCAGACCCGTACTGCTGATGAGGATGCAGCGGAGATCCTGATTTTAAAATTAAAAAAAAAAAAAAAAACATTTATTACTTAAATAACTGAATAATCAACAGTTAAAATTTGATAGATCGGTAATTAGATAGATTCTCACCAGTTCCAGTGTTTGAAACAGAATTAACGGATGCTGATTGTGACATTTGCATCTGCATTGACATTTGACTATTTCCCTGTTGCATTGCCAGTGTCTGCTGCTGATGCTGTTGAGACAATAACTGTTGCATCTGTGAATTATTGTTCATCGCACCACCACTCATTCCACTACTTTGTGACCGTATCAGCTGCTGATGTTGCATTTGAGTGGCATTCATTTGCATACCACCACCAGTACCAGCACCCATACCAAACCCACCTTTAATCAAATTTATATTTTATAATTCCTATCGATTATACCAATACCGTATCTGTATATAGCATATACTTTTACAGACACAGAACAGATATATATCATAAAATATTATAATATACTATATATTAATGCTTAATTATACTTCGCGCAGATATATAATAATGTATTAAATTAAATTAAATGACTTGACAATGATAACTATCATAATTACCTTGATGGGGTTGTTGACTAAATTGCGGACGCATCTGCGCTTGAAAGCCCTGTTGTTGGTGCATGAGAAGATGTCGCCATTCTTGTTGTGTGCCACGGCCACCGATATTATTACCTAGACCTTCTGGTGGACCGACGCTAACATTTGGCGGTCGCTGATTATTCGTCCTTGGATATCCTAATCTCTGGTGCATCTGATGCATATTATTAATGGGCATACCCCCGCCTACATTACTCATATACATGTTGCCGCCTGCATGTAACGCTTGCTGCTGCTGTTGCTGCTGCTGTTGTTGCTGCTGTTGTTGGGCTAATGGTGGCCTCATCATTGGTCCTATCGATCAATTATTTAATAATTAATAATTTCATTTTTTCTTAGGTGGATTTTTATAAAATCTAACTATTGTGTTTGTTCTTATGGTAGATTTTTCAAGGAATTTCGCCATAACCTGCCATAATTGGTCAAGTAGGTTCCGAACAAAAACCAAATCGTTAAAAAATTTACATATGTGTGTATTAGGGAGGTAACTAATTTTGTTTCTTTAGTTCCCGTGAAAATATCGTTCAAGATGATGAAAAAAATTCTCGTAGAGTTTGAGCTCTTAATATTAATAATAAGAGTCACCTCTTCGTGATTTTTGATTTCCCATTTGAATAAAATGGGAAAAAAAATTATCAAGTTTGGAATTTTAAACCTCGGCAATGGCTCATTGTATAAATAAGTTCAGGATCTAATTTCGTAGAAAATTAAACGCTCTACAAAAAAAGTCTCTTATTATTGTTTGATAAATCCATCTATTGAAAAGTTATTAGAGCTTGAAATCAAATTTATAGTAAATTTCGAGATCTTTGTACTTTTCCAGCGAAATTATCAGAGTTATCAGAAAATGTCATAGGACCTTTTTGGTAGACAATTTCATTTCCTACAAAGTATCTCTGATAAAGTTTTTCAAAATTCCGCATTGTTTGCTAGTTATTTCCATTTTAATGTCAAGCTCTAAAAAAAAAAATAGTGTTCTGATCGATTTCAAGGGCTTGACATTAAAATGGAAATAACAAGAAAACAATGCGGAGTTTTAAAAAACTTTATCAAAGATAATTTGTAAGGAATAACATTAGCTACAAAAAAGATCCTATGATATTTTATAAGTCTGATAGCTTCGCTGGAAAAGTAAAAAGATCTCGAAATTTACTATAAATTTGACTTCAAACGCCAATAACTTTTGAACAGATGAATTTATCAAAAAATAAGAGACTTTTTTTGTAGAGCGTTTAATTTTCTACAAAATTACATCCTGAACTTATCTGTACAATGAGCCATTGTCGAGGTGTAAAATTCCAAACTTAAAATTTTTTTTCCTTTGTTATTGAATGGGAAATAGAAAATCGCGATGAGCGACCTCTATATATTAATATTAAGAGCTCATCTTAATAGGCATCTTATTTCAATTCCCTGCAACTATTTAATAGAGGGTTTTTGAAAAAAAAGTCGATTTTTTTGAATCGCTTTAGTATATATGCAATAGAACCAGTCTTGTCATCACGGTACTGCCTACAATTCTTATCGGATCTTAATCAAATTTTCTACACTCAGTCTACAGTCAATAATCTTGATCAAGTTCAAAGATGGGCTAAATCGATTGATTACTTTAGAAGTTATCGTTGTTTCAAATTTTACCGATTTTTCAAAAAAATCATTTTTTCAATATTAAAGTTCATACAACTAAAGTTTAAAGGCAATTTCTCAAAAAAGTTTCTTTAACAAGCTCTAATTTTTGTTTTTAAACCAGAAGTTTTATTATTTTTTCCAATAATTTGATAGCTTTGAAAATTTGAACAAAATCAATAAATTTACTAAGTATGGTTTTAATGACAGACATTTTACTGCTTTTATGAGAACTCAAAATTTTTAGAACTTTAGAAAAATCTACCCTCCATTCTGGCTGCCAATGTCATTTTTTTTTGGCTTACAGTAAAATATAATTATCGATTAAATAAATAGTATAATTACCCGAAGGTGGCATAGGTTGCTGTGCAACTCTTCTTATTGACCCTTGATTAGGAAACCTCGCTTGTTGACCCATACCAATACCAGCATGCATCATTTGCGCTTGTGCTGTTTTATACTCAGGTGGTGGTGGTCGTACGCCACCCATTCCACCTGCCAAATGCTGCTGATGTTGCATTACCTATTAACACAAAACGATAAATAATCCTCAATATTTATTATTAATGTCATATCCTACGATAATTTGACGATAGTGTCGTATTTTAAATGAAATATTTATAATTTTAAAAAAGTGTTACACTGATATCAGGGTATCGTTAACTGCCGGATGCTTACGCGCCTCAATTTAAACGTTAACGTGTAATAATAAAATAACAAAATAAATAAATAAGAATAGAAATATAAATAAAAAAAAAAGTTTCCATTCATTGTCCCGCAACCACTTGCCTCTTCGTGCATGAATCCGTGCTCTTTCTCAAGTTGGTCTGTATACATGTGTCTCTTTTTAGTAACTTGAATTGAACAAAAGTTGCCAAGACCGAACAACACAGAAGAAGAAAGAGAATGAGACTAAAAAAGTATATACCTGTTGCGCACACACTTTCCACTTTAATCTGTATATGTGTACACCAACTTTATTTATTTATTTATTATTGTTATTATTAATATTATTATTATAGATATAGATGTTTATATTTCAAGTATTACTTTACTATATAAATATTTACTAAATAAATAAAACAATATTAGGTAATAAATATTAACCTGTTGGGCGCGCAGCATCTGCTGTTGTTGCTGTTGCTGTTGCTGTTGTTGTTGAACAAGCTTGGCATGTTGATGTGGATCAACTTGGTTTGTCGGTACTTGTTGTGAATGATTTCTAGGCGGTGGTGCACCCGGTCCAGGTTGTCCCGGTACACCACCCGCCGCAGCAGCCGCGGCAGCGGCAGCAGCAGCTCGTTGCCTCAGGCTCTGCTGAGTAAAATTGATTGTCTGGGATTGCGATACCGAGCAGTATGTATCTTGTTGTCCTGATGATGTTTGATTTTGCGTTTGATTAAAGTACATGCCCTGTTGTGCTGCCACCGAGACACCGGGTTTCAAGTCACCGGATAATTGCATATGTTGGCCTGCTGACACCTAGAAATATTTTATAAAAATTTTAAAAATCATCCATTTAATTTAATAATCATATTGTTTTATAAAATTATTATTAGATTAGATTAAATAAATAATTATTAATCAGTAATTCACAGTATCTTAAAAACTATCGCAGTGAGTCACTCGACAGTTCAAGGCTTCGCCTAAAAATAACTCCGTTTTCTTGAGTCAATAAGTTAAATTAATTTTAGTTATTCAAGAACTCAAATTTTAAATAATTTAATTTTTTTTAAATCATTTAATTAAAGTTTTGTATTTATTTTATTGTAATCGTGATTATTAATACACTGAGAAAAAAAATAACTTTTGTAAAACCAATATTTTTTGAGTAATAAATTAATATAAAATATCTCATTATTAAATTCATATTTCGCGCGAAGAATCATTTTTTTCTGAAGAAAATCGAAATTTCCCGCGTAAAAAAAAAAAAATTTTTTTCACAATGAATTTGGATCTGAATTTCATGACAAAGCTCAGATCGTGACACAAAAATGACTTTCATCATAAATTTACTTCTTTTCAAACTTTTCGTCTGGTAAAATCCGTATCAATTTTAAAATTAATTTTTCATGATACCAGCATCGAAACTTAGCGTTTCAGTGTCTCTACAGCCAGTCGAAACAAGATAATTTCAAGCCGATGCTGCAAACAACTGCCCTGCGAATTCGTAATTCAAAAATACCTTCATACAGCGGGCAGAAACATGCGCGTTTCTTCCCTTGGGAAGAAACACAATTGTTTCTGCGCGGTGTTAGTGATATTTAATGTTCATTTGCAGCCTTATCATTCTCATTTGTTTGCTTGTCATTTCAGTTTACTCATTTCGTTTTTTAAGTGACAGTTTTATTAACCAAATAAAATTACTAAAAAATGAGTGAAAATAATATTTTTGTCTTATTTACTATTTAATAAGTGACTGTAAATCGCAGATTTTTCATTTTCTAACAGTTCTCCTTATTATCGGCTTAAAATTAACGTTCGTACTGGCTACTGACACTGACTCTTTAAGTTTCGATGCAGGAAATCATGAAAAATATGGTGTGTGACTCAGGATGAAACACAATTTCAGACTACGGGTGATGACAACCAACTTCACCCTAGTCTGAAATCGTCTTGTTTCATCCCTTGTCACACAATATACTATATTACGTCTTTGAATTGGACTTGGGATGACTTGGATAGAAACTTGACTGAATTAAACCTTTTGTAAAATTTATCGATTCAGAAATTACCAATAAATTTATACTATCCAGTACTTGATTTACGTAAATCAGTTTCGATTGGAAAATTAATTTAGTGAATGAACTTCTATTCGAATCGGACAAAAATTTGACAGTCATAATTTTGTCGTGATTAAAGTTATGGATACAAATTCATGATGAAACTCATATTTGTGTCACAATCTGAGTTTTGAGATGAAATTTAGATATAAATTAATTGTGAACAAAAATTTTTTTATCCGGGTTATTTACACTACTGCAAAAAAAATGAAAATATTTTGAAATAAACTTGTGTTTTTTTGATTAAAAAAATTATTTTAAAAATCTTCAAATTTTTAAGATAAGAAAGTAGCAGATATTAAAAAAATAAATTCATTTTGAAGAAAGAAATAAAATATTCATAGAAAAAATCTTAAAAAATCTTCATGTGAATATTCTAAAATTTTTTTTTTTTATTTACAAGTAAGTTCTTTATAAAAATAACAAACTTGTCTGATGCCAGCTACTGTCAGTATAATAAATTTTTGCACCAAAAATATATTAGATTTAAAATTTTGAATATGATAATTTCTTGTGGTAAAGAAATACAATAATTCGAAAAGTTTTTTTTCTCTCAGTGTATGATCAAGACGTAAAAAAATTTTAATAGTTTTTAAATAAATCTACATTACACACGAGGATCTACGGACGCTGACCTCAACATAAACCCTCTTACTGTACCTCAACTTAAACAGCTTGAGAGAGAGAACAAGTGTACAAAGATTTAGCTAAGATCAAAATCATGTACACACTTGTACGCTCTTGACAACTTATTAAAGAGGGGAATAAATTTAACAGCAAGAAAAACATATATTTTGTTTTTTTTATCAGTAGCTTATATACGCAGCGCGGTATGGACCGACTAGAGTAAAATAGATCTAGACATCGGGAAAATACTTAAGTAGGATGCTGTAATATCAGCATAAAACTAAATCGTTGGGAGAAAATATATGTAATGGGAGTGTGTATTGGATATGTATATTGTATTGAGTATTGAGTGAATAGTGTGGGGTGGTTAAGTGTGTGTTAGAGAAGGCAAAGAGTGGCTGCTGGCTGTGGCTGTGGCTGGCCGATATCGATTTCCGATAGCGGGCATTTAGTGCTCTGTATATATTCTGTCTGCTTCCATACGTGTCTGATACGCGAGCGTATATACATGTACTATCCGTGATCAACGGTAGGGCATTTGAAATTGCATCCAAGCGCCATGTACAAGGTGTCGCAAAGATCGTGCGAAAGATTATTTTTCCGAGTTCACTTTACTGATATGTTTCTATGCATATATATATGCGACTGAATATATAACTTTACGTGGTAATTTTTCATTTTTAATTTTATTTCTGTATGTAAAAGTTGACTTTTAAATAGTCAAGCTTTTTTAAAATGTGTAATGATGAAAATTAACACGAGCAGTAGATAAGGACCCGTATGAAAATAACATATATGGTCAAAGTATATGATAAATATCAGAAAATATATGTGACCAGTTTAACTATATTTTCTGATATATTTTTTTTATAGTAAAAAATATAATATTCATCATATACGAGTCCGTATATGTTTAGCATATATAGAATATATATTTCTTTTATATGCGAAAAATATATGGAAAAACATGTATATGGTAAAAAATAAATTTTTATTAGTATGACTAACTCCAATTGAATTAGATCTAAATTTTGATATACTCGTTAAATTGCAGTTAAAATTTTCAAAATCGGCTAATTCGATGGGAATATATATACCCATATACATATGCATACACCAAATAAAATATTTCGTTTCATATATAAATTTCATATTTTTTGAATATAAAAAAAAATGTATAAGTTACAGATATGGAATACATATATTTACTACTGTATATAATTTTATATTAAATTTGCGAAAATCTCTATACGATTTTTTATAATATACAATATAATATATCATATGTTTTTTTGTTGCAAACATATATGATTTTATATATTTTAACCATATATTAATTTTTCATACGGGGAAATTGAATAATCAAGTACGATTAATAAGAAAAAAATATCTAAATATATATGAATGATAAAAAATTGGCTGGTTTTCTGGTCTATTTGGTCTGGATCTGTTAGTCGGTCAAGAGTATTTGTCCAAGGGAACAAAAATGTTGGCAATAAGAAGTACAGAGACTACATTCAGTTGTTCAAAGAGTATAATAAGTAAAAAAAATAGTGTGTATATATATATATATATATTTAAGAATGTTATCGGTACAACAGTAATGTCAGAGTGGTATCTGGATTCTCGGATCGTTGAGGAGAGGAATAAGTCGACACCGCCCAGGCCGCACCTCTCTCACTGTACTCTCCAGCAGCTAGCAGCAACCAAGCAGCCTCTAGAAGAGCCGCAGCGATTATGAATGCCGGATCATCGACCCGAGGCTCTTGCTCCCTGCACACGAGAACCGTGTACAAACTTGCCCTAGTTTCAAAAGATGCTTTAGTCTATCCGTCACTATTTCATCCCATTTTTTTTTACTCGCAAATATACAACATGTCCTTCTCTATCGCGAAATATCTGGTACCAATGAAGATTTTCAAAAAAATTCTATATAAAATCTCAATTATAAATAAACAAAAAAAGTTATCCGAGTAAAAATAGATTGAGTCTGGAATACAGCGCAACTCCAGAGAGACCGGATCCAATTAGTAAAAGCACACCCCATAGTAAGCGAGCTGTGCTCCCGATCGATCGTCTAAACATCCCGTCCGAGGTCACTCTATATATATATATATATATATATATATATATATATATATATATATATATATATATATATATATATCATGTATATCTATGTATGTGCATTTACTTGTTTAACTATGTACAGAAAATTAAAAATTCAAAAGCGAATATTCCGAGATCCAACCAACGCAACCCGTTACAGAGCTTAGGGGTTTAACACTTGATATAGCCCGCAAAGTTATGTTTAACTATCGTCATCTGCTCTACTACTATTATTAATTTATCAATATAAATATAGATGTATGTACATATATTAAAGCAGTAGCGGAATTTAAATGCATAATATACGCACGTACGTTAATATAAGAGACTGATGGATAATTCGAGGAAGGTTGATATGTATAAACCTAACTAGATTAACATATGGACTTACGTCACACTTAACGGGAAAATTGTACCATCAAAAATATATATCTACATCCGTTACCACGCCCTATAAATAATTCTATATTGTGTTATAACTCTGTAACAATAATATGTATGTATGTATGTATAGATATATATGAATAAAACGTGACACAACATATTTATGAGTACAACTTTCACCCTTTGTATATAATGAAAAGAAGACTGTTCTCAAAGTTATAAAATGATATTTTATTTGGAATGTTTATATTTTTTAAAGTGGACGAGTCCTTGAAATGGAATAAATAAAATCTTTATCAGATAATAAAGGTTACGTTAATAAAGTGTTTTAAATAGTAGTGTTAATAAAGTATTTTGTAATGGTACTGTTCAAAATTTAATCGACTCTCAAAAATAATTGATATGGGAATTCAATAAAAGTCATTAACTTTTTAGATCAATATTGATTTGTTCAGATAATTTGAAAAATTAAAGCATAATCTTTAATAAAAATACAATTTGAATTTCAAATTTATGTAAAAAAATTTTGTTAAATAGTTCTTTGGAACAACTATAATTAATTTTTTCAAAAATCTGCTTCCAAGGATAATTATAACTGCGCTTTCCTTTTTAAAACGAATGGTTCATTTTTTTAGATTAATTAATTAATTGACTTTTAATAATTATGACAATTGAAAGTAATCGACACATTTAAAAAATGGGGGTGGGGGGGGGGCAATGCCTGAGAATGCAGTGTTAAAAATTTTGTTCGATTTTCACGGATAATTGTCATGGAAATTCAATTTTATTTGTTAATTTTTTATAGCAATATTGATTTGTTTAGATGATTTTAAAAATTAAAGCATAATCTTTAATAAAAATGCAATTTGATTTTCAAATTTATTTTAGAAATTTCGACAATAGTGTATTCAAAACAACTATAATTCATTTTTTCAAAATATACATCCTAGAAAAACTATAATTGCATTTTACTTTTCAAACGAATGCTTCATTTTTTTTAAATTAATTAATTAATTGAATTTTGATACAGTTACGACAGTTGAAAGTAATCAACATATTTAAAAAATGTGAGTGGGGAGCAATGTCTGAGAATGCAGTGTTAAAATTTTGTTCGTTTTTCAAAGATAATTTTCATGGAAATTAAATTAAATTTATTAATTTTACATGGAAATCGATTTGTTCATATACTCAAAAAAATTACCGACTAATCTTTAATGAAAATACAATATGACTCTTTAAAAATGTATATTATGTGATTAATCAAAATTGTGAATTGGATTTAAATTCAAAAAATTTTTAAAATACAGTACTAACTTTTTTTAAAAAACCTTCATTAGTTTTTGATAATTGTGAGTTTATTAAGACTTGCTATGATATTTCTCGTATTCAAAAACTAATTATAAATTCAAATTATGATTTTTTAAATAACTATCAGCTTTAAAATAAATATTATTTAAAATTAACCGACTAATGGACTAAAAAAGTTATTTAAATGAAGTAAAATAAAATAAATTGTGATTTCAATTTTTATGACATTTATGACTTGAAAATTGACAGTAATATAAAAATAAAGTATGTAAATAAATTAATTTAAGGTAGAAGTATCATTCGTAGCCACAGCTCTATTTTTGGGCATCCATTACTTTATTTTAATTAATGAAAAAGTAAAATAAAATTTCCATTGTAACAACGTAATAAAAGTATCTTTGTCTTCATTTTAAAAATTAAATATATCACTGCGTCTTTTACAAAGTATTCTATTTAAATTTTTCAAGTTCCCAATACTCGCCCTAAAGTCGTCAAAAATGGTACCTCTGCCCTACACAGAAAAAAGTCTAGAAAATATTTTGGAAGGCAAACGTTTTTGGGAACCGTAAAGATTTTTTTGAGCCAAGAGAATTTGGTTGGTCAGAAGAGATTTCTACTTTACCCGCAAGAATTGAAGCTTTCAAAAAAAATTTCTTGAATCAAGATTATTTACTTTCAGTCGGCAATTTTTTTGCAATTTGATAATAACTTGCAGTAATTTGTTTTAAATATAAAGATAAATTTAAAACAGTGTAATATAATGTATAAATAAAGTGAAAATGTTAATTTATTTAAATATATCTCTTTCATTTAAATCAGTGCGATGAATTTAAGCCGCTCAAAGGGCATGATGATATCACTAGTGTAGTGTAGTGTACTGTACTGTAGTACAATCCAATTTATTTACAGGCTAACCGATATCAAATAAAGTGTATTAACTGTATCATGACATTTATCTTCAATATAAATCATTCAATTGACACTTGTTGAAAAAATATTTGTTGTATTAATTACACGTTTTATTTTTTGCTATCGTATTGTATATTTTATACCATTTCCGGTAACCTGAAAAGAATTTATCTTATCGTTTAAAACGCGAGTCATAGACTAAGAATGACTTATTTTCTTATTTTAAAAATACAAATCCAAAAATATAACGATAAGAAATAAAGTTGATATTTCTTTGATAATTGACTATTATCAAATTTAATTTTATAACATAGACGAATTATTTAAATTTAAATTTGAAATCTAAATTTTTATATTTTACAATCATCGATCTATCGATAAAAATTGTTTATATTTTTTAATACAGACAATTCTTTTAATACAGATATCTTTAGTAATAAGTAAATAATACCTGCGCGAAACAATTGCGCGAGAATAGAAACGAACCGAGTGACGCGCACTGATGTCATGGTCGAGCTAAAATTAGCAAGTCGTAGCCCCGTCGCAAACCACGACTTGTCGCACGATTCACCAATGTAAGACAAATAATTGTATGACAGTAATGAATTTTTAAAAACAATATTTTTAATAATTATTATTTTTACTTTTATGAATTGAGAAATTTTTTTTAAGCCAAATACAATTGACAAATAATTAAGTGAAGGTACTTGATGATGAAAATTATACTAATAATAATAATAATGATAATAATGTTTACAACAATTTAAACCATAGTTGACGCAATGTAGGTTACAAAAAGTGAGGCATATGAGTATTGATTTCAGCACCGTACACTCTAGACACGATTATTATTGTGCATGGAATGTGTTTTTCTGTTATGTTGTTCAGTTATACGTGTTCAACTACTGTATACTTGTAACGCACTTAAAACTCTTTACTTCAACCAGAGAATATTTACATCAATGAAAAAATATTTATTATAAAATAAAAATTCATGATACTGAAGTTTGCCGACATCTAATAATTTTTTGAATTTTATCAGAACGATAAATTATAAAAATAAAACGTATTTTAAAAAATTGCACTGATAGTTTTTTTAATTTTCTATACGTACATTTGTTTAATTTATTTTTTTGTAATTGATTTGTTTAAAATAAATAATCAAAAAATTTTTAATTGTCTGTTAACTTTAGGATCATAAAAATTCACGGTTAGTTTAAGTTTATAAATAAAATTTTTTAAGATTAATTATAAATTTTTTGTATTATCAATTGAATTTTCTTGGCGCGAGAAAAATTTTGAATTTTGAAATGAAAAGAAAAAATTTCTTGGCTCAATAAATTTTTTTTGTATAAGAAAAAAATTTAAATATTCATTTAATAATTAAAATAAATTTTAATAAAATATTTAAACAAAATGTAAAATATTTCAGGGTAAAAAAAAAAATCAGATATATTTTTAAAGGAAAAATAATTTTGTTAATTTGAATATGTAATAAAAAAAATGTTATGTCTGAAGATACTGATATTTATCGATCAGTATAATATATTATGTTTTACCCTCAATAGTTTAACCGGAAATCGGCCTACAAATATCTCCATTAAAACCGGTACATATGTAAATAATCTGAATACAAAAGAACACCTTGGGCTTGTTCTATCGTTAAATTATACTTAAGTTAGTTAAGCATACTAAAGCAAAACATAAAATTATCATCGCGACGACACAACACGCGTGTTTGTATACTATATATTTTTCCCCTCGATCATTCTTTGGTATAAAAAAAAAAGTTTGAATGTTTCCGCAATTAACGCTCGCTGTTTTACATAAAGGTGACCAAGGGTTACTTGAATCGAGTGACAAGATTCTTGGTATATAAATTTATAAGGAGTTTTATAAAATGTTAAATCATCAATTTAATTGTTTACGAAGATATGACGATAAGCCTGGAAACAAAACGAAATTAGCATATATGTATATGATAAAAAATAGGGATTTAAGTTTAAGCCAAAAATGAGTTAATTAACAATGATATTAAGTGTAACAGATTAAAACTATTATCAAGTTTAAGGAGTATGGGAATGTGTTTATTGCGGTGGTTATTAAATGGAGCAGACATAGCACAGCGTGAGCTGCGCATATCGAGACGCGCCGTCAAGGTATCAATGCAATAGTAAGCTTTAGAATGTCAGTATAGAACCGGGGGAAGGTGGGATGATGATGTATTTAAGTAGGGGAAACAACTTGTTGCGCTTGGTGGCGCACTAGCAGTGCCGGTACTCTACACTAGCTGATGTTACTGTACACCGGGGTTATGTACCATACCATCACTACCAACACCCTCGCTCCATACCAACAGCGACGACGACAACGACAGTGATGATAACTACGTCGACTCCGCTATGCCTCTAGTCATTCAATGTCAACAAAAATACCTGCGTCATTCCACGCAACAGATATTAAATTCAAATATGTATGTTATTAAATCTTACCTGTATATTATGTCCAGGATTGGATATATGCAGTTGCTGTGCTTGGTTTATTTGCAGGGTTGCTGATCCCGAACCGGAAGGAGGTCGTGGAGGAGTTGAATTCGTGAAAGGACCCGGCCCGGAGCCAGCTTGATTAGGGCCGGGTCCGGGTGCTCCACGAGATGGCAAAGGATAGCCAGGACTTCCGTGATTAGGCATTGAACCTGGACTACCGTATGGAGAATATTGTTGCTTGTAACTTGTCGGTCCAAGCATATTAGGTTTACCGCTCATCGACTGTGATCTCTTCATATCACTCAGTCCGGCGAACGGAGTCTGCGTACCGAACATATCATTAGTCGGTTGTGATTGGAAGCCCGGATTACTGGTGCTCTTGTGGTAAGAAGCTGTTACGGAATTTGGAGCGTTTTGATTTTGATTACCGGTGGTACCATTGCTACCAGGACTACCGAGATAATCGTTATTGCCACCAAATTGTGGAAATTCAGTGTAAGGAGATCTTGAGGCAGGACCACGGGCCGAATTGCCGGTTGGATTAAATGGTCCGAGACCCATTTGCTGACTTTTGTGCTGATGTTGCTCGGCCATTTGTTTCAACGTCTGAGCAGCTGGACTCATTTCTGATTTGAAATCTAAACCTGAGTAAGGCAAGCGAGCAGGTGAATATTGTTGGGATGATGAACCAAGTCCGGGACTTGAGTTTGAACCAATCGCACCATTTGGTCCACTATTTCCACCATTAATATGCTGATGAACGGCATCTTTATCATCTTCTATTTTAATTTGCCCATTATTCATTGGACCGGAATTACCAACAGATCCACCGGGAGCTCCTGGAACTCCACTGTTTCCATGATTAACACCCGATGTCAGAGAATCTATTCCCTTGTCATCAAAGTCAAACTCATCCATCAACGCCGGGTAATCTGTTATTTCAGATATGAGATCTTTAAAGGTATCAGACGTCAGCATTTCGTCACCAGTTTCGTCGATAAAATCAGAAAATCCAGGAAAACCGGCGCCATTTGCTGCAGCGTCTTTAACAACAGCCGCGGCACACTGTTCGAGATCAACAAAATCATTGTCCGGTTCCTGTTTACACTCAACTAAATTACCAATATCAACACATCCGATCCCGCCACTTTGATTATTTGATGTAGTCCTAGAAGATACAACATTGGAAGAATTATTGTCTAAACCAGATTTCGGGGACGATGATGCATTCACTAAATCACTTTTCACAGATGTGTTTGTCAATGCTTTGACCGTAACATTTGTCGATATCTGTTGGGCTTGGGAATTAGCAGCGGAAGTTGTAAATTCCAACTGCTGAACAATCTCAACAGAAAACTTGGTAAGACCTTCATTGGTATTGTTACCGGTACAAGTTGAACCTGTACTACCACCGCCAGGATTATTAGGACCCTGAGGTCCCGTTGAATTTGTCCCGTTGCCAGCCGGATGCTGACCCATACCATGATGAGCTCCTCCAGCTCCACTCGACGATTGGGTTTGCTGATGCTGGTGCTGCTGAGGACCTTGTTGAGTACATTGTACTTTTACCGGCGGCTCACCGAAATTACTGTCCACGTTATTCGCACCAGTTGACTCCAAGTCCTCGGCCGTCCTCTTTAATATTTTCTGCTGCTAAAACAAATAATTTTTATTTATTTATTTTATTTTTTTAATGAAATTATTTATTTATACTTTTGAAATAATATATTTTCTGCCCTCCGGCCGGAAAGTGGCAACTTTCGGGCCGCTGCCCTGAACGAAGTTGCAACTTTCCGGCTTCGTCGAGCAGAAAAATAGTATACGCACCTTGGCCAGTAAAAAAGAAAGCCTCAGACCACATGTTTGTCAACCTCGGCTTCGCCTCGGCCAACAATTACATGTGCTCTGAGACTTTTCTTATTTTACTGGCCTAGGTATGTAATATACTATTTTTTTTTATTTTGAAAGCTATTATGTATAAGTGCCATGTAAATGTGATACAATGTTATATCTAGTGTCAGCACTTTCTACTCATCAACAAGATTGTTGAAATATCCACTTGATTACTTTTATGTTTAATTATTACGGATGGATATTTACATACATTTTTCATTGGCCTTCTCAATTGCCACAGACTCATTAATACAATAACAAGAAAAAAAATATATTATGCAATGACTTGACATATTTGTTTGATAGTAACTATTGCGTATGTAAGACCAGTTTTTAAAAAATGATATTTTTTTAATTACAAATTACAAATTTTATATTTTTAATTTACACTGAGAAAAAAATTACTTTTATAAAAACAAGATTTTCTTAAGAAGGAAATCAATGAAAATTATTACATTAATAATTTAATGTCAAAGTTGAGGAATAATTTTTTTGACAGAAAATTGAAATTTGTTTACACTATTCCAACAAAATAATTCGAGTTGATTTCAGATTTCTTCAAACAAGAAAACTATTTTTAATATAATCTTGAAATTTTTGCACTAAAAATATGAGATTAAAAATTTCTAATAATAATATTTTTTTATAAAAAGATAATAAAATATTTCAAAATGTTTTTTTTTGTCAGTGCGCTTATTAAATACACAAAAAAAAATTATTTTTTGGCGCAAAAAATTTTTAGTCGCCTTAAGAAAATTTTTTGCATTAGGAATTTAAATCAAAAAGTTTCTTGGGGTGAGAGAAAATTTTTTGTAAGTGAAAAATTTCCTTGTTTCAAGAAATCCTTTTTTTTAAGTGTACAAAATTATTTAATTTATCAATAAATAAAAAATATACACAGAGAAAAAAAAAAATTTTTTTGATTTTTTCTTGAAATAAGAATATATAAATTTCATACAATTAATATTTGTTTTATTTAAGTTTAATAATTTTTAGACCTACGAAAAACAATGATACTGAAGTTAGTTGACGTCTAGTGATTTTTTGATTTTTTTTCAAAACGATAAATTATAAAAAAAAAACATTTGGAAAAATTGCACTTATAGTTTTTTTCAATTTTTTAGAAGTGCATATTTTTAGTTTTTTTCTTTGCTTGTAATCAATTTATTGAAAAAATAATCGAAGATTATTAATTGTCTGTTAACTTCCGGATCATAAAAAAAAGGATTTCGTGGCGCAAAAAAATTTTTACTTGTTCTAAGAATTTTTTCGCATTATGAATTGAAAAAAAAAATTTTATTGAGTTAAGAAAAAAATTCTTGTGAGGACAAAAAATTTCTTGCATCAAGAATTTTTCTAGTCTTAAGAAAATTTTTGTTTTCATTTCATAATGCAAAAGTGTTTCTTGTGTCAAAAAATCCCTTTTTTTTGAGTACCTGAAGATGTGATGATGAAATTTACTATTCATTTTCTTCTCTCAAGAAATCCAACTAGTGCAAAATATACAATGAATTAAAGAAAGAATTTTTTAAAAATTATTGAATCAAAAAAATTTTTTCCAAGTAACATCAATTTTTCTTCCGTATAAAATTTATTAACACAACTTTTTCAACGTCATAAATTATAAAATAAAAAAATGTCAAAAGTAAAAAAAATAAGATAAGAGATAAATTTTTCGGATGTAAATAATAATATTGGATAAATTATAAATGTTACTGCAGTAAAACTTTAAAAAATATTATAAATATTTCAAAAGCTCTGGCAGTACTCCAGTAAGGTGTCGGACTATTGAACAAACAATCAGAGATATACGTTGGATTGTTTGCAATGTAGTCTTCGAAACGAAAGCTCATCAAGTAATTTTGATTATTACCCTATCACGTCAATCAATAATTAAATAAATAAAGTTTTAACGTCGGTATCCATGGTAATTTTAAAAGTTTTATCAACTTATCCGTAATTTACTCTCTTTTTTTTCCATAAATGTTTATGTTTATATCACCGTAGCATGAAAAATAAATTGAACGTTTAAATGGTTGTGGGTATTGATGAAGGGTTAAGAGTGTGAGACCAGGGCTTGACTTCCATGACACCGTAGTACCGCCAAGATATCGATTGCTATGCGCGCTTAACCAGGATTCTCTTTTGCTTTTTGTTGTGTTATAAGCCCTCAAGTCCGTACTCGTTCAACGTTAAGACATTATTACAATCTATTGACACAAACAATCCTCTTATTTATAAGAACTTGAATATTTAAAAAAAAAATATCATAAGTTTCTATTACTATTTAATTTTATTCCTGATCGTTAAATTCAGTATACAAAAATATCTAAATATTTTTTAAAAATTTATTATAATAAAATATTTAAAATAAAATAACATAAAGGCGCGAAATAATTTGACTATTGAACATGTTTTAAAGCTCAAGACCCTGAGGATGAGAATAATGGAGCGCGCATGCGTTTTATAAACCGCGAGAGCTTTTAAGAACTAAGAATCGTCGCGATAACGTTGATCCGTTTTTTATAACGGAAATAAAAATAATATAAATATTTTAAAAATTGACGTAATACAAGATTTATAACACTTCATATATATTAATAAATAAATAATTAAAATAACAATAACGTTTTTTTTCTTTCATATTTTTTATCTTTGACAAACAAGTCTGGCAATAATGACATGACTCTTGATCGGTGTTTATGTTATTTTGAATGTCTCGACAGAGGTCTGAACCGTGAAATAAATAATATGCTGGATATAGAAATGGAATTAATAAAGAAGACTGAGAGAGTTTAAACAGAGTATGAAATACTGAGAGAGATAAATATAATGGTGTATTATATAGATAGGAGTATGCAAGTAAAGCAACGAGCCTCTTTCGGATTCAACGAGCACGTACACTTACCGCCAGCACACTTAGTAGTTGGCGCGCGCGCCAACCCACATATATATATATACATTTATATATATGTATATATACATTTATATATATATGTATATATATAGAGAGAGAGTCAACCCTCTGGCCTTCCTATCGATCCACACCGCGAGGTATTACACACCCTCCTCAGCTCTTGCCACCTCTACGGTAAAATCCTCACGAATAGAAGGAAGGTGAGTCGCGACATATCGGGTTCTCGTGGGCTTTTTAAATCTTTCTTCCTCTGCTTTCCATTTGTTAAGACGCACTCTATGAATTTAACTACTCCATACTATATAATTTCAATTACATACAATGTAAAAAATTTCGGTGTAAAAATGGACCTGGAGAACTTTACACGGCGGTGTAGTGTGAAATAACGGTGTAAAATTCTCACGGTGTAAATTTTTCATCCGTGTAATTTTAACATGGTGTAATCTACTTTTTTTCCACCATTCCGTGTTACTCGTAATTTTGATTAATGAGCAACAAACGATCATTGAATATTTTTAATTACATTAATTTTATTTAGATATTAAAAAGTATTTTGAACATTTAAATATTTTTATGATTAATTTTCTTAAAGCAACAACAACATTTACACGTTTGGCGGTGTAAAAATTTTAAATTCACCCGCCTAAATTTAACACCGAATTTGGGGTAATTTTTACACCGAGACATTTACACTACACCGGGTCCAAAAAATTTTTTACAGTATATATGTATAAATATGTAGACTGTAAAAAATTGAGAGTAAATTCGGAGTAATTACGAATTTTAATTCAATTCGAATTCACTCTGTCACTTGGAGTTCTGGAGTTTAAAAAAAAATCATTCCGTATACGGAGTAAATTCAAAGTTTGTTTTTTCAGCGGAGTGATTTGGATTTCATTTGAATGCCCATTCACTCCGATTCGGAGTTTTAAATTTAAAATAAACTTTTTTTTAGGAATGAATTCCACTCCGGCTCGTAATTTCAATATCGAAATGAACTCCCCTTCGGAGTAAGTTTCACTCCGGATTTACTCCGCTAACTTTTTATATTGTAGGCAGTAATTTTTAGTTTTAGCGTCTTATTGGTAATATTTAAATAATTTTGTTATTTATGGAATTTAATGGAAAGATTCATCAAGGCTTATTTACATGATATTGACTGAAATATATATATGTATGTAGGTATAAATATATGTGTGTATGTTTATTTAATGTATGTATGAATATCATTATTTGGAACGTTCTCCACTTGAGCGATTCTCGTCACGAAGCTAAATATATCCAAGGTGGGAGATATATACAATCATATCATCAAAAGACGCAAGCTCAAAGGATTAAAAATTTATGTATACAATATACACTAACGATGCTGTCACACATACAATTAATTATTTTTTTAAATAATTATCAATTACAAATATTTTTAAATTTATAAAAAATTTTAATCGTCAATTACAGGAAAAATTTCATTGAAGTGAAATATTTAAGCCGAGTTTATTAATAAAAATAAATTCCGGTGTAAAAATAAACGTTTTATGGTTTTAATTTATAATATTAACTTTATAAATTTATATGCATATATATCGACATACCATCATTCCAACTGGATGAATCGACGCAGTAGCCACGCAAATTGTTTGAATACTAAATTGAATATATATTTTTTTTATTCAAAATAACTTTGTATCCATAACATATTTATCAAACAATTTCACAGTAAAAAAAATCAACAGTTCGCAGTATTTGATATCAAATAACTGATCGTAATTAAAAGCAATCGTCCGTTAAAAACAGAATAGTAGTTGAGTGAGAATTAATAACTAAGTTAAAAATAAAATACACAATACATATGTATATATATATATAATATATTTATATATATTTAAAGAAGAGACACACAGGAGGACGCATCGAGCGCGGGGTGAACCCGTGCGCCCGCGAGTCCGTCACGCACTCTCCCGCGCGACTCTTGACCTCTTTGGCTTTTTTTTTAGCACTCAGGCTGTACGATGATGGGTGATAGCGATAACACAGAGCTTCAACATGTTTGATAGTGCCTTGTGCGGACATCAAGTGATGCCTGTCGACTACAAGCCCACTCACATTTACACCAACACTGCAGTGACACCGACATTTCCATTAAATTTAAATACAAGTAGTCCAAATAATTTTCGATACTTTTTAATTTCCTCATCGTTCAATTCAAAAAATTAACCGCCAAAACTCCGTACCATTTGACTCCAAAAAATTATGTCACTTGTCTTCACATTTTGTACCCACAGTAAAACAACAAAATAATTTACATATTGCGCGAAAAATATTTAACAAGTAAGATAATTATCAGATACAAATATGAATATATATATAGACAACTTGTCAATTTTCCTCTCGTAAATCCTCAACAGGTGGTTCAAGCACTCTTCCTCCCTCGATACTGACTCGCGCACTTGTACGTCAGCTTTACAATCATCGTACACTTATTTTATTCATCCATACATACATCAATACATATATATATATAAATACATATATGTATATGTATACTCTTCAAAGTCAATTATTGTATCAACAACAAACCAATAAATCCCATCTCATTACACTTAACGCTTGTTTAAAATAAAAAACTTTTAATAGCATTTTCACATTACTATTTATCCTTTTTTATTATTGTTGTGATTATTATTATTAAACCATAAAACAATACTCTGTACTTAACTATTGAAACAATTGTTCAAAAGTCATAAAATAAAACTGGCTGTCATACATTATTTATATAGCTCTCGTTGATATCTTGGTATCGATACTTAAAATCCAATTCTAACGTGTGTATTTTTATTTATGTAAAAATAAATAATAATTGATAATTAAAAAAACAAATCAGCTGATAAGAGCAAATAAAAGTTATCAGTACGGTATTTAAAAGTGATAATTTTCGAGTAAGTAAATAAAATATGAAAGACAGAAGAGAAAATCGAGCTCTTGATGCAGCAGTCCAAGCTCACGAGCGATTGACTCCTGCGCGTCCCAACTCGCGGTTCTGTGCCACGCGTGAGGGAAAGAACGTGGGAGGAGGAGGCGACTACTTCCCATGGGGTAGGGAGACACCAATGAAGGAGGAAAGGAGCCGCCGAGGGAGAGGAGGATGGCGCGTGCCGTTACACGTTAACAGGTGGAGTGCGCGTGCCCAGGAATCTCCACTCTCTTCTCTTGCTCTTATACTTGTTCTCTTTTTCCCCTTTTACAGAATCACTCTCTTTCTCTTACTTCCTCATTATCAACAATATACACACACATATATTTATATATTGATGTATATCCTCGTTATATATCAACGTCTTCTCTCAACACCTCGTCAACTGACTCGATGTCGATATCACCAGCTAACCACTTTGCGACAACTCTTCACAGCTTACCCTCAACCGTCACTCTTTACTTTATCATTTAGTCACTTTAGCTGCCGGTAAATACCTCGATCGTGTCATTGTTGTCATCATCATCATCTTTGTTTTTATTTATGTTGTCAAACTTTTTTTATTTTTTATTTACAATCAACTTATCAACTTGTTATTACATATTTGTACGGATAATACAAACTAATTAATGTAATTTAAAAGTTTTTTTGTTAAATGTTTAAAATAAAATAATAATTATCAATTTAAAATGTACACTTGAACCAACCAAAGCCAAATGATAATCGTCATTGCATTGCATTCAGAATAATGTTTACGCTACAGTTAGTTATTCTCGTCTTACGATAAGAGTTGCTAATGGAAGACACGATAAGAAACTCTCAATTCATCGAATAATCTTATTGGTTTTATTGTTATTTAAACACACAATCGAATGTCCTCGAGCACAATATAACAACAATAACCATATAATTAATTTAAATACAAACAATAATTATATAAACAATGAAATTAAGTAATAACTTTAATTAAAATTTATTTTAAAACAATAAGTTTGAGTTATTTATACATCAATGACTGGGCAAAGTCGTTTATAATGGCCGTAATAATTTGAATATCTATTGATATATTTATTTAAAAATAAATATATATGTATTTTTTTCTCAAAGCAGTGTCGTACATTGGAGTTTGATGTAAGATACGAGTAGCAGCAAGTTAACGTTATCAACTGTCACGCGATGCATAGCACGTGCCTCGTGGATAAACCGCGACACAAGCAATACTACCCTATCGTTAATGTTCTTGACGCCTCAAAGAGTCGCCAGCCACTGAATACACGATTTTGTCGTTTCTCTTACATACAACGAGAATAACTCGCGTCGACTCGTACAGTCTCGGGTTGTCTCGAGTTGCCTCGTGTGTTTCACAAACATATAAAACAAAAACCATATATATAATACCACTACTGTCCTGATCGCGAGTCATTTTACTTCTCTTCTTTATCAACTTATTCTACTGATCATTCTCTTTCACTCAGTCTCGATGTCTCTCCCTCTCTTTATATTTTTTTTTACATTCGTATATTCGCATACACACTCTACTTAGGTATGTAATGTCCTTTTTCTCGGCATGCGCTATGCTCATTTTATATACGTTTTTTTTTATCATGATTTCCCTTGAATTTTATACTGAAACCCACGCAATCTACGCTGATAACTTTTATGTATAAACGACTACTGACTGCTAACTTAATATTTTATTTATCAATCTATATATCAGTTTAATTAATTAAATGAGTTTATTCAAAGTTTAATAAGTCAGTAATAAACTTATTACATACCTATAACTATATGTTCATTAATCTATATATACATATACATAAATACATATTTAGATTAGGATTGTTGTTTAGTGGTTTAGGAGTTTATCAAGATATGATACGGGGGACATGTACTGACAACACGGGGAGCATCATGTCACGTCGCGCGCACTTGAACCTCCTTCTCTCCTTCACCCATCGCCGCTCTACACTACGGTATTCTATACCTCTATATATATACATATATAATAATACAACTCTTACTCCTGGTTCGGCTCTGTTCTATTCTGCTTCTACTTCTACTCCTACTACAACTCCTACTCATCCACACACACTCATAGTTGCGTCATCAGGATTTCACGCTACGCCCGGATTCGTTGGACGGACGAGCAACCCGCTAGCGACGCATCTGTAACGCCTGCTTATATACTATACCTAACCGCGACGTCGCCAGTGTCACTCAACCACACCTCAATTATATACCTTATACTTTAACTCATCATCATTACCTTCATAAATTTATATACACATATATATATCCTTATTAATCAAAACTTTAATATACATACCGAGTTTATGAGCTTGTATTAAATAATTTCCGACAAAATCTCATATTATACTGAAAACTTAATTATTTATTTCAAATAAAAACCAACTCCGTCTGACCGGATTCAAACTCGTACTACTGAACTCGCGTTTTTTTTTTCTACGAACATATACTTGATATTGGATGTAAAGTAATTTGTTAATTTAAATTTAATGATCTATATAAATAGTGAAGATTAAAAATTGGAGTAAAAAATTTTTTTCAGACAGAAAATTTGACTTTTTTTTTTTTTTTTTTTCCAATGAGGGAGTGAAGAATGAAATGTTGATGTAAGATTTAAAGTGTACAGATTTAAAGTTGGCGGCATGTTACAAAGTTAACCATCAACGAATGCCACCTACGCCACTGACAATTGTCTCTCGTGCAAGTTGCGCGCGACGAGGACGTTGCACTGTAAAACTCTCCTTCACCTCCCCCTCCTCCTTATTCTCATTCTCCTCCTCCACCGGCACCTCCTCCATCTCTATGGAAAGAGAAGTAGCAGCGAAATTATGGTCAACACACATTCCAACGGAGATATAGAATTTTGAATAAGAGAAATCGCCGTATGCATCAGCCCGGATGCATCACTACACCATACAATGTATGTATTTATATATATTAACATATTTATATGCATACGTTTAATTACATGTTCTACAAATCTCAATTAATTGTCATTCATTTATTAATTAATTAACCTAATTATCCTGGATCACTAAGCGCAATAATATTTTCCTTTTATCCCTAATAAATTACAATTACATTGTAATTAATTACTGGATATTAATACATAATTTTAATAAATTTATTGTATTAATATTGACATTGACACCTTGTGTGTAATTAATAAAATATATATATTTAATAATAATAATGTATATATTATATATATATTATTTGAATATTAACATGAGTGCAGTACTTGTTACTTGTTTATTTGCCTAGTGAACTCGATTTACTTGTTTGTGTTCTACTTTTCCCATCATTCATCTACGTTTCAATTTCAATTATATATAAAAATTAACTGTCTATTAATAAATATTTATTTATAAACAAATCATATAAATAAATAAATAGTTATATTTTTAGTGGAGATAAGAGTGACCTAAATATAAAACTATTAAAATTTATTTATATCTTTTGTGTATTTATTTTTTTTTTTTTTTTAAATATAAATAGAAACTAATTAGTAATCGTGTTTACGCAGGTAATAGACTAAAAAATTTCGATGTAAAAATGGACCGGGAGAACTTTACACGGCGGTGTAGTGTGAAATTACGGTGTAAAATTCTCACGGTGTAAATTTTCCATCCGTGTAATTTTAACATGGTGTAATCTACTTTTTTTTCCACCATTCCCTGCTACTCGTAATTTTGATTAATGAGCAACAAACGATCATTGAATATTTTTAATTACATTAATTTTATTTAGATATTAAATAGTATTTTGAACATTTAAATATTTTTATGATTAATTTTTTTAACGCAAAATTATCTTGAATTACATCTACACGTTTGGCAGTGTAAAAATTTTAAATTCACCCGCCTAAATTTAACACCGAATTTGGGGTAATTTTCACACCAAAATGTTTACACTGTACCGGGTCCAATAAATTTTTTACAGTGTATTAAGTTCGGGGTAAAATTTGAATTATAATAGATGAGTTGAGGATCACTGAGGTGTATTGCATTCCCCTTGTGCAGTCAGTGGCGTAGACCTGTTTACTCTCTTGATGCAACAGAAATGCTAAGATCAGCATAAGGCAGCATACCAGATTAAACATATATACATATATATACATTCATATCATATCCATATCTAAACTTGTAATTCTGACAATGAGACGACATATTATTTATTTAGCCCGTGACTGGGAATTTATTTAAAAAGTATTTTAATTAAATTAATTAAGATGATAATCAAGGTGTCTAAAGACGTCTGGAAATAAAAGGGGTTGATAAAAATGAGATTTAATAAATAACCGTGTAGTTTACTATTTGCGAAGTTGATGATGAATAAATAAATAAAAAAAAAAACAAATAGTATGATATGATATGCTTTTAGTTGAGATGCTCTACTTCACTTGTTCATAGCCGATGACAGTAGGTGGATGTGGATGGTGGGCGATGGTGGATACCTAATCGTGCTTTCACACCGTTCACCGTGGAAGCTCCACCACCATCATCCCCCACTGCGAACGTTATCCTGACCAACCGGCTGTTTACTGTTTGGCCTCCCGGGATATCGATCCCAGTGGCGTAAGAAGCACACACACTCATATCTATTCCACAGTATACATGTACATTCATACAGTCACGATACTCTGATAGTGTGATTGTCCTGTGATTGTGAATATGACGGTGAGAGAACTGAAAAGTAAAGACAACGTGTGTTGAGGCACATAGTGCGTCACTGACTTTGCGTCGATGCTCTTACCCCCAATTCTCTCTTTACTCACCGCCAGTAAATAAACCCTCGCTCTACCGCAAATCCCATTGATTACCTCTATGCATTATTTTATCCGTATCATCGATTTATAAACTTTGTAATTATAATAAATTTATTAGATATTTAATTATTTTTTCCATGTGTCATAAATATATAAATACAATTCACTTTTATATTCAATGCATCAAAGTAATTAATATTTAACATTAAAATTTAATTTTGTTATGTAATTAATTTATTTGTCTTTTGTAAAAATAAAAAAGAAGTTTAAAACTTTCTCTTTTTTGCAGCAACTCATATTTATGTATTCATGGATTACTAGTCTGAAATATACAATCAATTCAGGAGAGTATATTAGTAAAAGTATAATAAATATATACCTTTATTATTTTTTTTAAAATAATTGGTTATTTTCTATGGAAATATATATTTAATCTATAATCAATATTTATGAAGAATTGCACAGATTTTAGTTGCTATGTTGATATATGTATGCTGGTAATAATATGTTGGTGTATGCGCCATCGCTGCTGTTGCTGCTGCTGGTGCCGCCGCCGCGGCGAAAGAATTTCTGACAGCGATCAACTGCGCAACGGTAAGAGCCACGTATGCTCCCTATACACATTCTTGATTATTGTCTGTATAAGGTCTATTATACACATATGTATAGATGTATGAAATACATATTATATATATTTGTATGTATGTATGTACGAATAAATGTGTGGTGTAGAAATATGCGGTATACATGACTCGTTTCGAGTATCGAGCCACGCGAGTCCTTTTTTATCTTTTACGGTCTCTCCTTTTTATTCCAGCCGCCCTCCTACAACTCATTACTTGCCGACTCCCTCACCTCTTTGCGTCTGCATAGTCCATCAAGACCGTAACTTTATCCTAACACACTCTACTCTTTTTTAGAGTACAGAGTCAGTGTAATGTAAGCGCTTGCGCACTTTATATATTTAAATACTTGGGCCAATCAAAAACTTTTACCCTTTGTTATGATTCATTTTCAACTGTTTTGAATTTTTTATCATCAACTTCTTGATTAAATTTTTGATATTTCAAAGAATTTTATTTATATTGATTCCATATTTACAAACCATTGGAAATAAAATCTGCATAAATTACTCATTAGTCTGATTTAAATAATGAATAATTAAAATTTTTTAGATGAAAAAATTTAACAATTTAATTGTTTGTAAATATTGTTGATATTTAAAATGTAACAACTTGTCTAGATTAAAGGCTTAAAAGTTTATAAGATAAAATTTCAACTTTTACATTAGTGAGATTTAAAATATAAAAAAAAGTTAAGTAAAGTATAGAGAATAGTAAGCGCGTGCGCGCAATACAAGAGGAGAATAAAGGTGGGTGGTGGTTGCAACTCGTCGAGAGAAGGTCGATTCGTCGTTGCCTATTACATGACACCGTTACGCAAGGGGCTCTCTCAATAACCTACACCAGACTAGCAAGAGTAAGTGAGATACATCCATACATGTATTACACACGTAAAAGCTTACTCATACAATTAAATTGCCCCATTAAATTACGCAATAATAAACCAATCAGTATTAAGGAATCATAATAATTGGTGAGTATTTTAAATGTTAATAGTTACTAACATATATCGATATAATTTAATAGATATATTGATACTGTTTGTATTTAAAAAACTTTGCCAAGTTAATTCATTTAAATATTTTCATCCAATGGGAACCTGTAGTCTGTTAACTGTAAGAACAGACAGAAGCTAATTTATATAAGAGAAAGGAGGGCGGTATAGTAACGATGAGCAATCACTCTAAACTCAGATAAAGAATGTTAAAGATGTATATATACATATATATATGTTTCAAGTAGAAGCACGAGTAGTCACTTGTTGCGATCCTGTTAGTTCACCTCTTCTCGATCATTGCCCACTGAAAATATTTTCCTCTTTGCATTCTACATGCATTTTTATACTAATTATTCATTAAATATTTATTAATTATTAATGAAATTCTTTCACTCTCTTCATAATGGCAATTACGCAACTAAACTGATATTCTCAAATTATACATGTATTTTTTTTTTTGGTAATCAAAACAAATTATACGAATGGCCTAATTTAATTATCAAGTAATAAATATAAAGTTATCATATGTTCTAGTGTTAAAATAAAAAAATAAAAGTTACTTTGATGAAAATTTTGAATGTTTCTAAGGTGTGAGTAATTATCGAATATTTTTATTAATTTTACTGCTGTTGTATGAACAATAATTTTTTCCACGTCATGTACGTGCAGGAATAAGGCCGAATATGTAATAATTGACTATATATGTACATATATATGCATGTATATTTATTAAGTACTAATGATTTCAGTAATAATGATAATAAATAGTAAATTAAAATTCATATTAATGAAAATATTTTTATTAATTTTACTGCTATTGGATGAAATTTTTTTTTTTAGTGTCATGTAAATGCGAGACGTAAAGCCGAATAAATTGTAGTCATTGACTATATATGTACCTACACAGAAAAAAATCTCAACTTAAGGTAAATATTCGTGATTAAAGAAAATTTTTTTGAAAACCTAAATTTTCTCGGATAAAGTAGAAATTTTCTGACCAATACAAATTCGCTTAACTCAAGAAAGTCTTGACTTGATTCTCGAAAACGTTTGTCTTCTAAAATATTTTCTTGATTCAAGATAATTTTTTTTTCTGTGTACTACATAAATATATATGAGGTAGAGATAATGTTTTTTGCCACTTTAATGCCAGTTTCGGATATTTGAAAAATTAAATTAAAATAATTTTTAAAAGACGCAATGACGTTTCATTTTCAAAATATGAAGAAAGATATTTTTATCACTGTTAAAATGGAAATTTTATTTTATGTTTTTCATTAATTAAAATAAAATACAAATGTCCAAAAATGGAGCAGTGGCCACGATTGGTATTTCTACTCTACATGTATATTAATTAAGTATTAACGGTCTTACGGTAAAAAATCGGGAGTGAATTTTGAGTAATTACGGATTTCATTTCAATTTGAATTCACTCCGTTACTTGAAGTTCCGGAGATTTAAAAAAACTCACTCCGAATACGGAGTAAATTGAAAGTTTGTTTTTCCAACGGAGTGATTTCGGATGTGGATTTTATTTAAATCCTATCACTCCGATTTGAATTTTAGTATTAATATTAATTCAAAATTTTTGACAATTAATGTTTAATAATTATGAATGTGAATGTAGCAAACATCAGAAAAATTTTTAAATAATTAATAAATAGAGTAAATAGTTGAGAAAATTAAATTAAAAAAATTTTTTAATTATTAAGTGCATTTTTTATAAATATTGTTTTTTGAATTATTTTCTCTATTTATTTATAATCTTAAATTTGTCTACCGTCTGCTACATTCACACTCATAAATAATTAAGGTAATTCATGATTTATTAATTATCTATGTGATTTGAATTAGTATAATTTAATCTCACAATTACTTTTTACTATTTAAGTTAATGATATATTCTCAAAATGTACATTAATTTTATTTTATTTTTTCTTTCTAGTACTTGATAAGGTCGGAAAACCGACGAAACGTTGTACAAAAATTAACAACAAACATTAAATAATAACAAGGAAATATTTTTATCCAATTAAACTGTGATTTGTTTATTTAATTAATATTAATATTAAAACAAACTCCCTGTCGGAGTGAATTTTACTCCAAGGGGTTTAAATAAATAGTCATCTGCTCCGCATTTACTCCGGATTCACTCCGTAAATTTTCTAGTGTAGTGATACTGATAAAAATAAAATAAAATTGATAATGATAAAAATTTAAAATATTTCTAGTATGACTAATTACAAAACATTTTAATTACTTTTACTGCTGTCATGAAAAATAATTTTTTTCACGTCATGTAAACGCAAGACCTAAGGCCGAACATATCGTAATAATTGACTATACATGTACCTTCTACATATATATATATATATATATATACATTAATGAAGTATTAATGGTCTGAGTGATAATGATAATAATAAAATAAAATGATGATTACAGTGATAGTGTATAGGCGCGGTAGTGTCATCTCTCGGCAATCTCTTGAGTGACCTTCCCCCGTGTCAGAATCTTCCGCTAACCGTATTGTCGGCTGAGAGAGAGTATGCGATCATTGAGCTGGGATAAAAAGAGAGATTAAACTCTGTCCCTTGTATACAAATACAAATACTGCACTAAGTATAGGAGTAAAGTAAAGTAGATATACTTTCAAAGAAAGAAACAAGGAAAGAAAAAGGAGAATCGACTAACCTCACCTAACCCGAGTTAAAATCCCCACCGTGAGATCATTGGCTTCCCTTCCCTTATTCGCGGCACGCAGCGTTTTCTCCTCTACCTCTACCTCTATCTCCGACTCTACCGATCTCTATAATGATATAATAGGGTATACTCCAGTGTAATGAGTAATATACATATTGCTACTAATATTACTACTTACACTATAAAAAGCAATTGCTAAACTGTCCTTCTTTACTTGTGATCACAATAATCCCAACAGTGGACAAGAAGTGTATTTTTAAATAATAAAATAAAAAATTAATGCAAGAAGATCAAACCGAGAAAGGGAAATGAAAGGGATGTTGGTGGGGTCTTAGACTTGTTGAGATACTGCTACACAACGTTGCCTTGCTTTCTGCCGTTTTGTTCACGGTCACACCCGCAGTGACGCTCAATTTCCCTTTTTTTATTTTTTATATACTAAATTAAACAATACTAATTATTAGCTCATTCATCTTAATTAACTCAATGGTAAAAATAAAAAACTCTAGGAACTTTTGCCGAGTCATTGGCCTCGGAATTAAATCTACCCACTGTTTGATTTTTAAAATTAAAAAATTTATTTAAATAAAATAAGTAAGTGTGTAAAAAAAAAAAGAAAACAACGCGTGTTTATCCGCGAGTTGAGATCCACTGGTACCAAAACGACTCCACCTAGGATAGGGTGAACGGGTCGGAGGCCGTTGGTTCCTCAACTCATAGAGTTGCTTTCATCTTATTATCATTTACACAAACTCGTACCGATACCCACCTTACCTCACACTCTCTAACTCACTTGTTTACTTACTTACTTATACCCCTTATTCACTCATTCGCTCTCTCAGTACACCGTAGTGCACTCACGCATGCGCGATTATATGCTACGGTACTGTCAAATATGTAGTGGGAGTAAAACAGGTTGACTTGTACACGAGACATCGCGTTGACTGTTGACTCACGCTCACTACCAACTTTCTGGATCCATTCTCTAGTGCCTAAATAAGACTTTGCTTTTATTTAGTTTTTTTTAAACATGCCCAAGTACCAGCCCACTTTAACAGACTGAGAACTTCCATTCAAATTAACCGAATCACCCGAAAAAATTTTATTTAATTAACAAATTTTAAAAAACAATCATCCAAGGATCTATCACATCCTGTATGAAAAAACAATATATGGTTAAAATATATAAAATCATATATGTTTGCAACAAAAAATATATGATATATTATAAAAAATCGTATAGAGATTTTGGCCGATTTAATATAAAATTATATACAGTAGTAAATATATGAAACTTATATGTTTTTTATATTGAGCTATAAATACATCTGCATTTACCTTATAATATATTGTATCGATATATTTTTTTTTATATTCAAAAAATATAAAATTTTTATATGAAATGAAATATTTGGTAGCATATAATTTATATTATATATGGCACCATATATTTTATTTGGTGTATGTATATGTATATGGGTATATATATTCGCATCGAATTAACCGATTTTGAAAATTTTACCTGCAATTCAAAGAGTGTATCAAAATTTAGATCTAATTCGTAGTTGGTCATACTAATAAAAAATTTTTTTTTACTATACATTTATATATATGATAAAAATATATATTTTATATATGCTCAACACATGCGGACTCATATATGATGAATATTATATTTTTGAATATAAAAAAAAAATCTATCAGAAAATATAGTTAAATTGCACAAATATATTTTCAGATATTTATCATATATTTTGACCGTATATGTTATTTTCATACGGAATGTACCTTGAAAATAATGAAATTTATTAAAAATATTAATTAAATTATTTCTTAGATTATAATTTAATTATTTTCATGCCTATCAATTCAAATATCAAAGAAAAAAAATGTATACATAATTAAATTAAGTGAAAAAAAAACTGACGAGTTAATATTATAAGTTAGCATAGATTAATCGCACGTGCAAATGAAACTGACAGTCACCAAGCAACGAGTATACTATAGCTAAATTTAGTTGTTAATATTGATGTTTTGTAAATGACGATGCACAATAAAAATAATTTAAAGTTACTAGTCATGAAACTTAGCATTTCTTATATGTATATCACTGTATTTAGTGTTGTATCCTACTTCTATATGTATGTATTACATATATATATATATGATGTTTTATTTAATATTATAATGCAATGTAAGTTGTTTATTTACTGGTACGCTTGAGAACCTCTGTAGCCTATGAGGGGATACTATGGCGCCGTGGGTTGAGACCACTTACACTCTTACTCATTACATTACACATACAATATATATATATAAATATAAATATAGGTGTATGGATGTATGGTGTATCTATTACAGTAAGCGTTAAAGCCACTAGTGTAGTATAGGGTGTGTGTACTCTCATCATATAGATCGCCGAGTGGAGCAGAGTGGAGGCTTGTCATACGTATGTATACACACCAAACACCTTCACGGTATCCATCGTTCCAGTCACGCACATCTGTTTCGTATTTCTTAACTTACGCATCCCTATACACCATCAATCTGTCGTTTTTTTCCTCCAACGTTTAATCAATAAAATAATCGACTCTATTTTTTATAATGAAAGAAAAATTTTTTTTTTAAATTTATATTACACTGAGAAAAAATTAACTTTTAGAAATATTGTATAGGGTAAGTACCTAATATTGACCGAGCTCCAATTAATGACTGGGCGCATAAATACTCTTAAAAATTTTTAAATTGTGAAATTTAATTCATAAAACATTTATAACATAACTGCAAATTTTTCATGAATTAAATTCCGCAATTTAAAAATTTTTAAGAGTATTTATGTGCCCAGTCATTAATTGGAGCTTGGTCAATATTTGGTACTGTTACTCTACTCGTCTTACAAGAAGTTATGCTATTGAAAATTATCAATCTAATATACTTTTAATACAAAGTGTGAAGAATTTAAAATCATTTTCTCAATCGAAGAAATCCGAGCTCAGCTCGAGATATGGAGGGTAGAGGTACCTCTACCCTCCATAGCTCGAGATATGCTGATATTTTTTTTTGGAGTACTGTGAGTAAATTTCGATTTTCTTCTATCAAGAAAATTATTGTTCAATTTAAATATGTAATAATTTTTATTGATTTACTGGTTAAGAAAATATTTTTTTTACAAAAGTTAATTTTTTTTAGTGTATGATTTTGTTGATGCAAATGATTTGACGATAAATATTTGAATATGTACAGAAAAAAATGATTTCTTGACACAAAAAATTTTTACTTGCCTTAAGAAATTTTTTTCATTATGAATTGGAAACGAAAATTTTTTAGGAGCGAGAAAAAATTTTCTTTAGCCAAGAAAATTTTTGTTTTTATTTTATAATGAAAAATTTTTCTTGTGTCATGAAATTTTTTTTTCTGTATGGACTTTTGTCAGTTTTTATGGAATAATTGAATTAAAAGTATTTTAGATTGAGATTAAGATAAAGATGAAGGTGGAGGTGGAGATGAAGATGAAGGTGATGATCCTGGAATATTATTGTACAGTCTTAAAAATTTTACTGCAGATTTAAAGCAAATTACTGGAAGTTATTGACAAGTTTAAAGCAGTCAAAAACATAAAATATAAATTAACTTATTTATATACTTTGTTTTTAAATTACTTAAAAATTTTAAGTCATAAATGTCATACAAATTAAAATCTCAATGTATTTTACTTTACTTCATCTAAATAATTTTTTTTTTACAGTCTATAAATCAATTAATTTTGAATGATATTTACTTTAAAGCTGGTAGTTATTTTAAAAGTCATAATTTGGATGTAGAATTTTTTTTTTTCAGGTAGAGATGATTAGTTTGCAAATACGAGAAATATCACAGCAAGATTTTAATAAACTCACGATTATCAAAAACTAATTAAGGTTTTTCAAAAGGAAGTTAATACGGTATTTTTAAAATTTTTTGAATTTAAATCTAATTCGATATCATCATTAATCCCATAGAATATAAATTTTTATTTTTTTGAGTATATGAACAAATCGATTTCCAAGTAAAATCAATAAATTTTATTTAATTTCCATGACAATTATCCTTGAAAAACGAACAAAATTTTTAACACTGCATTCTCAGACATTGCTCCCCACCCACATTTTTTAAATATGTTGATTACTTTCGAGTGTCGTAACTGGATCAAAATTCAATTAATTAATTAATTAATTTTTGAAAATGAAATATTCGTTTGAAAAGGAAAACGCAGTTATAATTTTTCTAGGATATAGATTTTGAAAAAATTAATTATAGTTGTTTTAAATAAACTATTATCGAAATTTTAAAAATCAAATTGTATTATCATTCAAGATTATGCTTTAATTTTTCAAAGAAACTGAACGAATCAATATCGATAAAAAAAATGAACAAATAAAATTGGATTTCCACGACAATTATCTTTGAAAAACAAACAAAATTTTTAACAATGCATTCTTAGACAGTGCTCCCACCTCCCATTTTTTTCATAAGTCGATTAATTCAAACTGTCATAACTGTGTCAAAATTCAATTAATCAATTAATTCAAAAAAATTGAGTATTCGTTTCAAAAGGAAAACGCAGTTATAATTTTTCTAGGATATAGATCTTTAAAAAAATTAATTAGTTATTTTGAATGAACTATTTATTGAAATTTTTAAAATAAATTTGAAATTCACATTGTAATTTAATTAAAGATTATGCTTTAATTTTATAAATTATCTGAGCAAATCAATATTGATGTAAAAAATTAATGACTTTTATCGATTTCCATGGCAATGATTATCGAAAACAAAAATAATTTTCAACAGTGTGGGCGCGACATTCGCGAGATGAACAATAGCCGATAGGTAAATTGAGAACCATTGTGGCGATGTTTGCAAGGCGATTAGTATAGCTGTCGCGCGTATGTACTGTCTGACCCGCGCACATCAGATGTCAGCTGTCGTACACACTTACACACTTATGTAGCACATACACCAGAGTAACGTTTGGTTTTGCGACCGAAAGAATGAGCAAATAACGACCTTGTGCATCGGAATGGCATCGTATCAGTTCTCTCCTACTCTATCTTGCAAACTGTCTTTGTTTCGTGTGTTACTTAAACTTTGCTTTGCTAATTATTGTCGTTACGTACTTCGTGACAATGCTATCTTTATTGTGATTATCCATTTCAATAAACAAATATATTTATTAGTTTCTTTCTTTTCCTCAATGTCTAGTACATATCTATTTTATGCTGACAATAGTGAACCAATTAAATTTTTTATCTTTAATTTATGAATGAAAATTTTACAATTTTAATTTTTTATTTATCAATTACTGTATAATAAATTTATACAAATATTTTAAATTAAAAAATTGTGTTTTATCAATTAAAAAAACATAAATTGCGCTAATTAATTTTACATAATTTAAAAAAATCGCTAATTATTAATCAAGTCAATTAAATTATTTAACTTCAAATGACGTGTAAAAATTTCCAGTAAATAAAAATATAATATAACTTTATATTTATGTATGTAAAAAAAAAAAAAATATTTCAAGGCGACTAGTCAGTCACCATCAGTTTGAGATGAGAGTAAAAACGGACGAATGGATGACAGAATAGAAGTATAAATTGTAAATGTGAGTAATATACCTGTAGTAAGCATAAGGACACAAGTGAGTGTAAATGTATAAGAGAGAAAAATTAAATAACGAAATGCCAAAGAAGTTAGCACGCGCAGGTATAACACAAGGGGTGTGTGTGTGGTAAGGTAGTGAGTTTATAGTCCTGTAGAAATATGTGTATTCAAGTCCTGTTGTATATCTACAGAATTAAAGAAGAAGAAGAAGAAGAAGAAGAAGAAGAAGTAGAAGAAGCAGTATATATACATATATATATACTGGAATAGTACAACAGGCGATGGCAGGAGACTAAGGAGAAGGTGGCGTACCGCCAGCAGCTCCAGTCTCTACGCTGTCATCCTGCAATAACCGTTCGCTCTTTGTCCGTTCAGCTGCCTCCTGTTACCAGTGGTTCCCAATTAAATATTCCCGAGCAATAATTCCTCAACAATTCAATCTGCATACATTATATCCAGTAGTCATACTACAATTGCGTACTGTATTTAACTTCATTTGTAATTCAGCATCGAAAAATTTCCTCATTTACTCCAAATCTAGGCAATTTAATAAAATATTTATCTAGGTTTATTAAATGAATTTTTGATTAATTATTTAAATTTTATTTAAATAAATTGATGACAGGATTTCTTTGATATCATTGTTGAAGAATTACGAGGAGTATCTGGAAATGAAGATGATTATGATGAGCTAATTAGAGGGAGAGAGAGAGAGGGGGGAGAGACTGATTTAAATTTGAATAGTAAAATTTATCTGGTGATGAGGTCAAGAAGATTTGAGATTTGAGATTTGAGAACCTCGAGCGTGCACCCAGCTGAGCATCCACGGGCACAAATAGAGGAAGTGGCAACAGCGCAGCGCTCGACTGACACGCGCATCGACGTCGTGTGTGCGCGGCAATGTGCTCTCACATATGTAACACGGAGCACACTTTTCTACATACGTACATACATAACATGCCTACACATAAATATGTTTATGTATGTACATAATACTTTTCATTTGTATCAACTCAACAGAGTAAACGTTACTGCGCACACGCTGCGTGGTCCACGCGACAGTCTGAGTCTATTGGCCCTTTAATTGCATTATTTACAGGATGACAAACTTATATGTCACCTAATTTATTTTATACGTTGTAATTACTTTTAGCTTTTTTTTTTCTAATTATTTTTATACTGGAAAAATAAACTATTTTTAATACAAATTGAAAAATTATTGAGCGTAAATTTTTTGTTAAACATTTCGTAATAATTAATAAAAAAGAGATACGTAGATCGCATTTTTTTGTACACAGAAAAAAACGGATTTTTTTATACAAAATATTTTTACTCACCCCTAGAAATTTTTTGAATTCGAAATTGAAAACAAAAAATTTCTAAGGGTGAGTAAGAATATTTTGCATCAAAAAATCCTTTTTTTCTGTGTACACTGAGAGAAAAAATACTTTTTAGAAATTTTGTATTTTCTTATGAAAAGTTACGCTATTGGAAATTTTGAATCTAAAATATTTTTAGTCCAAAAATTTCAAGACTTCATTGAAAATTATTTTCTTAATCTAAGAAATCTGAGTTCAACTTGAAATATCCTAATCTTTTTTTTTTTAAATGTGTAAGTAAACTATGACAGTAAAGTTAATGATACTGAGGTTAGCCGACGTCTAATAATTTTTGGATGTTTTTCAAAACGATAAATTATAAAAAAAAATATTTGAAAAAATTGCACTTATAGTTTTTTTAATTTTCTACATGTGCATTTTTTTTTAGATTTTTGTTTTTTTGTAATTAATAATTGAAAACAAATTTTTAAATTTTTAATTGTCTGCTACTTTCAGAATCATTAAAGTTAGCGAACATCTGACAATTTTTAAAATTTTGAAATAATAAATTAACATGTTTATAAAATAAAAATAAAAAAATGCATGCTTAGAAAATTCAAAACTCAGTATATGCATTTTTTAAAATTTTATTATTTAATTTTTTTTTATATGTAATTAAAAAATTTTCGTATGTCTGCTACATTTACACTCATAAGTAAATCATGTTTATTAAGTTACTACTAAAAAAATTATTGTTTCACAAAAGTTATTTTTGTTTTCAATGTAGAATATAATAATTATTTTTTTTTGTTGGCAAATATTAGGTATGTCGAGTGCTACAGAATGCGTCATTCAATCGGAATTCAACGACCCTCTGCCTTTAATCATTATAACTATTATGTTTATTAAAAATATATATATGAGAGCATTCTTTATAAAATTATTATTTTTCACGTTTACTAAAAAAAAATATTTTATAAATTTGAATATAGTCTGTCAGTTCCATAACTCTATTATTGTATTTTACTGAATGAAAAATATTCAAAGTTAAGATATTTGTATTTTTAAAAAATGAACCGCAGGTTTGACCACCCAGAGCGCAACGTAGACCCAAGTGAAATTCAAAAAATTGAAATATTTACACGGTCAGTTACAATATTTAGACAAACTAAAAACCGTAATTTAAAAATAATTACATCAGTCATAATTATTATTATTAAAATAAAATATAATCTTAATCCCAAGTATATTAGTAGGACGTAAGTAATATGTTTATATATAAGTGTAGAGCGTGAGTGACGTTAAGGTTATTAATCATCACGTTGTATATATAAATAAAGTATCAGTGGTATGGGAAATATTGACGACTGGAATAGAAATCATCCAATGAAAAATAAACTCCAGTACCACGTGATATATTTAACACACATGGAGTTTCTCTATTCCTCTCATCCGGTCACATTGTATCGCACAATAAACTTAACTTGTCGTCATATCACTCAAGGTGAATTTTAAAACACCGATACTCTAGCTTTTTATATTTATATTTATTTCAATATATCATTTTATTTTATATATTGGATTTTATAATCTCGATCAATCAACACTCAGACGTACTTTAATATTTGTCTTTCAATATTAATAAAACGAAATATATTCGTTTATATGTATATATTCATACAACTATGTATATATAAATGAGAACATCATGTTCATATTACAGTAATTTTTACTAGTCATAAATTACTAGTGGGCGTTGGGCTAATGGATTGTAATGCGAACAGTCGGGAGAATCTTCATCACGTTAAGTACAAATATTATGGAGCGAAAATATTCAATAGTTAAATTATTATTACTAAAGTTTTAATTAAAATTCTTAATATATCACGACTTCATTTTAATTATAAACTTTATGTTATTAAATTTAAATAAATAAACTTTTTAATGTTGCAATAATAAACTTAATGCATTTGACATGGTGACCACAGATTTTTTGAAACTGAAATTCCCTGACTCTTCCAGGTATTCCAGTCAAATATTTAAAAAATTCCCTGACTACATGTAGTAATATGAAATTATTGAAAATATTTATTTAGTTGAAATTAAAATGGTTAAGTCAGTTCAATAAATAATCAATCATTGTCGTTAAATGAAACTTTATTTTATTATATGTCTATGTTTAGGTTTTTTGTATTTATCAAATGAATAATTTGTTATTTTTTATTTTAAATCTGTTTTTATGTAATTTACTCTATAATAAAATATAAATAAATTTTTCATTTTCACTAGAATAAATTTCATAAATAAAAACGTTTTATAGAATATTAACAAAATATTAATCAAGTACGCGAATAATAATATAGCGAAACTTATTAGTTCAATACTTATGTATACTTTTAATGTTTTTGGTTTTTTAACTTGTCAGTATGTATGTTAATAGCCTGAAGATCCTGACGATTGGTTTCTACTAAGACTTTTTTTTCTAACAGCCTTTTTAATTCTAACTGCTTCATTTTTTCGCTATTAGAATCAATTTCTACTAACTTTTTTTCGACGGTATTACAATCGCCTTCGCGCCGCGCCACTTTTTGAACAGTTTTGACAGAAAAAAAATTTATCGGATTTTTTCAGTCAAAAAAAAAAGAAAGTAAAAATTTTTCCAGCTCTGTGACAAAATTCCCTGACTTTCCCCTGACTTCTCTAGTGTATTTATAATTTCGACCTTTCCAGGCTTTCAAGGTTTTCCAGAAATGTGGCCACCATGATTTCAATAACATTTTTCGAGTAATAAACTAATTTATTTTTTCTTCTAAAAGAGTTAACTGTGTGTTATATTGTTTCGAAAAGAAATGAAAAAAATCTCACGAATTTCCGGCCATAAATATTAAAATAAATCTGTTTAGCTTTCAGAGTATCTTTGGGTATAAAAAAATTTCATCAACAAATTTATCATTTTATAAACAAGCTCTTGTTTTTTTTGGGAGAGTTAAATATTAAATAATAAACAACAATAAATCTAAAAAAAAAGTAAAATAAAATAATAATTACCACATGAATGCTGGATAATCCGACCGTCTCATTGGGCTTCTTGTCAGCTTTTTTAGCTTGACGCTGCTTAGATTTGTTTGATTCAAGAATACGTTGTTTCAAAACCTGCATCTCCTGATTGTGCTGCTCACAGGCACCATTTAAACACTGATGAAATCTAGGAATACATTCAGTCTGATGTTTACGGTAACCGTCCATTCTACGTCTAAGTCTATCAACAGTACTTTGTTTTTTAGGGGTGAGAATCTCACCCATACCAGGAGCCTGACCCATTTGTTGATGTATTAACAATTGCTGTTGACTCGTCAAACTCAATTGACCTGATTGGTTTCCTGCCGCAAGATTAAGTTGCTGATGATGATGATGATCAAGTCCTGGATTTATTGGCGAGTGATTAGTACCACGTCGATTCGCTACACCCGCACAAATGGTTATGTTACCAGGGCCGGTGCCCGTGCCGGGGGGGCCTTGCGAAGGCTGATGGGGCAGGAGCCCCCCGGCCTCCATACAGCCCCCTAAATCCACCGCAGAGTTTCAACCCAGTTCAATTAATAAACACTTTTTAAACAATCACTAGAACAATTTGATTTACTTTCGTTATTACTAATATCAATAATAATATTTTTATAAAACCTTGTTATTAAATTTTCACCTTCACCCCCTTCACCTTCTTCTTCTTCTTCTTCTTCTTCCTCTTCTTCCGCTCGTCTTTTCAGCATCCTCTCACACGCGTACCCGATTAATTTCCTGTCAGCTGACATCTGCAGACATTCATTCATCAGCTACAACCTTTATTACGTCAATTATATTTAACACAATCATAACTTTTTTATCATCATTACCATAACTATTATTATTTATTATACTAATAATCACTTATTCAGACACTTAGCAGTCAATTTTTTTTTTCACTCGACTTTAAATCTTTACATATTTTCTAAATCAGATAAATATTTAAGAGAAATAAATACAGTACTTCTCTCGATAAGAGTTGCCGCGCGACTAACATACAGTGGGGAATGTGACCGGCTTCACGGCCTTTCGCTTTATCGTCTAAAGAAATAACGATACACTATTTAAATCCGATCACTTTACTTATATCTTCACTTATATTATACTCCATCTATTTTTTAAATTTACCTGTCCGACTTATATATCAAATATTTAGTTTTTTATAAATATATATATTTAAACACAGATGTTACTGAACTATTAGCATTAAATAATATGTATTTGGTAAGACAGCGTGATAAATAAAATGAAATACAAACGTTCAATGGATACTGTGAGTTTAAAGACTTACTAAAGTTTTAACAACAGGTAGTTGTCTGGGACAGCGTGTTGACGCGCGCGTCAGCAAAAAAAAAGATGGAGAGAGTTTAATAAATGGCAGCAAGTATTGGTTGGATCAAGATAGAGATGGAGATGCTTCGTGATGCGAGTGTATACAATAATGGAAGGTAGGGATAGGAAACCAAACGGGATCCTCTTGCCTGAGTCTCCAAGAATCCACTCGAGCGTTTTTAATATTTTTAAATTTCAAAATCTCATAAGTACTCCGCAAATATTTTGAATTTTTTTCTCCACTATATTAATTATATTAAAGATTTATATTTATATATATATTTATGTATGTATCAAATATTTTAAATGCTTTGAAAACTCGATTGTTGTGTCCACGTTTTTTATAAACAACAATTACATAACCTCACTTTGAATTATTTCGCGCGGCCACTTTTTGAATTTAAATAATGAAAACTGTAAATTTAAAAGGATAATAAATAAATAAATAAATATGAAAAAACACCTGGTTTAGTTGTGATGATGATAAGAAAGTATTAACGTTTATTAAATTTAAAAATTACCGGATATTATTGTTTGTAGGCACGGGGCCATTCATCAGACACAACTGGAGTGCGCGAGGGTATCTGATTTGGAGGCATATGTTATTCAAACGGTCAATCATAATCGTCAACACAATATAACTACACAAGTACTAGTATTCTAGTATTAAAGTACAGACATACACAACACATAGGAATTAGTAACTGACTTGCGCTCGCTGCTGCTTCCAGCTGCGCCAATAAACTGTCTTTTAGTTTTGCTTTTGCGCGAGCTGTTGGGAATTAAGATTCAGCTGCTGTTTATTGGTATTAGTGTTAACTTGTTAGTATTTGTACTCTAATGCAAGTCTATTGGTACATTTATGTGTATAATGTATACCTTTGAAAGAGAGAAAGTACACTTGTGTAGGAGATTCAAATTCGAAAGTAGCGCCATCTGTTAAATGGCGCGCGGTTTATTTTTAAATTTAAATATTCTGAAAATGATACTAAAAATAACAGATCTGACAATTTATTTTTACAAATTAATTACATATAATTGAAAATATATAACTTCAAATTATGCATAGAAATATTTTTATAAATTAAAACATTTTTTTTGAATGATCCGGAAGTTAGCAGACAATTAGGAACTTTCGGATTTTTTTTTTTTTAAATTAATTCCAAAAAAATAAAAACTAAAAATATGCACATGTAGAAAATTTAAAAAACTACAGGTGCAATTTTTTCAAATATTTTTTTTTTATAATTTATTGTTTAAAAAAAATTCAAAAAATTATTAGACGTCGGCTAACTTTAGTATCATTTTTTTTGACGTACATTTAAAATTTTTTTATTTAAAAATAAAAAAAAATTGTCAGTTGTCTGCTTTCATTATAAAAAATTAATTAAAAATTTTTAGTTTGAAATTTATAAAGAGAGCGGTAATGGTTAATTTTTTAAATTAATTTTTTAATTGTAAAAAAAAAAGAAAACAATGAAAATTTTTTTTTATACTAATTTATATACATATATACCATTTTTTTTTTTAATTAGAACAATCTGCTTTTTTTTAATAATTAATTTTCATTCCAACACCCACACGTTTTAGAAACATTCATGCGATAATTTGTCGGACAAAAATATGGCTGAGTTTAATATAAATGTTATATTTTTTATTAATCGCCGATTGTATAATTATTATTAATAACAAAAAAAAAAATAATAATAATAATAGTTATTATATTTATTAATTATTAATATTATAATTATTTAAAACGTGTAATCTGCCAGTCTTTGAATCATTTGAGCTGCATTCCACATTTGTCATTTGATTACAATTTAATAATTATTATTTTATTTATCAATTTATCTAGATTTTATTTATATATAGAATAGAGGTACCATTTGTGGCCACTGCTCCATTTTTGGACATTTTACACTTTATTTAAATTTACGAAAATGTATAAAATAAAATTTACATTTTAATAGTGGGATAAAAGTATCTCTAAAGAAATTTTGAAAATTAATTATGTTATGGCGTATTTTTAAAATTTTTTATTCAAATTTCTTAGGTGTCCAAAACTGGTTCTTAAGTTGCCAAAAACGGTACCTCTACCCTAATCATTAATCACATTCTTACATTTTCTCAAATTTAAACGCCTCCTTTTGAAAATCATTATTTATAATTATTCTCAATAATAAAATTGTCCGTTTTTTATTTATAATATTAACAGTCCGGTCAAGTTATCCCAAAAAATAGGGGTAGGTTAAAAAAAATTCGCATAGAGCTGAAAATTGGTACGAATGTTCGGAACAATATTTCTATTATAAATGAAATGTAAAAAGTCTCCATCGATTCCACTCTTGAAAAAAAATTATTCAAGATCAAGATTCGCATCACAGTAAAAAACTAATCATCTAAGTGTAAAAAAAAGCGTGTGTTAAAATTCCGAGTGTTGATTTTTTACTACTTTTGTGTGTCAATTTAACACACAGTATTTATCTTGTTTGAACTGTCGTAATCGATTGATTTTTTAACACACAAAAATGTAATTTTATTCGAAAGTAACACTTTTTATATGTTACTGTCAAATTAACACACAAAATATCTTAAAAATAATCTCGACCATCACAAAAGAATTCTTAAAAAGTTTCATACGTTCGTTTTACACACGATATGTGGTAATTTTGATGAATCCGTTGTTACTGTGCAAATATGGGTTTTTTAGCCGAACGGTAAGTTTTATGATAAAAATAGATCAGACAAAAATTGAAGATTATTAATTCTATAATAATTTTCTCCTCAGTTTTCCTTCCAAACGTCACCGTTTCTGAGATATAATGGTTGAAAAAGTCGTATTCCTCATAATATGCAGACGTTTCCACGTCACCTGGGAGGTATTGTAAGCAGGTAATTTTATACGAACCGAGAAAAAAAGATTTTTACTTGAATCCCAGCTCCAGTGATAGATGTACCCAATGTACTTATGCATATTATAAAGAACACAACTTTTTCAACCATAATATCTCAGAAACGGTGACGTTTAGGAGAAAAATTGTAGAGATAATTTTCATAGATAATTGCATAATCTTCAATTTTTGTCTGATCTATTTTTATCATAAAACTTACCGTTTGGCTAAAAAAACGGAAAAAACCGACATTTGCGGCTTTGACCTTGAATAAATTTTTTTGCGTGTGGGGTCGATGGGAATTTTTACATTTTATTTATAATAGTGTTCCGAACATTCGTACGAATTTTCACTTCTATGCAAATCTTTGCACTTTGACTGGACTATAACGCAAATTAATTACTATCATACTCTCGATATTACACTTTATTTATCTTGTTCATCATTATAGACTAGAACTTTGCTTGAATACAAACAAAATAAAAATAAAAACAATAATTGTGTTAATAAAAAATATTTTATAATTATAATAATATATTCAGTATTCATTGAATTAAATTACCATTTTTTTTTATTTAAATATACCGTTAACGATATATTTTTAGCGTAAACAATATAATGACGTCAATGTAGATCAATGGTAATTCAACTCATTAAGTCAAAAACCTTTCAAACGCTTTAAACATACGTGTAATAAAATTATCATTAAAAAAAAAAAAAATACGATATAATTCATTATTATTAATATTGTTAAATATTGGGCAAGAGTAATTAAATTGTATACAGAGAAAATTAATTATTATTACTGAAATAAAATTATATATTTGTAAATTTAATTCCGATTTATATTTAATAAGATTAAATTTTTTTTTTCATTCCAATTGGACGCGATTCGATGTTTTGTGTACTAATTAATTTTACATTATTACTTTATTTAATCTCCATGTAATATATACTTATATTATATCCGGCCTATATTATTTTCTTTAGTAAAAAAAAATCTTAAACAGTAAATATAAAATAAATATATTTATAAAAAAAAGATACGTAAGAAAAAAAATGATTGAACTCCAAAAAAAATATGGCGATTTTGAATACTATGAATAAAAAAAACAAAACTTTTTATCATTAATACACTACGTAACTTGATTAATATGTTTATAATATATATATTATTAATATATACAGAGCGCGTTATAAAAAGTACAAGTAATTTTTAAATGTCTTAATAAAATGCGTCATACTTATTCTAAACATTATTTTTTTCATATATATTTCTATTTATAAGTATTAATAATAATGACAATCATTCATTGATATACATTACGACAACTAAAAAATTCATTAATTATTTATATTTATATAAATTTACGAATTGGACATTAAACATTTAGATATTTAAATTTTCGAGTGTGAATGTAGCAGGCATCAGATAAATTTAAAATTATTAATAAATAGAGTAAATGATTAATAAAAAAAACGCGCAGTTAAAAAATTTTGAAATTAATAAGTGAATTTTTTATGAACATTTTTTTTTTATTATTTATAATTTTAAATTTGTCTGATCTGCTACACTCACTCGTTTAAATTTACTTTCACACGCTCCTTGCATCTGCTCCTATCATTCATACTATATATTTATTTATATTTATATATATATATATATATATTTATTTATAAAAAAGAAAAAAAAACAATAAGATTGGTTGATTACGGGCATTATCTTAAAGTTAAATTGTTTAAATTAAATTTAAAAAATATAATAAAATAAAACCAAGTACATAAATGTTTTATAAAACATTAGATTATTTAACAATTTAATTTTCTACTGTACACTTGGCTTGATCTTTTATTCGTGTTTGTTCATTTTTGATTATCATTAACAATTTAATTTATTAATAACTAAAACACTAGTGTCATTATTAGAGATACTATACAATTTGATCTTTGACACTGGTATAATTTCATTTTTAAAACGATACAAAAACAATAGTAAATGTTTTGCCAATTATAAATATATCTTAATATTTAAGATAAAAAATAATAATTATAAATTTATGTATAAGTTAACATAAAGATGGAAGTGTAGGAAATAATCTACAAACGAAATTTCTTAATTTAATTAAAATTACGTTAATTAAAAATAATAACGGCAGAGAAGACATTAAGGCAGTCGGAGAGTAAAAAATAATAAAAAAAAAAAATTATAATAAAATAAAAATGAATTGTCATCGATTGAACAAGCTCGGAAGCTCTTTAGTCGTAATAATAATATCTATTTGAATAATAAAATAATGAAATAAAAAATATAAAAAATGATAATATTAAAAAGGAGTGTCCGGTTGAATGGTAAATTCAATGAACAATAACAAAAAATATTAAAGATGATCCCTGTGAATGTGAATGCACAGATGGTGAATTAAAAATATTTATGTATTACCTGTGTAATGTGGATTAAATGTTAAATACAAGTTGAATCGGGATGTTGACTGGCAGATTTACGCGTTTTTTTCGGCTCTTTTGTTGATAATTCTTGTGAAGGCCTTCGTGGACTACCCAATGTGACTAGAGCTGATGCTACTGCTAATCCAGCACTTTGGCCTGATGGCGTGTATGCCTCACCACCGGTTGGTAGTCTGACTAGCAATGACAAAACTGCTGCTCTGTTACCATTGCACGGTTCTAAAGCAATCGGACTGGGTGCATCCTAATAATTTTAAATAATATGTATTGTAATTATTATTGACAAATAAATAATATCCTCGGTGATAGTGCAATACTGCGTAACGTCGCTCTGCAATACCGCGTAACTTCAAAAATAATATAAATGAGATTTTATGTTTATAATATGAACTTTAATTAATATTTGGATGTACAAATCGTCCCCTTTCTGGGTAAACCTCGTAACTACTTTTTTTTCATAATTAAAATTATGAGTGAAAAACATTCTTTAGTACTGCTACTGCGTAAAAAGCTTCAAATTTTAATAATGATGACAGAATGTTCGGGAGACTTTTGAATTTTCATATTTCTATTAACGTACGTGTAACAGAATAGAGGTTTTGACCGATTTTTGAAAAAATTATAATTTTGCAGTTACGAGGTTTACAGAAAGGGGACGATATTTTTTATTCAATGAGGGTAAAAGGTAAAAGACCTAGTACTCGATCAGGGAACTAGTACTCGATCACTCCGTGTACTTGTATATTTATATATTAGGTTTTGGTAAAAAAAATAATATTGAAGTCAAGTTATTAAGTTTTAAGTTAATATTGCAAAGTGAGTGATGACATGAACAACAACATTGATAAATCACAATATCAAAAAATTATCTTTCTTAAGGGGTGACGTCAACCGATTTTCAATTCAATTTAATTCACGGACCAAAACTGGAAACCCAAAATAGGTCTTTAGCATTTTTTAAAATCTTAACATAGGGATAAAAATCGCTTCCGAGAAAAATTGTTTTAAAATTCTCATTTACGAGTGCTGCAAAAATAGTCCCGTTTATTTTTCTGTGAGAAAGAGGTCCGTTGGCGTTTCTCCTTAAGGGCATTCTCAGCCAGTGCCCTCCACTTTTGAAAAATATTCAATGACTGAACTGTCATAACAATATGAAAATTTTATTAATTAATTTAAAAAAAATTGAAGCACAAATGAAAAAAAAGGGCAACGCAGTTACAATTTCCCTAATATATAGATTTAAAAAAAAATTACTGACTATTTTTATCAATCGAAAGTTGAACGAAATTTGGTGAATAAATTTTAGTCTAAAAAATTTGACTTCCCAAATTATGAAGATTTTACTGAAATTTATTTTCCAAATTTCGTTTAACTCCTAATTGATATCAACTGTAAATAATTTTTTTTTTAATCTTCTCAGCGAAATTGTAACTGCGCTGCCTTTTTTCAATTAATGCTTTCATTTTTTTCTTAATCAATTATAAAAATTTTAATACGGTGATTACAATTGAAAGTCATTGAATATTTAAAAAAAGTGGGGGCACTGTCTGAGAATGCTCTTGATATTTAGTTTTTTTTATTCCTGTAAAATTACGTCTTTGGTAGTCACGCGGTTTTAACGACTGAAGTTCGCGGTATTGCAGAATGACGTTAAGTGATATCGCATTATCACCGATGATATAATTAATAATAAAATAATTTATTTCACATACTTTTTTTTTCTTTTGACCATTGCATGCATCCAAGTCATTACGTTCGGTATCTGACAGCACATCTCGCCTTTCGATTTCCACAAGAACTTGACTGAAAGCCCGGCTGGCCATCTGCTCCATCTCTACTAGTAACCGTTGACGTCTCCGGTACATGTCGTATTTTTGTTTTATTTTCCATAGAACGGCAGCCACCAACAGCAAAGCAAGGAAGCACCTGTGCGGTGTCATGTAATCTCTAGTTTACAAGTTAGTACTGCCTGAGATTTATTACAATAAAAACTAATGGAAATGATCGAGATGTGATGCGCGTCTTGGATTTAAATATTCATTTAAAATGTTATGGTTATATCTATTTTTAATACTAATAATTAAACTAAGATGCTGATGTATATTAAATACTAATGCCACTGATAATACTTACGTAGAAAATGTGATGAAAAATTGCTGCAAGTTTAGTTTTGAATATTGGGAAAATGATATTTGAATCCATAATGGTGGTTGGAAATCGTAGACATAAACGTAAAATGTTGTCTGTGTATTATTATCTTCATTTCCAAAATTGTAATCAGCCTTACTAAAACGATGTTTGTATGTTGTACAATTGGCACCGAGAAGTAATGGTTTTTCTGGACTATTGCCCTTTTTTATTGTTATATTCATCTTGGCAAGTACCGAACAGGTGATGGAAAACTCAGCATCTACATCAGGTTTTGATGGCGAATTTTTAAAATTTATTGCTCGATAATGTCGGTCTTCTTTTTTACTCAAATTAAATGTAAATTGATAGTCTATGACCAGGTCATCTGCAGTAAAAAATAAAAATTTGTAAATTACTGATGATAATATTACACTAGTTATCATGGTGGCCACATTTCTGGAAAACCTGGAAATGTCAGAATTATAAATATACTGGAAAAATCAGGGAAAGTCAGGGAATTTTGTCACAAAGCTGGAAAAAATTTTACTTTCTTTTTTTTGGACTGAAAAAATCCGATAAATTTTTTTTCTGTCAAAACTGTTAAAAAAGTGGCGCGGCGATTGTAATACCGTCGAAAAAAAATTAGTAGAAATTAATTCCCATAGCGGAAAAATGAAGCAGTTAGAATTAAAAACGCTGTTAGAAAAAAGTCTTAGTAGAAACCAATCGTCAAGATCTTCAAGCTATTAACATACATACTGACAAGTTGAAAAACCAAAAATATTAAAAGTATACTTAAGTATTGAACTAATAAGTTTCACTATATTTATTATTCGCGTACTTGATTAATATTTTACTAATATTCTATAAAATGTTCTTATTTATGAAATTTATTATAGTGAAAATAAATAATTTATTTATATTTTATTATGAAGTAAGTTATATAAAAATAGATTTAAAATAAAAAATAAAAAATGATTCATTTAATAAATAAAAAAAACCTATGATCATTGACAAATAATAAAATAAAGTTTCATTTAACGACAATGATTGATTATTTATTGAACTGACTTAACCATTTTATTTTGAATTAAATAAATATTTCCAACGATTTAATATTACTACATATGGTCAGGGAATTTTTTACTTATTTGACTGAAATACCTGGAAAAGTCAGGGAATTTCAGTTTCAAAAAATCTGTGGTCACCATGGTTATATAAATTAAATAACTTACAAAAGCATGATCCCTTGGTTGGATCTCCATTATAGAGACTAGAAACATCACATCGCTCGCAGTGATCACCAACAATACCTTTAGTTGTACAAAAACATTTACCAGTTTCACTGGTGCATTCAGTGCCTTGGTCGTTACAGGAACAAGGCTGGCAAGTTGCGCCATTGAGCGGACTTCCGTAGTAACCAGTCATACATTTATCACAATGTGCTCCTCGAGTTAAATTCCCACAGGGCTTAATACACTCTGTGGTATTTGGATAGCATGTACTGTGACCATTGCACTGGCAAGTTGGGCACTTGGTAAAGAACCACCGGTCAAACGGACACGTGTCATCAGTATTTGACGTTTTGGGACCACGTGCGCCACCAGCTATGCACTTGCCTTTGCCCGTATTCGATCCATCATCGCACCATCCGCAGCCAGGATCAGACCGGCAACTCAGACACGATGAATAAAAGCTACACCACTCACGTCCTGTCTCGGTAGCTCTGCATCTCGAGTCACTCGTTGTCCATTCTCGACATTGACCGTACGGAAAACTTGCCGGGTAAGCATTTTTATCGACACACTTGTGCTCATTTTGACACCAAATACAATCTGATTCAGTGCAATTTCTACAAGAAGTATACTCAACACAAGGACTTCTACAAGTATCCAACGACAAACGTTGCGCCTGTGCCTGTATTGTTCCATTCATTATATTTATATCACGTATTTTAGTTATTGGTTTACAACGATCTGGACCATTGGACCATGACCAAATACAATTAAGATTATTGGAGCATGCATGACACGTGTGTAACTGCAAACATTCGACCCCAGTATGAGCGTCACACTCCTCTAAAGTCGTTATACCCGCAAGCGGCGGTGCATTTGCAGTACGTCTGCACATTTCGTAAACACAACTTTTTCCACACCATACGCAATTATACGAAGTCTGTACGCATGCTGTGCAATCTGTCAGTAATTTACACAATTCTTTATGTGATGTCATTCCCCGTGGCTGAGTATCATCAATACACTGCATATATCTGCCATCATGAATGTCATCATTCCTTAGTACATCACGTGATACATCGGTTATCTGTAAGCATTCACTTCTCTGTTTATCCCAAATACATTTAGTACCCGTCCTTGAGATAAGACACGAACTCTGTGTCTGAGGCGCCAAGTGTACACAACTTCCGGGTGTATATTTCAACATATCTGACAGCATTTGACCATCAAAACCGCCGTATATGTACATTGATTTTTCAAATACAGTAGCAGTGTGTCCGTATCTCGGTAGATTAGACATTTCTGGTGGCATTGGGAAGTGATGCCATGCGTCGCACGTAACATCATAAGCTATTGTATCAGCAGAATAACATAAAGCTCCGTGTGAGTGTATCGTATCATTGTGAGTATTGCCACCAAATACAAGCATCAATCCTCCATTTATAAAAACACCTGTATGAAAAAAACGTGCGGATGGTGCTGATGTAAGAAGACGCCACACACGATAATTTGGATGATATGAATATATTCGATTGGTCAAACTTTGTGTGCTCTGTGATTCCGAAACATATCCTCCGTAAACATAAATGAGATTTGTAAGGGGATCGTAAGCTGCGCTATGCCCATATCCACCTTTTACAGGAAATCCCATTGTCTCGACTATTTTCCATTCCCGTGTACCAAAGTAATATTCTTGAACAATGTTTAGATAACCGTACTGCGGTGAGTGACCAAATATAACGACCATTTTTTCGCTCTTATCATAACTGTGAATAAGGTTAGCAGTATGACCAGCAACTTTCAATGGCCCGCACATTGTTTTGTTGTTGCAATTATGCCTCACTTTAACATTTTCCCATACCTTTGCGGATACATCAAACGCCCAGAGTTCATTTGTTACAGTTGAGTTTTCAATGACACCACCATACATATAAATTTTATCACCAAATAACACACATGAGTGCGCGTATCTCGGTAATGGACGTATACCTTCAATGTGTGGTGTCTCCCAAACATTACCATTTAAATCATAAACGTATATCATCTTGGATTTATAAAAGCTTTCACCACCGACGACGTACAATGAGTCACGCCAGACCACTGAGCAGTGACTTGCTGAGCCTTCAGGTGAAAAGTCATTGTATGATATTGTTTCCCAGTAACCACGTTCCACTCTTTGGCTACAGTCTGAACCTATTTATTTATTTTTATAACATTTAGTAAATAATTTAGTTAAGGCCATTCTCCGACAGTGCCCACTCCCCACAATTGTAATGACCGTTTTAAAATTTTGATAGTTAATTAAAAAAAAGTTGGGGAATTAATGGAAAAAAGGGCAACACAGTTACAATTTTGCCGAGACAGTTTTAAAAAAAAATTATTTACAGTTGATATCAATTAGAAGTTGAACGAAACTGGAAAATAAATTTCAGTAAAAATCTTCATAAGTTGGGATGTCAAATTTTTTATACTAGAATTTATTTACCAAATTTCGTTCAACTTCTGATTGATGGCAACTGAGTAATTTTTTGAAAAATCTATACCTCGGCAAAATTGTAACTGCGTTATCCTTTTTATCGGACCTCGTTGTAAGACTAGTTCGGGGCTGTAGGGGAAAAATTCTTAGAATAGAGGTTCCCTGACTATTGTGCTCAACAGTGTTTCCACCCAAGCCTCGCTATAAGACTATCGCCGTTTCATTTATGTATTCGGTTAAACTCTGCTCTATTATACAGTAAATCTATTTTATGTATAATTATAAATAACCAGAATTTTGTCCTTTTCTCTTCTTTAATTATATGAAACCACAAAATTGTAGGTATTCTTTATAAAAATAAATTACTTAATCTACAACCTATATGTATGCACATTTTATCTCGATTTTAGTCGTTTTGATCATTAGTCTTATAGCGAGGTCCGACTGTAATAAAACTTTCATACTGTTATGACAGTTCAGTCATTGAATATTTTTAAAAAGTGGGAGGACACTGTCTGAGAATGCCCTAAATATTTAAATAATTTAACATTAAGGTAAGAGACCAAGTACCCGATCAGGGAACTAGCACCTAATCACTCATGTGTTTGTATATTTATATTTACTGAATTTTACTAAATATATCTACACAGATACATGGAGTGATCAGGTACTAGTTCCCTAATCGGATACTAGGTCTTTTACCTCACAACTATTTATATTTATATTTTGTTTTTACCTTTAAATCCTGGCATACAAATACATTGATGTCTTTCCCGGTCACATTCACCTTGATTATGATGCTGAGAACAATTTTTAGGACAAACTGGGGAATCACAGGCCTCGCCAGTCCACGTTGCGTCACAAGTACAAACTCCTTCAATACAAACACCGTGCCCAGAGCAATCTATATACGAATACCTTTATCCAATATAAAAAAATATTAATATTTTACATAACGTAATCTCATAAGTAATAAAAGATCAATAACTGAATAAATTAAATAGAATTGAATTAAATTTACCTGCTAGGACAAGCATTTGTTTTATACGTAATATTAAATCCGCTCATATTATAAGCTACGTCTGAGTAAAAATGTAGGAAGACGCTGCCAGATCGTGCTATTACTTCCGGAACTCGCCGGATGTGGTAGCCATCCTTGTGCATCAATCCGGTAAATACGCCAAGTAGCGGTGCCTCAACGCTATCACCATCATATATGTACAAATGATCCCATCCACATTCTGTTGCAAATTCTTCAATATGCATTCGTATTGATGAATTTTTGCTGCTCTCTATCAACCACGAGCACTTAACATCTGTCGTGTAATTCCCTGCTCCATCATGGATGCTTCCTGATGGTGCTGTCAGTCTAAAAAAATAATTTATATGTATAAATATATATTTTTTAAACGTCTCTCGGCAATCATACACAGGAATAATAACAAAAGTAATATAAAGTGTGAATAATTAATTATCAATATAAATATAACAACAAAAACCACCCAAGTAGCACAGAGGCAACTTTAAGATGTCTTGTAAAAGGATGACAATTTTTTTTTTGTCTCAGTCACCTTTTTTGATGATTCTGAAGTTAACAGACAATCAGCAATTTTTTTATTTTTATTTTCGAAAGTCGATTATAAAAAAAAAAAAAAAAAAAAAAAAAATAAAAATATGCACATGTAAAAAATTTAAAAAACTATAAGTGCAATTATTTTGAATTTTTTTTTTTATGATTTGTCGATTTTAAAAAAATCTAAAAATTATCAGACGTCGGCTAACTTCAGTATCATTCTTTTTTGGCATAAATATGACATGCAAATGTTGGTTCCAGAGACAGAGGAAATTTGTGTTGTTTTTCCTGTCTTATGTCAATTAAAAAGTCATTTAGACGACTTATTTTGCGACTATTTGTAATTTACTTTCTGTCGTCACTTGTGTCAAGTCTTTCAAGTAGATATTTTTTCGCTGACAAATTTCTGATCGTTTTGTCAACACAGTGCCTTGATATGTCAAAAAGTAGCTTAAAAACTGATATCTTCTAGATGTCACAAAGGCAAGTGTGCTACTTGGGCACCAGAATTATCAGTTTAAAATTGCCTTCTAGCTTTCATTATGCAGCTGTCCTGATGCACAAAAAAAATCTACTTCTGTAGTATCTCCATTGATAATTTTTTAAATTCTGTATAGTGGAGAGCGTGTCGATAAACATGATCTTACTAAAGGAATTTCATTAAAAAATAACTTATTAATATTCCCACTTCCTATTTTAAATAAACTTTTTATCACGGACATGACATTAGTATTCTATACGTTTGTCATACATTTTTTTTACTCCTGGTTCAAAGTATGCTGATAAATAATTAGCATTAAATAAAAAACTCATTACTCTCCAGACAATAATTATTGACTTATTAATTTAAAACTTGACAGGTTACCGTTTTATAAATAAAATCTGTAACTAGCGAATTAAAAATCAAGTGTAAATAAATTATCAGAGCTATCAGATGCCAACCTAAATAAATATACAGTTTAACTGTGCTAACGGGTGTGATATTAATGATTGACATAACGGGAAGTTGGATCTGGTTGGATTATAAAAATAAAAATAATAATAATTATTATTATAAATAATTCGGGTTTACCTGATTTTTCCACTGCAGTACTGACATGCGGATCCCTGCCAGCCATCGTGACATACACAGGTACCATTGACACAATTACCGTTGACACAATTGTTTGAATCGCATGTCGATTCTGATGACGATGAGGATGAAGAAGAAGACGATGATGCTGTCGCTGTACTCCATAGCACTGCGACCCACAATAAAACTATCCATAAAAACATACACGGTATACCAGACACCAGTTTACTATTATTATCATATCTTGATATATTTTTTCGACGATATTTAGATTTGTATAGAAATAGAAACATCTGCATGACTTCTGCCATTTTGATAGGCTTCCATGTCCGATGAGACAATGGCCGATGGCGGCGCAAGACACCTCTTGCAATCACACACCTCTACTCACTGTGCTGGTGAAAAAGAGAATGCGGTCTCTAGTATCTGCTCCGGTTGATCCTCTCAATACGACCGCTTTCTCACCACTCACCGACTCTGCACACACGCGCACACCATCAGCTGCACCAGCACCAGCCAGTCCAATGGACACTCCAAAAGTCAACTTACTACACTACTACCACTACTACTACTTACTACTCTATACATATATTTCATTCTTACATATTTGTATAATTACGTGATACCAACAAAATAATATAAAATTTTTCCGACGTATGTTGGTACTTTTTTTAATAATTCAAATTTATTTCATCACACAGATTTAAATTTAATTAAATTCGAAACTTGTTATTAAGATAAATTTAATGGCTCCTTGAATTAATGAAATTTAAATAAATGTAAAATTTTTAAATATCGATAGTTGTAATAATCGATACTAATTTCATGCGTTAGCTATTAAATTCAAACCGCGAACTCTATTATTTATTTAAAATAGGAAACTGGTCACTTCGCGGTCTTTTTAAAAACTAGTCCTTTAAATTATAAGTGTGAATGTAGCAGACATCAGACAAATTCAAAATTATAAATAAATAGAATAAATAATTAATCATTTTAAATTTGTTTAATATTCGCTACATTCACACTCATTAAAAAATTTTTTTTTTAAGATTTAAAAGTTAACAGACAATTAATAGTTTTCAGATTTTTTTCAAAAAATCAATTACAAAAAAAAAAAAAACTAACAATATGCACATGTAAAAAATAAAATTTTAAAAACTGTAAGTGAAATGTTTTTAAATATTTTACTTGTTTTAACAGTTTTTTTTTCTAAATATGAGAGATATTTTTTTTAAGAAAGATGCATTAGTTTTTTGAAGCAATATTACATTTTTTTGTTTGAAGACGATAAATTTTCTTGGAATAAGTACTATTTTTTAAACGCAAAAATTTTTGTATGCTCCAATCAAGAAAAATAATGCTTAAACTGAGAGAAAAATAACTTGGGAATAAAGATATATATGTATATATGTAGGAGAGGGAAGTAGTTCGATGCTCGCCACAAGATCGCGCCCACCGGTTGTAGTGTCCCTCGTAAGAAACTTATTTCAGAAGTGTTATATTCCAATGTTGGAAGCAACTTTGGCACGAGTACTCGTTTGCTAATTGACAGATTGATAAGTACCTTTTCTAATGGTTACATAGTATATCCTTTTTTACATCGTGATATTAGTACTTATTATCAATGCTTTGATAATAATTGGTTTTAGAAGTCAAAAACAGATCCCACTCTTCTTTGTGGTTTTCATAAGCCGGTAGACTTCCTGATCTGTTCAACCTTCCATTGAAAATAAAAAGTAATTCTAAAGACTCAGGCATTCGGCAGCTAAAATATATGGAGTCAATGGCGTCCGTCATCGTGAATCAAAAAAAAAAAGAGTTGTGATCAATTGCACGTGCTCCAAATTGGGTTATGGTAAATTTTTATCAGAAAAAAAATTGAATCGATTTAACTCCTACTAAAAATTTATTTAAATTTTAATTACTTGAACAACTATAAAACATTTTAATTACTTAAACAACTATATAACATTTGTGAATATGATTTTATTATTTTAAAAAATGTGACTCCGTATCGCCGTAGTTTCACGTAGTTTGGTGAATATATACATATGGTTTATTTTATTATCATAATGGTTAAAATACTGAATTGTTGGAAAATTGAATTGCTCACAATATGAATCTGCGTCGTTAAATAGTAACCATATTATACGGGTGAATTGTTTCGATCCGTCAATCTCCAGGAAGGCATTCATCGCCCGATGCTTGAATACTCATGTATGATTGGAACGCCGGGTCTTGCTCAAGTTTATTTATATTATTTCCATTTCTAATTGCCTTCTGGTTTGGACTACTACCCTGAGTAAATTATCGTTCTCTTGTAGTCTATCTCTTATTGCTCTAAGACGAGTGGTTTTTTCAGCTAGTGTATTTTCGATACCTTTTTTGGGCACAAATACAAAAATCGAGAATACGAAAATCAACAATGCAACAGTCAAGAAAACGACAATCAAGAATATTTCGACCTCAATATCTTGTCTACGCTATAAAATCTTAAGATAAAGATTACAGAGATAATGTAACAACCGAAAATGTCTATATTAATGGCAATTACTTTGATAACGGAACTCCTCTACATGTAGCAGCACGAATCGAAAATTATGAAATTTTTCAAAAGTTGATAAAAATCGGTGCTGATATACACAGACGACATCCAACAACTCAAGAGACAGTATTACATAGCGCCGTGGAATTTTCCAAGTACGATATCGTCAGGTATTGGGTAGAAAATCGCGTAGATGTTATTGTTAAGTCAAAAAATTACGGTCGCAGTAATGGAGAAACTGCCTTGCACTTTGCCGCCAAGACAGGAACAAAAAAAGTCATAATGTTATTATTGCGTAACAATGCTAAATCTGATGACGGAATCACTTCTATTATCAGTGCTATTACATTTGGAAACTACGATGCCATGAATGCCCTAATGATATATGACCCTACTTTTTTTTTGCATATTTAAATAAAGCTGTTTTGTGTTCTTACAAATCCAGAAAGTGGAAAATCAGTCTCATCGGAATATTTATTAAGAAACTTCTTTGCACCTTACAGTCGAGTTAGTTGAAAAAATCAATTGAATGAATAAATGCAGGAAACTTTACTAAAAAATACGAGTTATGTAGTCAAAATATATGTTTATTACAAAAGTTTTTTTGCAATAAATGAAATTCGTTCCTAAACCTTTATTTGATATTGTTCGTGAGAGTAGCAGATTTGGTGTACAATAGTTTGAACGTTGATTTTTAAAAAGTGATCAACTTTAAGTACCTGTAACTATTGAACCGTTTTTTTTTAAGCTTTTGAGCTCTAAAATACTCTTAAATGCAATTGTTTTTTATGAGCTTTTCAAGCTCAAACAAGTTGCGTTTTATGTCAGAGCGTTAATGCATAAAGTATCCGAGAAAAATGTTAAAAACGGTGTTTTTGAAATTTTTTTGTTGATAATATTATTTTTACTAAAGAACAAGTTGCATCACATTATATGGGGATTGAGAAAAACCACGAAGACAAAGAATTGGTATGACTTTGAACAAATTTTACTACATTATATTACGATTTATCGCGGGAAAAAATGCCAGAAAATGTTTTTTTTAAGCATTTCGTCTTCGATGTCTTTTGAAATAATGAACCATTGATGTTCAATGTGACAATCGGCAAGTTTTATTGGGTTCTACAGCTGATAAAATTTTGAAAATGATTGGTTCAGTCGTTTCAAAGATATTTGCGAAAAACCGTTTTGTGCCATTTCTTTCCCCATCGATATCTCTCGAATGATTTCACCGATTAAGATGATTGAGGCGGCGATCAACGCTTTTCATTGGGTTCTAGAGCTGATTGGATTTTGAAATCGATCGATCGAGCCATTTCTGAAAAACTTCAAAAAAACTTGAAAAAAAAAAAATGTTTTTGTATTTTTTCTATCTTAGAGTCTATTTGATCGATCGATCTGAAATTTTCAAAAAAGTTGACGGCCAACAAACTTTTTTGATTGCCGCAAGAACCATCTCAATCGGTCAACTCAATGTAAGATATATGAATATCAGACAAATTTAAAATTATTATTAATAAATAGAGTAAATAACACCGGCACACAAAAAAAATTAAGTAGAATGTGCATTTGACCGGACCTACCTACGGGTAGGTATATGTTTCGATTCATATTCAGCGGATCGAAATACATGAAAATCACGCTTAGTTTAGTTCCAAAAAATTTTTTTATCATTAAAACTGCCGATTTTCATAATTTTTACGGTTTTTCGAAGTTTTCTCGAAATTTCGAGGGTGTAGGGGTCAAACTGACCTCGAATTCGGATTCAGCGGACCAAAATACATACCCGTAGGTAGGTCCGGTCAAATGCACATTCTACTTAATTTTTTTTGTGTGCCGGTGTAATTAAATTTTAATTAATATCAAGTACCCAATAGTTTGCTCATAAATAAAATAATTATTAATTTTCTTGATGAATTTGTTATTTTTCATCCATTGAATTTTTATTTTAATCGACAATTAAAGAGAACTGATTACTTAAATTATTTTAGAATCTGAAAAAAAAAAAAATGATACTGAAGTTAGCTGACGTCTAATAATTTTAGGAATTTTTCCAAAACGATAAAATAATAAAAAAAAAAAACGAGTGTGAGTGTAGCATACATCAGAAAAATTTTAAATTATAAATAAATACAGAAAAAAATTTAAAAAAATAATATTTATAAAATAACGCACTTATTAATTTCAAAATTTTTTAAATGTGCATTTTTAAAAATTTTATTTTATTAATTATTTAATCTATTTAGTAATAATTTTAAATTTGTCTGCCACATTCACACTCATGCTAACTTCAGGATCATAAAAAAAAGTTTGCGAATCAATATATCGAAATTAAAATTTTTTAAATGCATTAATTAAATTAAGAAATTTTTAAATATTAAAATTTTTTACAATTCTAGTCAAATGAGCAATTGAAAAAAATTTATTCCTGGAAACTTAAATTTTTTAAACTACGATATTTAAATTTCCGCGAATAAATAAATTTAAATTATTAATGCTTACTTTTAATTGGTATTATTAATTAAATAATTTAAAATTATTTAAAAAAATAGATATAAAAAAATGCGCGCGCATGTGTAGGAGTCCACATACATACCGCGGAATAATCGAAATACGAAACAAACGACGAAGTCCTGTACAGTACGAAGTTGATCGCGCTGTCAAACTCTTTGATTCTTCTGATGAATTAATTAAAATATAACTTAATAGTTAATAATTCCATTAAAACTATTTATTTTTACTACGTACTCAATTTACTCTGCTAAATAATTTAATTGATAAGTGATTAAGAATAAAAATAAAACAATTACAATGATTAAGTATTAGACATGCGAATATTTTGCGTCAAGGTATGTCAAAAAACTTTTAAATGATAGTTACTAGTGTTAAAAAAGTTAAAAAATGTTTGTTGATAGTGAAGAAATGATTGGCCCATCATCGGGTATGAGTAATATGCCAAATCGTAAAATAAACGAAAACACGGTGCGAGTTAAACGTCGAACTTTCGATGAACTGGACATCGAAAGTTTTTGCGAAGAAATATGTCAGTCGAATAAAAAGCATCATTCAATGGAAATAAATGATGATCCATTGGATATTAACATGACTGAAGTAAATGCATCGTCTTTTCCATTGGTCGCTTCGATTCAAGACAATTCAAACACCGGTCCTGTAGCGAGACTTGAAGTCCTTGTAGTCGACGGTACCTGGGACATGGAAAATTTTGAAAAATCCGATTTTATTCAACTAGAATCCTCAGATATCATTGAACCAGAAATTTTAAATAACGACGGACAAAATATTGCTAATGATTTAAATACTGTACTGTCTTACTGGGAACAAGTGCCAGATGAACAAGTTAAAAATAATAATAGTAATAGCAACTCGAGTTCAAATAATTTTCAACAAACTTCTTTAGTTAATAATATTAATCATAATAATAGTAATAATAATAATAACAATAATAATAATAATAATATTAATTGCAACAATCAGTTGGATGAAGAGGATGGAAACCTATCGTGGCTATTAGATTTTAAACTTGACTCATTAATTGAAGCACCTGATGAAAAAATAATTACCAGTGCGTTATAAGCAAATGAAATTCAAATAAATCCTCATTATTTAGGTTTTTTTTTACTAAGTATTGTTTTTTTTTTTTTTTTGCAGATACTAAAAGCCGTCAACCATTTAATTGTACGGACAATGCATCAATGTATCAGAGTTTAAAAAAAAGTATTGCTGATGAAACTGTACAAAAACAATCAAATGTTTCATGTGGATTATCCAGCAATTCAAAATACTCCGCAGATCGTTATGGTGGACTTAAAAAACCGCCTTTTACGTACACTGAATTAATAGAGCATGCTCTGCAAGAACGTGGTGAATTAACAGTATCAGCAATTTATCAATGGATATCGTAAGTATTTTTTAAGGTCTAAATAAAAAAGGATTTAAAAAATATCGAGTTCTAAAATTTTGAAATGTATTGGGGAAAATCGGAATTACGTTATAGATCAGTTGATTTGTGATAGTTAAAGATACTTGGGGTGCAAGGCAATAGAGTGGTACCTACTGGTACCATTGTCCGTGATGGGTGGTGGTACCAAGTCGTACCATCTACCCTCGTCGTACCCTCTATGCTACTTGCTCTAACGTTTGTGCCGCACTATTGAGCTTTCACCCGTTTAATTTCAAGACACGAGACAATATTTATGTATTTTAATTTTTTTTTTATATTTTCTTTCTAGTATTACCGAGCGACGAAATTATTATCTCAAAGTATTATCGCTTAATACTTTATTTTTTTTTTTTTATGTACTTTGTGAAAGGAAAAAAATTTTTTTTTTAAATAAATGTGCTCGCATTGAAGCATGTAAACGGCCGGTCGGCAGGTGAAGTAAATTATTCTTGAGGGTTGAATATATTTGAATTACCATTAGGCTAAGCATTTATGTAATTGAAACTTGAGTTAATCGGAATTGTTGATAAAAATTTACCTTTTAAATATTTAAAAAAATAAAATTTTATATTGATAATTAATTCAACAGGGAGCATTTTCCATACTACAAAACTAATGATGATCGTTGGAAAAATTCAGTAAGACACAATTTGTCAATTAATCCGCATTTTCGAAAAGGATCTAAAGCACCGCATGGTGCAGGACACTTATGGACAATAGCCAATCGAAATGAAATGCGACCTCGACAATTGTTGACAAACATTGCCGGAATATCAGGACGACCAATAAAAACTTTTCCAGATAATGACACAAAAAAGTAAAAATATATATTATAAATAAATGATAACTCTACCATAAAAAATCATGTACCTGAAGATCGGAACGTTTTTTGCGCAACGAAAATGAAAAAATTCATGTAATTTGACTTCAAAGGTGACTTAAGAAGTAGTTGGGGGTGGTCTGCAATTTTCTACTGACGTACGAAACATTTCAGAAATCTAGGTCCAGTAGATTTTTTACTTTTCATTTCGTTTTTTTTTATTTTCGTTCCACGAAAAACGTTCTGATCTTTAGGTATATAAAAAATCGGGAGGGATTACGGATTTTATTTAAGTTTGAATTCATTCTGTCATTCAGAGTTCTGGAGATTTAGAAAAAATCACTCTGCATACGGAGTAGTTTGTTTTTCCAGCGGAGTGATTTTGGAGTGAACTGGATTTTATTTAAATCCGCATTCACTCCGATTCGGAGTTCCAATATTAAAATAAACTTCCCTTCGGCGTGAATTTCACTCTGAGGGGATTAAGGTAGTAGTCTGGTAACTCGCACCGTTTTTTATGCTTTGTTTTAGGGGCCTTTTTTTTAGAAGGAACAAATGATAAGGTGTATTTTTAATATGTTTTTATTTACATTTTAAGGCAACAAAAAAATTTTTTTTTGAGGAAATTAAATAATTAACTATTATTATTATTATTGTCGCTTGAAGTTGACGCCTCAAAAAAAGCGCGTGGGTGGCCCAGATGATATTGACTCTTGAGGACGTCAGAAATTAAAAATTCTTGATTAGTCTTAATCTATACACACGTCATTCTCGTCGGAGCTAGGATTATAAAACTTTATCGAAAAATAACAAAATGGCGGACTTTGAAAAAAAAAAAGTCATTTTTTTTGCATAAAAAGGGTTGTAAAATGGAAAGTTAGGGGTGAAAAAAATTAATCCGAGTTCCGACGAGAACTACTAGTGTGTAGAATAACCAGTTAAAGTTTCTGACCAATAGGTTGAATAGAAAAAAAATTATCACCCGGGCCGACCGTAAAAACGTTGTTTCGAGATAAAGGCTTTTTAAATTCAGTAATCTTTGGCGCCCTCGAAAACTGGTTGTAACTCCGTTCCTATTTCGAATTTCAGTTTGAAATTTTCACATATATTCTTAATATATTGTACTTCCAAATTAAGCAAAAAAAATTTTTTTCTATTTTTTCAATCCGAGTTACCAAACTACTTAAATAAATACACAGTCATCCATTCCGCATTCACTCCGTAAATTTTTTACAGTGTATTGAATTTAAAAATTAAATCAATTACTTGATTGGTTTCAGAAATAATGTGATAATTGATGAAGTAGCAGCAGCAACCGCAAGTATAAGTCAACCAGATAACGTCTTATCACCAATAACTCTCGAGCACTGCGCTGAGCAGATATTGAATGGCATTAAAAAGGAAGTACAGGTGCAGTATCTAATGCCAATAATGACGACAGTCCAACGAGATGATTCAGAGGCTACTGGACACAGACAACTAAATCACATTGGATTCAATTCAGCGACAAAAGAAACTGGTACCGACTTTTTAAACCCAGTATCCAAAGAAGTCGTCGCTGAAGAGTGCGGTCTCATTGGGGAAAGTTATCTGGTGACAGATCTAAATCCATCAGCTTTGGGTTTGAATTTTATAGAACCTGAAACTATAACGCCAGATCACTTGTTCGGCGAGGAATTGAGCTTTCAGTTTTACGAATTGACTTCACCCTCTCAGCTGCAGTCAGCCTGACAGTCAGAGAAAAATCATCTGCGCGTGATATTTATTGATGGGAGTAAAGTTTTATCAAATGTACGAGTTGTCAACAGTGAAACAGTTAATTCTAAAGATGATGACGATTCAATAACTCAATCAACTAGTCAGAGTGTACTTGATGAATCATTGAAAAATGTCAATAACAGTTGATTACATTTACTATTATAATTATTGTCAGTGATGTGACGACTTTAACGTTATTTTCTGATTCAATTGAAAAGAAACAGACCTATTTATTTATCGAAAAATATAATTATTTGAAATATATTCTTAATCATAGTTTTGGAAATGATGTTTATAATATTAATAATAATGATGATGAAGCTTTAATCATTGAATTTATCATAAATGCTTGAGTGTGTTGATACGCTGTAATACTTTACTTCATAAAAATGAATTATTAATATTCTCTAGTCTTAAATATTTAATATATAAAAATTAAATCAACGTTTTTTTGTATTAGCCAGAGAAAATATAAAATATAACTTGAAATTTTTCAAACACTTTATGCTTTTGAAATATTAAATGATAATAAAATACAAAGTAGTTTATTTTTAATCAATTTTATATCAATAATAATAATAATAACATTTAATTTGTTTCACTTTTGTTTTCTGTTGCTGCAGACTCTTTATTAACTGTAGACTCTGTGGTATTAGCAGCAGTTTCTTCCAAATTTTTGCTTTGTAACAATAACCTTTCCATAAATTTGGCAGCACGATCCTTTTTCTTCATTTCTTTCTTACGTTTTTTGTCCTCCTTTTCTTTCTCCTCGAGCAGTTGCTTGAATCGCTCATCACGTGGATCTATTGCGAAACCTACTTGACGACGTACTTCAGCGATCAAACGATCTTTGCGTTCCTTCGTAGCGCGTACCTCAGCTTCTTTCTTGGCTATTTTAGCTTCCAATTCTTGCTTCCACTGAGCTACTTTCAGTAACTTTGCGTCGATCTCCTTCTCTCTGTAAAATAAAATTTTATTTTATTAACAAACAATAGTCATGGTGACCACAGATTTTTGAAACTGAAATTCTCTGACTTTTCCAGGTATTCCAGTCAAATAATTAAAAAATTCCCTGACTGTATGTAGTAATATTAAATCATTGGATATATTTATTTAATTCAAAATAAAATAGTTAAGTCAGTTCAATAAATAATCAATCATTGTCGTTAAATGAAACCTTATTTTATTATTTGTCAATGTTCATAGGTTTTTTTTATTTTTAAATGAATAATTTTTTATTTTTCATTTTAAATCTGTTTTTATATAATTTACTCTATAATAAAATATAAATAAATTTTTTATTTTCACTATAGTAAAGTTCATAAATAAGAACGTTTTATAGAATATTAATAAAATATTAATCAAGTACGCGAATAATAAATATAGTGAAACTTATTAGTTCAATACTTATGTATACTTTTAATGTTTTTGGTTTTTCAACTTGTCAGTATGTATGTTAATAGCTTGAAGATCCTGACGATTGGTTTCTACTAAGACTTTTTTTTCTAACAGCCTTTTTAATTCTAACTGCTTCGTTTTTTATGACAGTAAAGTTGACCGACATCAAACAATTTTTAAAATAAAATAAAATTTTTTAAACAAAATAATTAAAAAATGGGCTTGCAGAAAATTCTAAAATCAGTAGATGCATTTTTTTTATCATATCAATTTAATTGTTTAATTTTTTTATACGTAATTCAAAAATTGTCTTATGTCTGCTACATTTACACTCATTCATTTTTTCGCTATCGGAATTAATTTCTACTAATTTTTTTTTCGACGGTATTACAATCGTATTCGCGCCGCGCCTCTTTTTGAATAGTTTTGACAGAAAAAAAAATTTATCGGATTTTTTCAGTCAAAAAGAAGAAAGTAAAAATTTTTCCAGGTTTGTGACAAATTTCCCTGACTCTCCCTGATTTTTCCAGTATATTTATAATTCCCTGACATGAACAGGTTTTCCAGAAATGTGGCCACCATGATAGTATATTGTGTGACAAGGAATGAAACAATCCGATTTCAGACCGGGGTGAAGCTGACTGTCATCACCCGCAGGTTAAAATCGTGTTTCATCTTGAGTTACACACGATATTTTTGATGATCATCTGCAAGGAAACTTTAAGTTTCATTCTCAGCAGCCAGTCAGACACAAGATAATTTAAGACAAATCGTGTGAACTACTATTAGTGTAAGCGTAAATTATCATTTGCAATTTATCATTAAGTGGAAACTATAAATACTATTTATTATTGACACTAATTTTTATAAAACTTAATCACAAAGTCAGAGCTGTCATTTACGTAAATAAAATTAATGGTCTGAATTTATTATTAAATAAATGACAAGTATCAGAATTAAAATTGCTAAAGCCTTCCGTCAGCGGGCAGAAACATTTGTTTCGTCCCTTGGAAAGAAACAAATTAATTCACACCCTGATAAACAAATTGGCGACAATCTACTACCGCAACCTGTCGTCAAGTTCGCCGCAAAAATTGGCATAAGTTGATGGCAAATTTCTGGGAAAGTTGGTGGCAAAAGTTGGCATTCCATTAATTGGCGGAAAGTAGCCTTCAATTTTCTTAGAAAATTATCGCCAAATTTCTGGAAAAGTTGGTTACAACTTGTAGTCAACAGTTACAAAAGCTGAAAGTTGTCGACAAGTTGGTCGCAACTAATGTACACCAACTTTCTGATCAGAAAGTTTGGCTATCAGGGGCAATTTACATGATTCTGAAGTTAGCAGACATTTAAAAATTTTTGAATTTTCGTATTTCAACAATACAATTGCAAAAAAATAAAATAAAAATATGCACATGTAGAAAATTTGAAAAACTACAGGTGCAATTTTTTCAAATATTTTTTTTTTTCATGTTTTGTCGTCTAAAAAAAAATCCAAAAATTATTAGACGTCTGCTAACTTCAGTATCATGCAATTTACGCATTTGCTAATATTAATTAGCAGCATTGGACTGAAATTACCTTCCTTCGACTGGCTGTAGACACTGAACCTTTAAGTTTCGATGCTGGTACCATGAAAAATAATTATTAGCAGCACAAAAAACTGGACTTTAAAATAGAGATTACCTTTGTATTGTTTTTTCAGCATTTTCTTTATTCTTTTGGGCAATCATATCCCAGGATTCCCACAATGAATGAGGATAAGCTGTCTTTTCATACTCCAATTTATCAGCAATGTCTTCTTTCGTCGGCCAAGCACATCCAGCAGGAACGTCCAGAGCATCCACACCAAATCTACCTAGTGTTCGCTGCTTGAACCTGATAGTATCATGAAACCATTCGTAATTTGTATTGAAAGGTTTGATACCATACAGTCTATTGCGATCATAGTCATTCAATCGTGATTTATTTCGTTTCCTTTGAATTTCTTTTTCCTGATCTTCTGTTAAAAAATCTCTATATTTAGGTACTTCGTCTACTGAGGTTATGTCTATTGTCTCATCTCTCCATTCCTCTTTTGCGTACCATCTTTTTGATAATATTCGTGGCAATCCATTTATATTTAAGCGCTTTAATAATAACGTATTTGAATTCATTGGTAAATAATAATTAATATTAATTTTGCTTATTTAAATACACAACTTTAACTTCTAACAGAATTACTAATTGTAAAGATTTACTTTTTGTTTTGATTTGAATGTGATCATGTGAGAATTTTATCGACATTTTGTAGAGGAGTTACTGTCGATTTCTACATTATTTTTAATTCATTGAAAATTAAAAATATGAAAGGAAAGTAATTGTAAACTAGTTGGTGTTGAAAATTAATAATTAGTAATAATTTATAATTCAAAAAACAAAAGTAAAAGTTAATCATTTCTGATATGAATAATCAAGAGTAATTTTTTGACAGCAAAAACTATCAGAAATAATTGAAAATTAAGTTTTGGAGACTTTAAAAATATATTTTCCATGTGATTATTCAAGATTTTGAGTTGATTTAAGCACAAGAAGTTTAATTTAAAAAAATAGTGCTAGCTGTTTTTTAAAAACCTTGATTAGTTTTTGATATTTGTAAGTTTATTAAAGTCTTGCTATGAAATTTTTCGTATTTTAAAAACTAATTATACATAAAAAAAAAATCTTTCAATTACAATTATGATTTTTCAAACTACTGACAGCTTTAAAATAAATAGTATTTAAAATAAATGCGTTTTGATATTGACTTTTATGACATTTATCAATTGGAAATTTGAAGTAATGTGAAAATAAAGTATGTAAATTAGTTAATTTTTATTTTATATTGTTGACTGATTTGAACTTGTCAATAACATCAGTAATGTGCTATAAATTTTATGAAAAATTTTTAACTCTACGAGATTTTCTTTGATATTTTTTGAAGTTATAAAAATTTTTCATAGAATATAACCCGAGTAAAAAAAGTTGTTGAAAAAAGGTTGAAAAAGTGTTGACTATTCTAAACTTCAAAACGTGACACGACGAACTTTTTTTATCTTTTTTAAACTTTTGAAAATTCAAGAGAAAAATCAATAAATATCCTGATATTAAGATATACCAAAATAAAAAACTAGGGGTGTGCGAATATCATCCGAATCGAATCGAATCGAATAGTAACATTCGATTCGAAATTCGAATCGAATATTCGAATAATTCAAATAATTGTCTTGTGCTCTTAAATTAATTGATTTTGATGGAATATTTGTCTTGTTCGGGTGTATTTGACTCAATTTTAATATTTTTTCATAGAACTCATTACTAAAATAATAAAAATTTTAATGTTAAAAACAGTGTCATCCGGTCATATCCGGAATGATGTTAATAAATACGACGAATACAAATTCTTCTTCAATTTATTAATTAGTTTATTATTTGATTTGAATTCGAATAATTCGTAAATTCGAATATTCGCAAAACCATTTCTAAAAAACGTTTAGAAATAGTTCAAAATCAGTTTTTTCTGAATGTATTTTGCACTGAAAAAATCTATGGAACCTAGTACTTTTAATGCAGCTTCAACAAAGCTTGAGTCAAAAACGATAATTTGTAGTATCAAGTCAATTGTTTTCATTTTTTTTTTTTTATATTTTTAGAATTTTAAAGAAAGTTTGTCATTGTTCCACGTTTTAAAGTTTAGAATAGTCAACACTTTTTCAACCTTTTTTCTACGATTTTGTTTACACGGGAAAGAACCATATAGAAAATGCACTTTTAGTTTATAAAAAATAAAAAAAAATTTCATTATATGACGTCTCTAAAAACATAATAAAAAATAGAGATTTCATAGAGATTACATGACATTGTAGCGATCATTTAAAATACTTCATATTTATAATAAAAACAATTTTTCAAATTATTAGAAAAGAATTAAAATACAGAGAATTAAAAAAAAAACTTCTTTATTATTAATATTAAATATAATAAATTAATTATGATGTCGAACTTTTTTCTTCTAATGGTAGTAATTGGAACTATTACTTTTTATATTTATTTTTAAGAAAATTGTTTTATTGGTTTTCAAATGATATTTTTAACAAATATAAGTTACTTATCAATAGTTAACAGTTACAGATATAAAACTAGGAATAGTAATTAGTAATATAATGATTTTATAAAAAAAGATTTTTACAAAATTCCCAATCTTTTTTTTAACTAGAAATTATTGTAAAGAATATTTTTTGATTACTTATTATTTTATAAAATGAACTTATGACATACTTTGGTAAATTAAAATTTTTGAAATTGTAATCTATTTAATAATAAAAAAATACTTTCGTTTTATTATACTTAAAGGAAATAAATAAATTTAATTTTACTCAAGCTCGTTATCCAAACACATTTGTCTTACAATATCAGATTTAAGATGGTTCATATTCAAATACTCTTTGTTGCTACATCCAACAATGGGGCATCTAAAAAATCAAAACGAAAACGAAAATTAAATAACAAAGTAATGCAATTATTATTTGAATTTAAAAATATAATCCAATACCTTGTAGCAGGATTTCGCTGCAATAAAGCAATTATACTTGCTTTATCATAAACATGTCCGCAAATATCATTTTTCATTGGTTCAGTCATCTTTACTTTACTAATTGGACAAATACGATTAGAATGATCGTCCTCTGTGATTTGCAATTCTCCATCATTATCATCATCCTCCTCATCACCTCTTGCTCCAGCCAAATCTATTTTAAATACAAAAATTAAACATTTATTTCTATAAACAAAAAATAATTTTATATGAAAACTATTTTTTTACTTCAATAAATGAAATGTAAATTTCATGGCGTGTTCAGAAAAGTACTGGAGATCGATAAATTTTTATCCAGGTGGTTAGTAAGTAAAGTCTCGTGGTTTAATTAAAACCAGAGGAACGAAAGAATACCTGGAGCATGTTCAAAAATTCACTCATGCTGCGTTCACAAATATCTGGTAAAATTAGAGGAACAATTCGACTACCATAATGCGTTCATAAACTCTGCGGAGAAGGTAAATGCAGGGTTAGGTTTTTGTTCCTCTGGTTTTAATTAAACCACGTAACTTTTTACGTACTACTCACCTGGATAAATCGCGTTACTAATTCCAAAAGGGCCAAAAGCGTGTAGAATTTTAATTTCATTGCCAATCGTTTTGTAGATTTATTTTATAGCTAAAAATTTTTCTTACAATTTTCAGCTTTAGAATAAGTCGACCTTATGATCAGCATTAAAAAAAAACGTTATAAGCCCGTTTGATTTTAAACTTAGTGACTCAAGCCAAAAAGGCGTATAAAAAATGATCCTGAAGTTAGTAGACAATTAACAATTTTTGGATTTTTATATTAATTAATTATATTAACAAATTAATTACAATAAAAAAAAAATACTAAAAAAATGCACATGTAGAAAATTAAAAAAACTATAAGTGCAATTTTTATAAATCTTTTTTTTTATAATTTATCGTTTGGAAAAAATTCAAAAATTATTAGACGTCAGCTTACTTCAGTATCATTATAAAAATATGTCTTTTTTGAATTAGTGACGCGAAATATTTATCAATCTCCAAAGTGTTTTCCTGAACACGCCTCTGATACTGCGTTTGTCTTCTCCATAAAGTTTATAAACGAATTGTTCCTCTGGTTTAACCAGATAATATTATTGAACGCAGAAGTTGCATCTTTTTCTTCCAGAGTTAATTTCTGAACATGCCCTAACTTCAAAAACAAAATAAGAAAGTTCAATTAATAATAAAACATTGTTTACTTTTTTTAAATTCGTTTACACGATTGTCGTACTCTCTCAAGTATTTATTTGCTGCGACATTTGGCGCATATGAAAAAACCCCATCATTGAATTGCTACAAAATAATAAAATAATGCTGTTAATTTTAGTAATTTAATTTTTTAAATAAGATATATATTTATACCTGAATAGTCTGTTCAATATTAGTGTCCGCATTATTAGATGCTAATTGATTAATAAGCTCATTCATGTTTTTCATTTTATCCCCACATTCAAGGTATTTTTCAACGCTACCGCGTAGAGTATTGAGTATTTGTTCTTGAGTACCATTATCTAAAAAAAAAATTAATCAGTTAATGAAATAAAATTTTGTTGTTCAAAACAATGCATATATATGACGCTGAAAGTAGCCGACATCTGACAATTATATGTTTTTTTAATTACCAAGTTAATTGTCATCAGAAAAAATTTAAAAAAATAAACACAAGAAAATTTTTGAAAGTTCTACACTTAGATTTTTGAAAATTTTTAACTGTCAGTATTTACTTTTATGATTGAAAATAAAGAAATTTTTTTATGACTGCTACTTTCAGTATCAATAAATATATTAAGTATATTTTATTAAAAATTTGAATTTTATACCGGCATAACTAATCGCATATGCTGCAGTTTTTGCAATGCTGTCACAAATAGCCGAAAGTGATTTCTCAAATTCACTCATCTTTTGATTAAAATATTAATTTATCTTTATAATCAGTTGTATAAAATTTATTTTAATTAAATAAATTAATGTAGAAATATTAGTTTATTGTGTAGTAACTCGTTATGACAGGTTATGTTGATGTTTATAGAAAAAGTGGGAATTATCAAAACAAAATCATAAACAAAAAAAAAAAAAACATACGACAGTGACGAAGAAAAGTGACGTCAAAAAAATATCTCTCCCTGATAGCCACACTCTAAAATGGAATATTATAGTTTGTAAAATGATTTTCCTTTATTGTCGACGTTATTTTATTTATTTTATCTGCTGTCAAAACGCATTCGACTGCCGAAAGTTGGCGCCAACTTATTGCCGCAACTTCCCAAGTAAGACTGAGACAAGTTTTAAAAGTGAGCAGAACCAATCAAAATTTTTAATTTTACTTTTTTAATAACATTTTAATAATTACGTCACTCGAATGATGAAAATCTTCAAAAAAATTTGCCTTTCAAATTTTTTCGGATGCTAAAAAAATTGCTGTGATAAAAATTGATTAATAAATTAAACGAAAAGTAAAATTTGAAAATTCGGTTAGTACGGCCCAGCCTTAAGATCTCTCAGAACAAGTCAAATTATACCTATTTTTTTTTTTAGTTCCATACCAAAGTTTTGTTGTATGCAACAAAAAAAAATTTAGGAACTTTTTTGTAGATCATTTTATTCATCAAATAATGTTATCCAATTATTTTTAAACCTTATAATTCAAAAGTTACAAGTTTTTAAAATTAATTGTTTGGAAAAATAAATCGCAATTTTCGTGAAAAACGGATGAAAATTCTTTCATGTCGCATTAAACTGTATCGAAAATTGTTGTCTTTGATTGTTATATCAGCCGAATGACGGGTTTCATTTGTAAAAAAGTGCAATGAGTATGCACTTATTGTAGTAAAAAGTTTTAAGGTCAAAATATTTAACTAGTATCTAAGCGGCACAAAATAAAGTCGTTAGCAAAAATTATTCGCGAATTTAACTGAATTATTTACTTTTGGATTCAAAAAATATTTGTTGAATTGACCAAAAGAAATTAAATTTATTGTAATAAACACTATTATTTTAACACAAGAATTTTTGTATGTTCCAACTAAGAAAAAAAAGTTGATTCAACCAAGAGAAAACTTTCTTGAGAGAAAAAATATACATAGAGAAAGAAGGGGTCGTCGGTACTAGACAACGGCAATGGGAGTAGTTCGGTGCTCGTCACTAGATAGCGCCTACCACTTGTAGTGTCCCTGGTAAGAAACTTATTTCAGAAGTGTTATATTCTAAACTTGAGAGCTACTCTTGCACCAAAACTCCTCTATTATAGATACCATAAACATCCTCTTCTAATCATGATAACCGAAATAATTGTTTACTTGATTGCAAATGTCTAATTTGCTTGAGTTATGCACTCGATTTGTATTAATTATATAAGTAATAATATTAATAAGTATGTAATAGGGCTTTATATTTTAACCAGCTAAGCCGGTTAAAAAAGTTAACCAGGCTAAAAATTAACTAACCACTCAGCTAAGCCGGTTAATTCAAATTAGCTAAGCTAATCAGCTAAAAGTAAAACCAGTTAAAAAGTGAACACGATATTAAACTTAAATAATCATGACGTGATAGTTTAATTGCGGATTTTAAATTAGATAGAATTTAACGCTATGAATTTTTACTTCGATTTATTATATAATATTTAACACAAAAAATTAAAACTAATATTAAATTAAGTTTTCTATTAATATATTTACAATTTTTAATTAATTTCCTGTAAAAGGTCACGATTTTGATATAAAAATATCAATAAATTGGCATTTTCCGGTAATAGACAACTCCTTTTAGCAGAAATAACATTTCCTGCGGTCGTAAATACTCTCTCGGAAGGTGTACTTGACGACGGGATGCCCAAATATCTTCTAGCATAACTAGCTAAAATTGGATACTTGTGACGCTTTGAGTTCCACCATAGCAAAGGATTTTCTCCTTTTGAGATAGTGAGCTCTTTTTCATACTTATTTATCCATTTCTTTTTCGACGACAGTTTTATCTTCAAAACTGACCATTCGTTCAAGTTCCCCCGATAAACCACGTTCAGGATCAAAAAGGTACTCCAAATCTTGCTCTCTTTGATCCTTGGCGGAAGTTGGAAGTTCATGATGAGTATTTTCTTCAGTAATTATTTCTAATAATTTGTCTTTAATTTTTTTTCTATATAAACTAGTTTCATCAGTTTTTTGAAAGTGTTTTATTTATATAAACTACCTACGCGAGATTCAAATGATTCAAAATGAAATATCACTATCACATTTTGTTCGGTTAATAAACAATTGATTCATTAAATATTAAATTAACTTTATAGCCGGTTTAACTATTAGCTGATTAGCTTAGCTAATTTGAATTAACCGGCTTAGCTGAGTGGTTAGCTAATTTTTAGCCTGGTTAACTTTTTTAACCGGCTTAGCTGGTTAAAATATAAAGCCCTAGTATGTAATATTACCAATAATTATTACTTTATGTTTAACGATACTTAAATTTTGATGCTTTTCAATGAAAAACTTGTAGTAAATAAAACTACTAGAATTAAGTCATGAAAATAATAAAATTTTGCTATCAGGAAGATTTTTCAATTAGTTATACTTAATTAACTTAATTTTTCTCTGAGTGTAGACGAAGCTCTATTTGAGAACTTTCAGTGTCCGATGCCGGTAGGGGTCGGGATAGTTTTGCCGAAAAAGTAGGTTAATAAAATGATGCTAACAGCTATGGTAAAAAAGAGCTGATGGCGGAAAGAAAAATCAGATAAGGCAGAGCTACATAAATGTCAGATCGACTTAGAAAAATTTTGTGTATTGACTCACTGTTTGACCGTCTTGTCAGAGTTGAACTTTTGCAGAATTCAGTCCACACACCAGTTTAAGTATCAAGTGATTGGCTGTTATTTTTCTCTGAGTGCAGAAACCCTAAATTCCTTGGCTGCCTTAATGTGCTTCAAGAAGGTCTCCTTGATCGATTTAACTTGTTCTTCCATAGCGAGATCATTTTTAGTCCTTTCATATAAATAAACGATAATCTTGGCACATTCTTCAGGACGTACTCGAGTTATGTCCATATACGAATTGCAATTTTCCAAAAATTTTCTGTCCGAGGCCGAGGTTTATTTATTTTTATAAGTTCTTCTGTAGTTAAAGTAGCTGATTTTATTGCGATAACTTATAACTGCTACGATAATTTGTTTATTGAAGGACAACGGCGTAGGCATCACGAAAAATTCGTTATTACCGCTGATTTGGTGACTATTGGCAAGATACTTTGTTCTCAAATCTAAAATCTCTTTCGTAGCATACAGTTATAACCTGCTCACTAAATATTTTTTTTTTCGTTACAGATAATCCAAATAATTATTAAAATTGGAAGATCTTCATCGTCGCCAAATCCATTGGGGTTCTTGAGAGCCTTGGATTGCCAGAATCTTCTCGATCGTTTCTATTTCGACTTTAGTTTCTGCTATTTTTTCATCTACTTGAACCATTTTCGCCTTCGTTTCTACTATTTCATCCTTTAGTGCTTCTTTAATTTATAATTCCCATTATAAATTATATGAACGCTCTACAAATTTTTAAATTTAACCAAATCCAATTGCTCACTCTAAATGAATAAATAATTAAAGATAATTTATAATTCTGTCTATCACTCAGGCATTGGTTTACTTTTAAATAAATTATAAATAAAAAACTTGCTTATCAGGGAAATTGAAGAGAATGTAGAACGTAGATACAATATACGACTATTCTCTAATAATGAATTGTATTAACGCATTTTTGTATACGCATTTTTTTTTTAATTCTTATTCTGCTTAAATTTTATTTATTTTATTCTAAAATTAAAAAAATTAACAATTGTCAGTTGCTTCACAGTCGTGTGCATGAATTTTGTATAAGTGTAAATGTAGCAGACATAAGACAATTTTTAAATTACATATAAAAAAATTAAACAATTAAATTGATAAAATAAAAAAAAGCATCTACTGATTTTATAATTTTCTGAAAGTCCATTTTTTAATCTTTTTGTTCAAAAAAATTTATTTTATTATTTTCAAATTTTAAAAATTGTCAGATGTCCGCTAACTTCACTGTCATGACTTTTGTTCATTTCCAAATCATCAGTCACCAGTTATTATTATAATGCACTTAAAAAATAATTACAGCGATCATTATATTATTTATTTATTTTATAACATATTTCTGTAGTTTACAAAAGTAAAAAAATTATTAAAAATTCAAATAATGGATACAATTAAATTTTAGTAACAAGTAATTTCTGTAGATCTTTAAATTTTATAACTGTATTTATATTTTGAATCCTTACATGCGCTTGTAATGATGCAGTTCTGCTGAGTTTGACTGTAAAATATTAAAATCATTCAAATCTTTTAGTCGCAATTTATTTACGATATTAAAAGTAGCCGACAACTTAAAATTTTACTGTTTTTAATTACTAAAGTTATTACAAAAATTTTAAAAAAATATCCACAAGAGAATTTTCAAAATTCTTTACATGCATTTTTATGAGTGTAAATGTGGCAGACATACGATAATTTTTTAATTCCATGTAAAAAAATTAAAGAATTAAAAACATAAAATTAAAAAAAATACATGCATTGAATTTTGAATTGTCTCAGTATGCATTTCTATACTTTTATTTTATAACCATTTTAATTTTTTATTTCAAAATTTTAAAAATTGTCAGATGACCGCTAACTTTACAATCATGCATTTTTTCAAATTTTCACCTGTCAAAATATATTTCATTTAATTCAAATAAATAAAATTTTAAAATATCTGCTTATTTATTCTACATAAATTTCCTTCATAAATCGATACCAACGTAAGTTATTTTAAAAATAATCTATACAACAAAAAAATTAAATCCACATATTTATTTATGTAATTGCTGATTTTTATATCAATCTGTCAATAAAATATATGAATATGATTACGACATTTCAAGGTCGTCTAATTGTTTCTGTAAAAGTGGGGGGTAGTCTGAGATTGACCTCAGAAAAAAAAATCATAATTTAAATTTACCGCGAATTATTTAAGTAATCGCACATGCGCGCTTCACTTCTAATACACTCAAAAAAAAAAATTCACACACTTTTTCTTTCCTAACCATACATACCATAGTCCTTACCAGTCTTTACCTCCCAATCGTACCTATCATTAAATTAAGTACCTAATAGTAGTTTCAAATTAACCACGAGTTACTAAACAAATATTACTAATTATAAACAAAGGTACAGTAAAACAATTAATAAAAAATTAAAATAACATCATAAATACAAGTGATCTTTAAAATATATATCAGTGATCGGCTCTCTCCTTTCGCCTTTTCATCTACATTGTGCTCATCTCATTATACAGCATCTCTACCTACTAATATACATACATAAATTTCTCACCGTATTTATTTTTCATATAAATTTTTATTTAATCATCATAAATTTTTTTTTTAAAACTCTAGATATTTATGAAGATTAAAAAACATAAATAAAATAGTTGGAGTATAAAAATAAAAAAAAAGGCAATAACAAGTGTATTATCACTTATCGGATGTTGGTGTGTATCATTCTCTTTTACATATTATACACCAACACTTGTCGAGGTTTTCTTTAAACAGTGGTGGTCGTACAGGGGCCAGGTCGGCCATTATTTTTCGCGTCTATATCCACGAGTTATAGTAATATAGTTTCAACTGCGCGCGTTACTCAATTATTAAATAACACCCATTAATATTATCTTTGAATAATAATTATTTACTGTACTGTTAATTTAAAACCGACATGATAAATAACAAATAAATATAATTGCTTTTAAATTTAAAATCGCTACGTGCTAAGAGCTAGATGATATCGGTAAGATTATCACTAACATTTTAATTAATTTGATGATGGAAACACACGAGTACTGTTTACGCCCATTTCACATACACTTACAAGTACAATATACATTTACATTTACATATATTTTAATATTTATATTTATTATAATTTAGTTACATTAAATTTTAATTAATTAATTTATTTTATTTGTCAATTCAGAATGCGGAAGAGAAGCAAAAGATCAAGCAGTGGCCAGTCAACCCGGTGCTAATTTTTAAAATAAATTTATTTTATTGAAAGTGATAAAGGAAGCTGCGATTGATGATTGATCATTGATCAGTTAAGGGACGACGTTTGTTTTTAAACCAATAAAAAGCTTACTAATAGTTGGGGGTTACGCGTTTTGGACGCGGTGCCCAGAACGGGCGCAGATGGGAGCTGGTTTTATAAATTTAAAGTGGGTGGTACAACCCACAGTTAAATATTTAATATCAACGGTACCTAAAGTATTAACGTTTGTTAATAATAAAAATCTAGACCACCGAGTCTTTGGTATCATAAGTTGTACTGAATTGTTTAAACTCAATCAAGCTGGAATTGATGGAGTTGGAGAATATCGTAGCCAATACCGTTTATCTCAAAGCACGAGAAGGTATTTATTTAATAGTATATTGGGTACGAAGGATGAAACAAGATGATTTTAGATGAGGGTGAAGGTTACTGACATCACCTGAAGTCTGAAATCGTATTTTATCCTGTACCACGCACTATATTTTTCATATTACTTGCATTGATACTGGGAGTTTTAATTTCTGGAGTCGAAACAGTCTACTTTCTAACCGATAGCGCGGCGAAAAAATAATTTTATCCCAAGTAGCAGATTTCGGCTGTTCAATTTCAAAATACAGTAACTGTCATAAATAAAATGTTTGAAATATCAATTGAATTATATTCATAAGACTCCACTGGAACTAAAAATACTAAAATTACTCCCATACTGTGTTTTGAAATTGGGCAGCCAACTTGTGTTTATGGCATCTATAAGATAAAAGTTTTGAAGCTGTTTTTTGATTATCGATAAGGCACCAAAATGTTGACAGCGGTAAGAAATTTATATCGTCGAAAAAAAAAATTTGTTTAAAATACTTGGCACAAGTGACGACAAAAAGTAAATTACAAATAATGGCCAAATAAGTTATCTCAGCGATTCTTTAATTGAAAATGACTTATTTTGGACGGAAAAAAGAATAAAAATTTCCTGAATCTCAGGACCAATATCTGTATGTCTTATTTACATAAAAAAACTTGGCTTTGAGACAAAAAATATTTTTCTTGTCTTTTTAAAAGACATCTTTATGACATCTTAAAGTTGTCTTCGTGCTACTTGGGGTATTATAAATATGCAAATTTACATAATTTAGCAAAGAACACAATGGCTTTTGATTAATTTAATCTTTTTTTTTATTGGAACTCATTATTTTTTTTATTTTCCTGGTATAAATATTTAGAGGACAAACAGAAATGTGGTTCTGACTGAGATAAAACTGAATCCGAAACTAATCTAGCGGCAGAAAGTGGTGTTTTTTCCTTAGTGAAGAAACTGATCAGTTTTTGTCAGCTTAATCGCATTTGTTTGAAATTGTTTTGTTTCGACTGGTATTGAAATTCGCAGTTTTAATCCAAATGATACGGAAATTTATTTGTTTACTTAATTAAATGCCACGTGGTTTTAATTGCAGGCGGTGGTGACAGTAATAAAGGTAAAAGTAAAAAATGGCGAAAGATACTCCAGTTTCCCCACATATCTCAATGTATTTATTTACGAGATAAACTTGGTAAGTTTCACTGTCTCTGATTTCATTTTAAATATTTTACTTAGTGATGTTTAACGATTTTTTTTTTTTGTATTTTGTAGATATAAAGTTTAGCTATGTTGTGGATCAACAACCAATAGGGCGACTGCTTTTCAGGCAATTTTGCCAAGATCTAAAACCTATTTATCATCGTTACAATCTCTTACTAGATGCCATTGAAAAATATGAAATTGAAATAGATGAAAATCGCACGGAATTAGCCAAAGATCTGTATGAACAGTATTTGAAGCATGAAGCTTCGGAGGTATCGGGTATTTTGAATGATTCGGTTATATCCCAGTGCGAGGAACGTCTAAGTTCTGGGGGTAAAGATTTATTTGTTCAAGTATCTTCAACAGTTAAAAATTATCTTGCCGGTGAACCTTTTTCGCAATTTCTCACGAGTTTCTACTTCTATAGGTAATTAATATTAATTTACTCACATTTAATATTTACGCTAAAATTGTACATAAACGTAAATATAACATGATAATGTATCTGAAGATCGGAACGTTTTTCGCGGAACGAAAACGAAAAGTAAATCTACTAGATCTAGATTTCTGAAATGTTTCGTACAGGTGCTAGTATGTCAGCTAAAAGTTGCAGGCCACCACTCCTATCACCTTTAAGCAGTCAAATTCCATATATTTTTTCATTTTCGTTTCCCGAAAAACGTTCCGATGCTCAGGTAAATATATAATATAATATAGTATGTTAGTGACGTGATTAGATATTTTTTATCTTTGTTGGGAAAGATGACAAAAAATCCCCAAAGAAATTTATAAAAGTACAGTAATCATTAACTAAATTCGCTATCCTGTTCCTCGGCCCATAGTACCCATAGCTTTTTGATGACTGAGTTGTACTCAACAACCTCTTTGATCTTAAACTCGGTTTATTACAGACAAGACCAAATTGTTCCAGTATTTCTGGGGAGTAAATCTAGCCATTTATGGTTTTGTAGAAAAATGTAAAATCAGCAACTTGTCTTCTGTAGGAAAATTTACTGATCTTAAATTGATCATACACTTCTTCGACTTTCATATTTAATCCCTTAGAGCGCATATAGAATGTAATATACTAAGGGTGTGCGAATCTTGTTCGAATCGAATATCGAAGAGTTCGAAAGATTAGAAATTTTTCCGAATTTTCAGTACATAATATGGTGACACGCTTAGATATCCGTGGACAAAATATCCGCAAAAAAATATCTATTGACAAAATATCCATCAGACAAAATATACGCGGACAAAAAATCTGTAGACAGAATATCCGTAAAAAAATTCAATTATTACGTCAATTTTTAGGATATTCTGTTTATAGATATTTTATTGTACACACAAAAAATTCGTGAAAAAAGAGCGCTATCTTTCACACAATTTTATGTATGTATCATTCATATGTATTTTCGCATGAAGTATTTAATGAATCAAATGATAAATGTTTATAAAATATGATTTTAATAACTTTCTTCTACTGTTATTTTAACTATGAAAATGTTGATCTAATGAATTCATATCTTTGGTATACCCATTTTCAGCATATTCTATCCGCAGATATTTTATTCATCGGATGTTATTTCCGCAGATATTTTGTTGTGTGGTTATTTTGTCTGCGGATATTTTGTTACGCAACGCATGATATTATTGCATCTGAAAAATATAGTACTTATGGCTTTATTAAATTGAAAAACTATTATATTATTTATACTTGTACCTGAAAATAGTCCATTTGATCATAAACTCAATGAACGTAAGATTTAAAAAAGTTCGAACAATTTAAACTACTCTAATAGTTCAAACTATTCGAATCTTTCGGATAATTCGAAGTTTCGAGTATTCGCACACCCCTATAATATACTTGTAGAGTTTAATGTGTGTTTTTTCCTCCTTGTCGACAAGAATATTGATGTAGGATGACCAAATTTATTTAATGGTATTATAATTAATTTATAGGTACCTACAATGGAAGTGGTTAGAAGCCCAGCCAGTAACTTACAAAACTTTCCGAATGTACAGAGTGCTAGGAAAAGGTGGATTTGGAGAAGTATGTGCTTGTCAAGTACGAGCAACTGGAAAAATGTACGCATGCAAAAAATTAGAAAAAAAACGCATAAAAAAACGCAGAGGCGAGTCCATGGTGTTGATAGAAAAAAACATATTACAAAAAATAAATTCAAAGTTTGTAGTGTCACTGGCGTACGCATACGAAACAAAAGATGCACTCTGTCTTGTATTAACAATAATGAATGGCGGTGATCTTAAATTTCATATATACAATATGGGTGGTGATCCGGGTTTCGATATAAATAGAGCGAGATTTTATGCCGCTGAAGTGGTTTGTGGTCTTGAGCATCTCCATCTTCAGGGCATTGTTTACCGTGATTGTAAACCCGAGAACATTCTTCTCGATGACCATGGACACGTGAGGATATCGGATCTGGGATTGGCGGTTGAAATATCTGAAGGTGATATGGTGCGCGGTCGAGTGGGTACTGTTGGTTATATGGCGCCAGAAGTTATTGACAATGAAAAGTACACCTTTTCACCTGACTGGTTCAGCTTCGGTTGTCTTGTTTACGAGATGATCGAAGGTCAAGCACCTTTTAGAGCTCGAAAAGAAAAAGTTAAACGTGAAGAAGTTGATCGACGTGTAAAAGAAGATCAAGAAAAATACTCGCACAAATTTACAGATGATGCTAAAAATTTGTGCCAACAATTGTTGAAAAAAAGTCCAAAGACTCGGTTGGGATGCAAATGCGGTAGATATGGTGCGAAGGAAGTTAAACTTGATAGCTTTTTTCAGTGTTTGAATTGGAAAAGAGTTGAGGCTGGTATGTGGGAACCACCGTTTGTACCGGATGTAAGTATTCATTAGTCATTGTTTAAATTTAGATTATTATTTATAGTAATGTAATAAATATTTTATAGCCTCATGCAGTTTACGCTAAAGATGTATTGGATATTGAACAGTTTTCAACTGTGAAAGGCGTTAATTTAGATGCAACAGATGATACATTTTACAGTCAATTTAATACTGGTAGTGTTTCAATACCATGGCAAAATGAGGTAATACTATTAAGTAATTCAATCAATGGATAAATTGATTATAATAATCAATAGTTTAAATTGTGTTAGAATGATAATGAATTAAATAAGGTTTTGTATTTAATTATTATAGATGATTGAGACTGAATGCTACAAAGAGCTTAATGTACTCGGGCCAAATTGTACACCGACGCCAGATTTATTAATAAATAATCCACTTACAAATAATGACAGCCATGGGTGCTTTCCCTTTAGAAGAAAAAAAAAACAAAATGCAAGAACAAGACAGATACCAATATCCGATGGACATTTACTTGAATTATCCCAGAGTCAAGGATCTGAATTACCAGCTAGCTGATAATCGTAAATTTTATAACTATTTAATATAAATAAGCACAAAATTATTATTTTAAATTAACGCACTTTTTCTATACTGTAAAAGTTTTATTTATTTAGCTGTTTACTTGCTAAATTTATTCAAAAATATTTTATTTAACTCGATATTTACTAATAATTATATTATTAATAGTAATCAATAATAATAATATTAATAAAATTAATTATTGGTAATATTAACAATAATAATAATAATACAAATTATAAATACAAATATATTAATACCAAATAAATATGTCCCGGCTAAATCGCACATTTATAATCGATAAATAAAACGTGTTTAATATTTAAATTATTATAAATTTAAAATTATAACGCACGATATTCTCACGTTCATTTATAAATAACAGTAAAAATTAATAAAACAAATAATTACTACACGGAAAAAAAATAAATAGTACAGGTTACTGTTCTGTGCAGTAATCGACAATAATTATAGAGAAAAATACATTTTAATATGACTGATTGATATTAGAACAGGAGTAAGTAATTGCTCAACACATACTATTACTTTTTAAACAGTAGCCAGTGATGTGCTACACAGTACATGAAATATATGACTCGTTACTGTTAAAATAGTCGTCGTTCATAGTTCAAAAGTATACAAACCTCTCAGTACAGCTTTTGTTGCTGTATAGAATACGAGAGCTTACTATTTAGTGACAGGAATGATTACTAAGATCTCGTAGTTCTCATTAACCTCCAGAATAGTACTCAGTCCTGTTCTGACATTAACTATTATTAAATTCATATGTGTCTCTAGTGTCAAGAATATCAAAGACACATATTAAGTTAGTAACTGTTCATATCAGAACAGGACTGAGTATGTACCTGAAGATCGTAACGTTTTTCGTGGAACGAAAATAAAAAAACATAACAGGGGTTATCAGATATTTTCGGCTGAGTTTTTTTCAGAAACAAAATCTCTAAATACAAAATACAGACCGCACATTGATGCACTATTGTTTAATCTAGCGAAGTGCGCTTAAATTGTTTGACAATATTCGTTTGTTTAAGAGAAAAACTCGGCCAAAGTTTCCATTTACTGCACAAATACAACAAAGATAGATAGTGCCGTTCGTGGACTAGAGTGTAATAGAGAGAGAAGTACGAACCCCTGATAATGAAAAGTTAAAAATCTACTGGATCTAGATTTTTGAAATGTTTCGCATAGGTGCTAGTGTGTCAGCCGAAAATTGCAGCCACTTAGGCAGTCAAATTGCTTACATTTTTTTCATTTTCCTTGCGTGTAAAACGTTACGCTCTTCAGGTACACTCAGTCCTGTTCTGACATGAACAATTACTAACTTAATATGTGTCTTTAATATTCTTGACACTAGAGACACATATGAATTTAGTAATAGTTAATGTCAAAACAGGACTGAGTACTGTTCTGGTTGTTAATGAGTACGAGATCTAAGTTATCATTCCTGTCACTAAATAGTAAGCTCTCGTATTCTATACAGCAACAAAAGCTGTACTGAGAGGTTTGTATACTTTTGAAATATGACCGACGACTATTTTAAAAGTAACCAATCATATGTTTCATGTACTATGTAGCACAGCACTGGTTACTGTTTAAAAAGTAACATTAATTTATTTAATGCCGTAAGATGGACGGTGGAGTCGAATTAGATATTTGCGATTTCCGACGTCGAAAAGCGAAAAATAATCATGGAAATGGATAAGGAAAATCCATGATTGTCCTCATTCATTCTCAGCAAATGATTCAAGTTTCGTACTTGCAAGTATTAAATTTCTTATTTATTGTTTCGAATATAATTTTTTTTTTTATTTACTCTCGTATTTATTGATAATAGTACGTGTTTAGCAATGACTTACTCTTGTTCTAATATGAATCAGTCATATTAAAATTTATTTTTCTCTACATTTTTTGTCTATACTACGCAGAACAGTAACCAGTACTATTTATTTTTTTCCGTGTATGCATTAAACTAATTTATATAGACAAAAAAATTAAACAGTAGCATTTTATAAAAAAATAAAAAAGCTACTGATTTTTAATTGATAGTGTCGAAAGGCTCAAAAAAAAATTGATTATAAATATTATGATAAATTAAACCTGTAATTATTGTGTAAATTTTATTTTTTACTATTGTTAAATTTTTTAAATCATTCCATTTTTTTACGATATTTGTTATTTATCGTTGTTATTAATTTGTTTTTTCTCTCGATGTAGCGTGACAGTTAAACTGACGAATTCCATAGGAATTATTATTATTATCTTTAAGTAACATTGTAGATTTATTAAATATTTATTAGTTTCGTAATTATTTATACCGATAAGGAAATAAATATTTTATTATTTCAACAAACAATTAATTGATAATATAAAAATAGAGGTAAAGAATAAAAGACGAGACGGTAAACCGTTAAGAATTTCAACCGTCCGTTTTAATAAAAAAAAAATAAACAATTCGTAATTATAGTGAATTATAATTGGTTGCGTAAAAAACAATTAGTTATTGATTTGGATCACATGAAATAGGCGTACCGAACAAATTAAATAAATATAAAAAAAAAAAAATAATAAACTAGCATTGCAATTAAACTACTCGAGGGATTTATAAACAATTATGGTCTCCGTGAGACTTTTGTGTTATGGCCTATTTGCGTATTAATTTTTTACGCATTTTTTTAAATCTTTACTTTTTTAAAGATAAAAAATTATTATTAAATATGATAATTAAAAATAATTCATTCAAAATTATTAAATGAATCAAATATACGATTCAACTAGTCACAGTATGTATGTGCATTATACTCATTAAAGTAAATATAAATAATTGCCCCACGTGCACTAATCACTGAACCAACAGTGCAAGCAATCACTTATTATATAACAACAAATATAATGATGATTGTCTTTAAAGGATAACAATAATAATATTAATAATAATAATAAAATAAAAAATAAATATGCTGGAGTGCATCCAAGGTGATTGGAATCACAATTTTTATTAATAAATATATTCAAACCAATTACTTATTGATGTCAATACAAACCAAATAATTTCTTGTAATTATTACGCTCTTTCAATAGTTTATACTCGAAGAAAAATACATTCATCATCGTAATTCTATGTTCGATAAAAAAAAAAAATGGTAAGACGTGATCGTATAAAATATTTTTTTTTTTTGTATTTATTAATTTTTTTTTTTAAATTAAATATGATTGTATTTAATGTTGATCATTGATCGTATAAAATAAATTATTTATGAACAAAATAATTACGTTTAAATTTTTAAAAATTTAGTTACAAATAAAATAATGATTGTGAATGTAGAAGACATCAGACAAATTTAAAATAAATAGAGTAAATAATTAAAAAATAATATTTATAAAAAATACATTCAAAGTAAAAGCCCCTATACCCGCTCAGTACCATTAGTCGCTCACTTTAACTATTTAATGCGTTTTTTATAATTTTTATGAAAAAAAATTTCAACTAAAAAAATTATTATTGATATATTATTATTTGTGAATCTAAATATATTAAAACATGTATTAAATTATTTGATAATAGGTTATAAATTTAAATTAAGTGACTCTTCAAAATCGCGCTCAGTCGGGAAGTTTTTACTTTTACGTTCGTTCGTTAGATTAAATTTAGACTACGTCAAATTTTTTAAGAATTGTTATAACTATATCTTATTAAATACATTTTTAAAATTCATGAAGTTTTATATTATGAAAGAATAAAGTAGTATAATTTATAAATTACTTTCCAAATCAATAAACTTATCATAGTTTAATTGATATTGTCTTTGAGCGATTATAGGGCCATATGTTGATCGAGTAATGGTACATCACAGCTTTTAGTGAGCGACTATGGCTACACTCAAGGACCTTATTTAAAAAATTAATAATAATTAATTATCAACATTATTCTCCAAACTAAAATTTTATTCTAATACTTAAGGGATAACGGTAACCGATTTTCAATTCAATTTTATTTACGGACAAACACTAGAAATCTAAAATAGAGAGTCTTTAGCGTTTTTTCAAACTTTAACAGAGGGCTAGAAATTTCGTATTTTCAAAAATTTGAATTCGTTTCCGAGAAAAATTGTTTTAAAATTCTCATTTACTTAACAAGTGCAACAAAAATAGTCCCGTTTATTTTTCTGAGTTTGAGAAAGAGGTCCGATAGCGTATCCCCTTAAAACTGCAAAAAATGACTATAAAAAAAAAATAGTTTTTCATTTTATTTATTAATTTATATCGAGTGATTTAATCTCACTCCAATGAAAAGTGAGCGGGTATAGGGCCTTTTACTTTAGTAATTTTTTAATTTTTTAAATGCGCATTTTTAAAAAATTTTTTTATTAATTATTTACTCTATTTATTAATAATTTTATATTTCTCTGATGTCTGCTATATTCATACTCATGTTAAATAAATTATTTGATTAAAAAAAAAAAAAAATTTTTGTATACTTTATGATTAAATCTGTCCATTTTTTATCAGCCATAAAAACATGTAATTTTGAATTAAGTTATGTCATTTTATGTAAAATAAATTTCTATGATTTTAATTAATAGGAAGGATAATAAATATGATAAAATAATAATAAGTGTCAACAAATAAAAAAAAAAACATTCATCAGATATTTTATTGATATTGATATTAATTTTAATTCCATTTTTTTTTCTCTTTTTTTTTACATATATATGCATTATTTTTTGCCGGACGAAAGTCAACACCAAACAATGAGGTAGTATATGTATTATATATATATTATATACACAATATATTGTCAATTATTTTTTAAAAATTTTTAATAGATTATCGCTTTTGTTCAGATCCTAAATTATTAATACATTTACTGATCCACTTGTTTTTTTTTTATTTTTAAAAGTAAAATTATTTTGTTGTAAACAAAAGCTGATAAAAAAAAAAAAAAAAAACACTACAATAAGATTTATAAAATTTAGTGATAATTTCTCGTCTTTAAGATAAATTATTGTCGCATAACAGTCATATCATTATAATTTCTATAATTATAATTATGATGATGAAATTTAAAGACGGAATTTAAAATAAAAAATACCTACGCACGTATTGTTTATTATTTATATAAATTAAGAACTGATTTACAAGAATATACTTTGTAGGCACTGTCTAAAATTCTAAATGATTTTTTTTCTCACTCATTCTCGCTCATCATTTTCTATTTTTATTTCTATAGATCAATCAGATAAAAAATATTCATTTTTTAGTTTATTTTTTTAAAAAAATAACAATAACGATATGTGTTAATATGATGAACTCTGAAATAGATAAGTAGTATATTGTTCAAATATATCAACAGAAATATATAAATGATATACACATACATTTAATCGCCTCTTTCGCATGATGGACTTTCTTAATTCTGTTTTGCTGGCAGTCAATTTTCATTATATGTATTATTGTTATTTTTTTTTTGCTTTGTTTTGTTTTTATCTGAGTAATTGTAATTGTAACTTTAATTAGAACACTTAAAAATACGTTCATAATCTCATAAATTTATGCGTTTTAAGATGAAGTGATTTAACATACTTGTTATTTAACATTTCCTTACAATATATCACTTCGTCAGTCAATACAATTAAATAAAATAAAGTATTTATCATTATTATTATTATAAAATTAATTATTTAAAAAGCACAGGCTGCTATTAATACCAATCGTTCGACAAATAAATATAGATGGCTGGTATTTTCTATCTATCGAATGATTTTTAATGTATTGTTGATGTATAATTAAGCTCATAAGTAATTAAAAAAATATATCGCTAAATACATTGCCTGGGTAAAAAAAAAATTCGTTCCTCACAGGGAAATTCAAAAATTGAAACAATTCTGAACTTTGAGTTGAAGATTTTTGAAACTTTAAAATAATTAGATGTGTGAAAAATTTTCAACTATAGTATGGACTTTTCTTGCGGGTTTATAATTTTTTTGAAATTTTTTAAGCAAAATTGATTTGAATTGATAATTTTGTGAGTTCATAAAAAGTTCCAATCACTCATTTTTTGGACTATTTTTGAACAAGTCAAAAAGTGAATAAAAAACTGACCTTCCCAAAAAATTTCAACAAAAGTAAAAAATTGTTAATAAATATTTTTAACTCATTTTTATTTTTGTTTTTCCTCAAACCTGAATAATTTGGGTAAGAGTCATAAATTTTCATAATTCCTTTTTAGTAGATTTCATAGAAATCCAACTATTGCGAGCTGAGTCAGGAAATGTATATGGTCCAAAAGTTTATATATGTATGTATATATTTATACATTTATATATTTATACGATAGAACGCGACTTGGCACGACGATAACGGCCAAAATTCTTAACTGATCTCAATGAAACTCAGCACACATTTTCTGTGGACGATTTTCGAGATCAAGTTCGAAGATGACCAAAATCGATGAATTAATTTAAAAGTTAAAGCATTTCAAAATGTCAAAAATTCATATTTTTACTGATTCTTTCTTCGATAACTTTGGAGTGTGACAACTTATCGAATTTCTTCAAAATGCATCTGAAAGCTTTTTAAATAAGCTTTAATTTTTATGCCTATATATATTCCTAGACCAAAGAAATTACTCATCTTACTACTCATTAAATGAAATTTTGCTATTGCATTCGTTTATGATGATGTTCAAAAAAAACTTTTTTGTGGTTTTCTCAATACCTCCGATTTTGTCTATTCTTTTTACATATATATCTATTTATACATGTAGATATCATGAAATCTCCTTCCATTTTAGCTGCCGAACGCCTTGTTTTTTTTTTATTATTGTTTTTCAAATCCAAAAAATTGTCAAATCAAATTATTTTTGCTCAAAAAATAAAAATAAACGCGCCGGAAAAGCACAGTCGAAAATTATTCACTTTATAACTTTTTCAAAGTTTTAAAAATGTTCAACTGAAAGTCCAGAATTATCTCAAATTTGGAAGTTCAGCCATGAACTTTTTTGGAATTAATTTTTTTTACGCGGTTGTTTATAAGAAAAAAAAATAAATTTTTATTTCTTATTTAAAAATGAGGATAATCAATTAATAAATTAATTAATTAAGTAGTGCGTAGGAAGTTGTATTTGAGGCCGTTTTTAATTTACACTTGAGCAGGTTTCGATTTGCCTACGACCACCATCAATTTCTGCATCAGCCTCGTAGTCCCTACTGTAACATAAAGAAATATAATTTTAGTATTTATCGATAAGTTAAATTACATAGATTTGCTTCGCATATTTTTAGTCATAAAAAATATTTTTTCAAGTTTTTTTTTTTTTATTACACCAACAGGTTTTGATAATGTTTTTTATTAGGTGTAGATAAAATTTGCAATGCAAAAAAAACTGAAAGATTATTTTTTATGACTAAAAGTAAGTGAAACTACATAACAGATAATTATATGGACATAAATATTAATAACATATTATTAAGTATATTTATGAATAGATAGTCACTCAGAGGCTTTAAAAATCAAAAAGTTATAAATACAATGAGAGATAATAGATATACAAGTTTGGTGCAATTAAATATTACTAGCTCACTGTGTGCTGTGTTAAGAGTTTTGTGTGATAAAATTTATAAAGAATAAAATAAAGAAGATAATTATGTATAGTGTTTTAAAAATAAAACCTGAGACTTTGGTCCAACGACTATCATTGTCTTCTGGAAACATTGAGTGACTGCGCCTGTAGAAATTATTATTTTGATTATGATTATGATGATGAATAATTAAAATTATATAGGGAAGAGAGGGGCAAAACGGGGTACTCCCAAAATTTTATAAAAAATTTCCTTTTTTAGAATGTTTTTTAAATATTCCAAAATCACTTGTAATAGTATATTACATACCTAGGCTAGTAAAATAAGAAAAGTCTCAGAGCACATGTAATTGTTGGCCGAGGCAAAGCCGAGGTTGACAAACATGTGGTCTGAGGCTTTCATTTTTACTGGCCAAGGTGCGTGTACTATTTTTCTGCTCGACGAAGCCGGAAAGTTGCAACTTCGTTCAGGGCAGCGACCCGAAAGTTGCCACTTTCCAGCCAAAGGGCAGAAAAAATAATTGAGCATTATTTTGAATTTTTTTTTAAAGTTTTCGAAAAATTTTGTTGTAAAAAAATAGAATGAAATCAATTTGATTTTTTTTCTTATCAATTTACAATAAAAAAACTCCCAGTATCAAATTACTCCAGATGTATTTCAATAATAAACTTGAAAATATTTACAATTTTTGAAATTCAATTTAACTAATTTGAAACTTGTTAATTAACTTCTAACAATTTTTTAATCTATTACTTTAAGAAACATATAATTGCTTTTTTGAAAATATCTTCTTTGGAATCAAAACTAACTTAAATCTTTTACTTTAAAGTTAATAATAAATAGTGATTAGCAAATAAAAAATTAACAATTTAAAGTAGACGGTTAAACTTTTTTAAAAATCGAAAGTGTCAGTCAAAAAATGTTAATGACTTTTGTTTCATGATAAAAACTATACAAAAATTTTTTTTTCTTCCTTTGCATCCAATAATTATGAGAAATGCAATTATTCTTTATGTAAATTACTTACAAGAAAATTTAGTTTAATCAAATTTATTTAATATCTAGAAATTTTTTTCACCTTTTTTAGGGCTATCCCATTTTCCCGCAAAAAATGAAAATTTTTTTTTAATGAAAGCTAAAAATTTTTTCTATTTACTTTGAATATTATTAAAAAAAAAAAAGAATTAACATAATTGAGTCCCTGAAAGTATTTCTTTAAGTAGTCCGTTTTGCTCCCCACCCCTTTAAATAAATTTAAACTCATAATAAAATTAATTGTGATAAAATGAGTATGATATTAAATTTTTATTTAAATTATTACTTACCAACTGCATTGGTGAAACATTTCGGTTTCGATTTCCAAGAAATAAACAACAGGTATACAGGTACAGCGGAAAATATCATAAGACAACCGTATCCTGTTTCAACAGGACTTGCCCACATCGGCACAATCGTAACAAACAGAGTAGCCAGGATGTAAAATATTGGGAATATCAAGTTTACTTTTATTGGTCGTGGTAAATTTGGCTGAGCCCACCTTAGCCAAGGTACACATAAAACTGATACCCCTATACTTAACTAAAAATTATTCAAAAAAACTTATAAGTAGGAGAAATTCAAATATTTTTCTGATTACTTCAGTATAATATTTTGTTAGATTAATTTTACATAGACAAAGTATTAAAGTTAGCGAGCTCTGTACGACAATTTCTGGTCACGTTATCAGTTACTAAGAGGAAAATCATGCACATGACTTTGATAATTGATTACATATAAATTGATAAACAAACAAGATTTTAAATATTATTATTAAAACTTCAATTTTTTTCTGTCAAAATTATTTTTAAAAATTGAAGTTAAAAAACAGAAACAAGAAATAATAAAATTTATAAATAATAAAATATTTAAAAATAATAAATGCAAACATACCCAAGTTGCAAATCCAACGTAATTTATTAAACCATTAATATTTGACGAAGTTAAATAACACATTGATAAAAGTGCCTGGAATTAATGATAAAATAAATTAAAATTGAATAAATTAATATTAAATAATTTGCCTGAAACGATTAAAATGTCTATAAATATATAATAACTTGGTAGTATAAAGTAAAAGTTATTACCATGCAAATGACAGCAGGAGCAGGAGTTAATCTCGAAGTTTGTATCATCGTAAGAATTTCCGGCATTTGTCCTTCACAAGCACCCGCATAAAATAATCGTGATGAAGTCAAGAGTATTCCATTGACGGCACCAAATGTCGAGAGGGCAACGAATACCGGTATCGTCCAGGCCATCATACCAAAAAGATTATTCGCAAATGTCTGTAATAATTACATACAAGCAAACAAGACTTACTAAGTGTATAATTATAAATGTTATTTATTTTTTATTTTAGGCCAAGTAAATATTCATGAGAGAATAAAATTACAAGGAGAATAATAAAGTATTAAATGGTATGTGGATAAAGTAAGATAATTAATACTTACAACCGCGACAGCTTCACTAGACAGTACTTGTTTAGGACTCAATGTCGTGTAAAACGCAACGTTGGTCAAGACATAAACGACTGTACAGAGAGTACATGAAATGGCAATAGCCCTCGGGAGATTTTTAACAGGATCTTTGAGCTCTTCGATTATAAAATTCAGGTAATTCCATCCATTGTAAGCAAATAAACCCGAGTAAAAACTAAGAGCTATTGACGTAACTTCAGTTTTTGTACCGTCAAAGTTAAAATGCTCAGTGTGCCCTTTAATTTATAAAATATATATTTAAAATTATTACTACTTATTAGATTAATTTGAATTGACTTGTGAAATTTATCACAACGAAGCTTTATACTTTGTATACTTGTTTTGTTCCGTTTAAATTTTAAATAGTTCAATTTATTGTGGTGATTCTTTTTAACGTCCGATCGAATAGCACATAAAGTTCTTCTTATAATTCTATACATACAGACATTACTTGATTCAATTTTATGATTGGACAAATTGTCACGTCCGGCTACAGAATTACGCTCAAAGGAATATAAAACCAAGAAGTTATTTGTACTTATAATATGTATACATAAAAAATAGCTCATTATTTTATTATCGCGATTAAAAAAAATAAAAAGCTCCGTTTTCTTGGTAATAAATTTTTATTTATTTAATATAAAGTTATAATTTATAAAACAACTTTTACATACCTTTGCAAAGTTGATATGCACCAGCACTTATGATTACCAGTAGAGCTAGTAATTTTGCATACGTGAAAACATCTTGAACTCTTGTTGCCCATTTAACGTCCCAGCAATTTACAAATGCCAGTGTACCTATAAAAAATAATTCAACCATAAGTTAATTATATATCTAGAAGTAGGTTTATTATTTAATTATATATTTGTTTTGTTGATTTTTATTTTTAAATTATAAAACAAACACGATATCCTGATAGACATAAATATTTTATTACTTTTGTAATTGAAAAATAAATATAAAAAATATATATATTAATTAACTTTATGTAATCTATTAAGTTGAGCTGTTAATTTAAAAATTGCCTCGTAAATCTTAAGTGATTCGATAATAACACTTACATATACAAACAACAGCAAGCAATCTAGCAGCATCTTCTGGAGGTGAACAGTCCGGAAAGAATGGTTTAAGAACGTAAATACTAAATGTCAGTGCAACAATTGCTTGACTGCAAGGTCGAACAATCATGCATTCAACCCAAAGACGTACAAATGCTGCAAATGGTCCGAATGTTTCCATTATATATGCATAATCTGCTCCAGATTTTTTAATCATACATCCTAATTCTGCGTAACAATAAGCTCCGACCTATTTTTTTTTTTTTGTAATTAAATTAAATTTGTTATTAAGTGAAATAAAAAAAATTCAAATTATTTTAGTATTCTTCCATGAAAAAAATTTATAAAAAAAAATATATAAATATGTATAAAAAATATATTTTTAATCGTTAACTTTTAGCCGATTTTCGTATATATTTTATATACATTAAATATATTAAAAATATATAAACAATACATGTATGAACATATGAAAGAAATATATATCAAATATATAATTTTATTATATTTTTTTTTATGTTGTTTGTTAAATTAAAAATATATTTTTTATATTTTAATAATTATATTTGAAATATATTTAAATTACGTTTAAAATATATACGAAAAGCGGCCAAAAGTTAGCTATTAAAAATATATTTTTTATATATATTTTTTATGTATTTTTTATATATTTATTTTTATATTTTAACATTAATGTGAATATAGCAGACAGACAAATTTAAAATTATTAATAAATAGAGTAAATAATTAATAAAATAAAATTTTTAAAAAACGCGTATTTAAAAAATTAAAAAATTAAAAAGTGAAATTTTTTTTAAATATTATTTTTTAAATTATTTACTCTACTTATATATAATTTCAGATTTGATGCCTGCTACATTCACACTCATATTGTAACGTATATTTTTTTTATAAATTTTTTCCATAGGGGTTCGTACCATTGAAAATATTCCTGATGCGGTCCAAACAATAAGAGCAACATTAGTACTTCCTGTGTGCATAATAACACCAGTGGGACTAACAAAAATTCCTGAACCAATAATTGAACCAACAATTACTGTTATTCCATTAAGAAGAGACATTTTAGCTTCCAGTTTTATTTCGCCATTATCTTCTTTATTGTCGGCATTATTAATGGCCAGTGAATCGTAAGATCCTTTTCCATTTTTAATGCTACCTTTCGTCGACATTTTTGTACTATTTCTATAGAAACAAATTTCAAACTGACAATTCAATAACAAATATTATGCATTATTTTTAAAAAATTACTAAAGATAAGGATATATAATATGATAAATTTTAAATGCCCATGAAAAACTGACTCACTGACTTCATGAGCGTATTATCATAATTTATAATAATAATAATAACAACATACTCAACAACACTTGTATTGCTTATTATCATAAAGATAAATATTAAGTGTAGCAATAATTATTTCAGTAGTTCGATTTAATGATTACGATAAATACTACACTATTTTATTCCTTTAAATTAAGAAATCGATTACCTTAAAAAATGTAACAGTGAAATCACTGCGGACTAGGCCGTAATTTTTTTTTTATTTTATTGTTATTTCTTCTTTTCAACTCTGAATTGAAACCAAAGTGAAGAAATAAATCACACAAAAAAGTGAGTAAAATCACGAATCGTTTTTTATTTCACAATGACATTATGTAAAAGATAAAAAAAAACGTTTAAACTGAATGAAAGATTGGGCTCGAAAACTTGCGTCAACTAGTGATAGTTCTGATATAACTGGTGACGCTGTGAGAAAATCAATACACCACGTGGATCAACGACTTTACGATTTTTTATTTTAATTATTCAAAGATATACGTCACAACATTCATTAGACAATAAATTATCATTTGATAACAATTTCTATAAATTAAAAAAGAATAAAAACATGTTATTGACATACTCGGCTCCGATTTTATTAATAACTACATAAATTAACATTTGAAATTAAATAAATTAATTTTTAATTGTTTAATAAATAATTCTCACCTGTGCAAACAATTAAAATATAAATTTATAAAATATATTCACCACTAAAATTTAAATTTTAAATTAAAACTTGTAATTTTTAAAAAACGAATAGTAGTTTGAGATCACATATGAGTTGGATACTGAGATGAACCGATGTAACGGTTTATTACCCAAAACTGTACACGTTTTTATACCTATCTATCTATCTATCTATCTATTTCTCTATCTATTCTTTCATCTATCTCCTAATTCGAACCGCACGTAAAAAATACCGCTACTCTTTCTATCTGTTGAGAGTTTCTGCGCTTAAAACGCGACCGTCTCTGGACTTAACGCGCTCAATACAGCGCCCGTTTACGTATATAATATTGGAGAAAAGAGAGTAGAGAGCAAGAAAGAACAGAATGGACAGAAGGTCGGGGTGCGATATACCGAGAGGGGAGGATGTGAGAATGGAGTAAAAAAATCGAAAAATAGATAAAAGGTCTTTGAGAGTATTTGAGGGGAGAAGGAGGACGGGGGTTGACAATAGATCTATTTGTTGAGTTTTAATACGCATTCAATATTTTTCTATTGGTTTATAAATACTGTTTACTTTTCGTCAGTATTATTATGTATATTTGTTACGCAACCTTTGGAATAATTTACAAAAATCAATAAATTTGGGTTACTCATTTTACAACAGCTCCAATATTATACAATTCATTTATAATTTCATTTTAAGTAAATAGTTAATCATTTTTAGTCTTTTAAATTACTCTGCATTTATTTAAAATTTATATTTTCATCTTAAAAATGATTGACATGTAAATTATAAGTTCAAAATTTTTTTCATAAATTTATCATTACTTTGAATAAATAATTGATTTATAAAATAAACATTATCGAAATAATTAATATAGCTAATTGATAGCTAAAGTTTTATCGTAAATTCTAACAAAATAAAAAATATATTTTGTAAGATAAAAAAAAGTGCTAAATTTGCAGATTTACTAAAACTTTATTTTTCTTTTCATATCAGTATTATCTTCGAGCAATTTATAAAACCAGCAATTCTTCGAGCTGATCTTGACAAACCAGACAATTCTACAAACGGAAAATAGATATTTATCCTCATGAATATTTATTAATGTTTATATTTTAAATAATAGTCATTCCATGAGAATCATTGGCGTCACATCTTTTATCCGCTTACGCAGACAATTATTATTGCAATACTTTTATTTATTTAGTTTTATCATTATTATTAAATGAGAGTAGTTTAATAATATATATCATAAATGTCATCACTCTTATTACGAATTATTTATTGTACTAACGTCCTTCATATCTAAATAATTAATTGCTCTGTTAAATGTGTTATGATTTCAATTAAATTTATAATTACTGCAATATATTTTATAAAATCCAGTATTAAAACATGTTTTTATTTTACTTAGTTAATATACTAGTATATATTATTTTAACACATTCATAGTGATAACATACATATACGTGTAAAACCATTCGACTGTAAAAATTAGTTATCAATATACTTTTATTTTATTTTCATGTCAACATATTACCTATATATTTATTTCATATTATAGAAAATAAGTTTTTATGTTTATTTCAAAAATTTAATCAGTGTAAAAATTTGAAAAAAAAAAAAAATTATATTTAAAATTGTAAGTTAATAAAGGGCGCACTGATGAGATTTTCCTTGAAATTAAAAGCAAATTAATAGAAATTATTGACAAGTTTAAATCAATCAGAAATATGAAATTTACATTAACTCATTTGAGTACTTTATCTATAGATTATTTAAAATTTCCAAGTCATAGATGCCATCAAAATTAAAATCACAATATAAGTCTATAAGTCAATTAATTTTAAATAACATTTATTTTAAAGCTGATAGCTATTTTTAATATCATGATTAATTTACGATTATTTTTCTTTCATGTACATGTAATTAGTTGTTAAATATGAGAAATTTCGTAACAAGACTTCAATAATCTCACAATTATCAAAAACTAATTAAGGTTTTTTTAAAAAAAAGTTAGTATGGTATTTTAAAAATTTTTTGAATTCAAATCCAACTCAATTTCTTGATTAATCACATAGAATAAATATTTTTAAAAAGTCTATTGTATTTTCATTGAAGATTATTTTTTAATTTTTTTGAGTCTCCCTGATTAAGAAAAATTATTTGGAATGATTCACAATTATTTGAAATTATTTAAAACAATTTGAATCGGCTAATATATAGATATACACTTAACAGGAAGCAAATCATTTTTCTTAATCAGGGCTATGAATAAATCGATTTTTATGTAAAATTGATTAATTTATTAAATTTCCATGACAATGATCTTTGAAAATCGAACAAAATTTTTTAAACTGCATTCTTAGACATTACCCCCCCCCCCCCCCCCATTTAAAAAATACGTTGATTACTTTAACTGTCGTAACTGAATCGAAATTCAATTAATTGATTAATTTAAAAAAATGGAGCATTCGTTTCAGAAAAAAAACCTAGTTGTAATTTTTCTAGGATATAAATTAAAAAAAAATTAATTATGTTTGTTTTAAATAAACTATTTAACGAAATTTTTCAAATAAATTTAATCTTACAAAATTATACATTTCTAAGTATAATATCCCAAGTAGGATACTTGGCTTTGTGACATCTATAAAGATAGCAGTTTTGAAGCAGTTTTTTGACCTACCGATAAGACACCAATATGTTGACAAAATAATCAGAAATTTATGTTACCGAAAAAATATCTGCTTAAAAGACTTGACACAAGTAATGACAAAAATTTAATTACAAGTAGTAGTCAAATAAGTCATCTAAGCGATTTTTTAATTGAAATTACTTTTTTCAGATGGAAAAAGAAGAAAAATTTCCTGACTCCTAGGAACAACATCTGTATGTCTTTTTTATAACAATAACAATAATACGTTTATTTATTTAGAAGCTACTTTACAAAAACTATTTTTCTGAATCAATTTTTTTGCTTTTATAATTTCTTTTAGCATTCGCTTAAAACAATATAATCAATATTCTGTCTTTTTTTTTTAAACATTCAGAAAATTCATAATAATATTTAAAATTATCGTACGTTAAACAATTTTTTGCTGCATGAGTTCACGTATGCAAGATATTAATTAATAGTCCATTTCGAGTATTATAACAGCGCTTGTCATCTAGTTTTACAATGTTGTTATAAATGTATTTAGGTTTTGTTTATAATGATTTTGTGTATTAATATGCAACAATTATAAATCATCCATTCCCTGATTTAATAAAATGATTTAATCCATGCTAAGTGTATATCTAGGGTAGAGGTACCATTTGAGGCCACTGCTCCATTTTTGGACATTTAATATTTTATTTTAATTAATGGAAAAGAGTAAAATAAAATTTCCATTTGAATAGTGGAACAAAAGTATTTCTGAACACATTTAAAAAATTAATTATCTGATTGTGACTTTTACGAATTAATTTATTTAAATTTTTTACGTGTCCAAAACTGGCCCTAAAGTTACCAAAAATTGTATCTCTACCCTACATATTAGTCGATTCAAATTATTTTAAACCATTTCAAATTGTTTCAAGTCATTTCAAATTCAAATAATTTTTCAGGGTTGTTTGATTTTCATCCATCCCTTTATATAAACAAAATTGGCTTTGACACAAAATAAAATTTGTCTTGTCGTAAAAATTTTATTGAAATTTATTTAAGTAAAGTTTAACTGCATACTGATAACAACTGTCAGTAGTTTTTTCTATTCAAATTTATTTTCTTGCGACATGATAACTACGTTTTTTTATTAATTAATGCTTTAATTTTTTAAAATTATAATTATAATTAATTAATTAAATTTTAATATAGTCATGACATTTCAGTCATTGGATATTTTTAAAAAACGGATTGCAGGTACCGTCTAAAAATGGCTAAATTCCAATAATTAAAAAAAAACGCGGGAATTTGAATCTACATTATCGACATGGAAAGATTTGAGCGCCGCCTAATTTAGTTTGAGAGCTGACGCTGCTGCTCTTCTTTCTTTACGTTCTTTCCTTTCGTGAATTTATCACCGAAACGATTGTTAATGTAAGTATCTCATATTTATTTGATATATTTTAAATACTTATAGATTTAAATACCTCAATTATCGCTCAAATTATTCATTACTTATAACTTTATCAAAGTGACTAAAAATTTTAAATAAAACGTGTAAATTTGATTGGATTTAATTTAATTTTAAAATTTACCACGTGCATGAAATGTTTGGTTAAGAAAGCTTGCAATTAAAAATTTAATAACTGTAATTATTATTACAAATAACTTGATTACTAGTATTAAATATTTCAATTAATTTTAGCGTTTTTTAAAAATAATTTTTAGTAGAATGATAGACTTTATTTAATTAAATAAAATAATTATTTGATTTTAAAAGATGGCGGACACAGCTCCAGCCACCCGAGGTGGTTTCCGTGGCGGTTTTGGCTCTCGAGGTGGAACTGGCGATCGTGGTGGTCGTGGAGGCCGTGGACGAGGTGGTCGCGGTCGTGGACGTGGACGTGGTCGTGGCAAGGAAGACCAGAAGGAATGGATTCCAGTGACCAAGCTTGGTCGTTTGGTAAGAGACGGAAAAATCCGTTCTCTAGAAGACATCTATCTCTTCTCTTTGCCCATCAAAGAGTTCGAAATCATTGACCAGTTCATCGGGCCATCACTTAAAGATGAGGTCCTTAAAATTATGCCTGTACAGAAACAAACCCGTGCTGGTCAACGTACTCGTTTCAAGGTATGTTGATTTTATTTCATCAATATTTAGTATCAATCAGATTCAAAAATAATTTCAAGATTTAACTGATGAAATTAAAATTTTACAGGCTTTCGTAGCTATTGGAGACAGCAATGGACACATTGGTCTAGGAGTCAAGTGCTCCAAAGAAGTTGCTACAGCTATCCGGGGTGCTATTATTTTAGCTAAGCTGTCAGTAGTTCCAGTACGTCGTGGATACTGGGGTAACAAGATCGGTAAACCCCATACTGTACCATGCAAAGTCACTGGCAAATGTGGATCAGTACAAGTGCGTTTGATCCCAGCACCCAGAGGTACAGGCATCGTGTCTGCTCCAGTTCCCAAGAAACTTTTGCAGATGGCTGGTATCGAAGATTGCTACACATCAGCTCGTGGATCAACTTGTACTCTTGGTAACTTCGCTAAAGCAACCTACGCAGCCATCGCCAAGACCTACGCTTACTTGACACCTGATTTGTGGAAGTTCATGCCACTCACAGAAGCTCCATATGAAGAGCATGCTGACTGGTTGTCAAAAAATCATCGGGCTGTTACTGGTCAAAGAAGCGCTGATGCTGTTTAAATAATAACTTCTAATGGTTATCATTAATAAATGAATCATGGCGATAAATTATCTGTTTGCTATTAAATTTATTTTAATTCCTTATTTCCTATAATTTAACTATTTTTATTTAATTCATTTTACAGTAAATTTACAATCGCATTTATAATTCAACTGGTTTTTGGTTCATTATTATAATAATTGATATTTAAACTGAAAAGTATGAACACTTTTTAATATTAAATTTCGTTAATTATAATTTTATTTAAACAAACACTTTTTTAAGTAGCTACTGGCTTTTTAAAAATTTATATTAACCCGCCATTTTTAAATCATTTTATTAAAACAAAAGTTTACATACAAAATACATGCAATTTAGAATTAAATTAAAAAAAAAGTACAGCTGCAATTTTAAAAAAAATTACATTAGATCGTAATTTAAAAATTAACGACAACCCTGCTTTGACATTTGACGACAGTAGAGCACTACCTCTCCGCTTCGCGCTCGAGGTGTGCAATATTTCTTTCTTTAGTAAGTTCATAATTAATATTTGTCTATTTCAAATTTTAATTAAGGGTGGACAGTACTAACCGAATTTTACTTTTCTAATTAGGTTTGGAATAATTACGTCACTCGAATGATTAAAATTTTCCGAAAAAGTTTGGCTTCTACACTTTTTCGGAAGCTAAAAAAATTTATTAATAAATTAAAAGAAAAGTAAAATTAGATGAGTACTGACCAGCCTTAACAATTTTTAAATTTACATTTTTAGGGCGTTTTCAAAATTTATATTCACCCGCCATTTTTAAATAATTAGAAAAAAAGTGTACAGGCAAAGTACATGTAATTTAAAATTAAATTTCCTGAAATAATTTTCAAAAAATTATGATCCTGAAGTCAGTAGACAATCCAAATTTTTTCGATTCATTTAGATCAAATAAATTACAGAAAAAACTGAAAATATGCACAAGTAGAAAATTAAAAAAAACTACAGCTGCAATTTTTAAAAAAATTTAATTTAATCATAATTTAAAAACAATTCTTTCTTTAATGAGTTAATAATTAATATTTGTCTATTTCAAATTTTAATTGACAATTTAAAAATTTACATTTTTAGGGCGTTTTCAAATTTTACATAAGCCCGCCAGTTTCAAATAATTTTATTATCTAAACCAAAAAACAAAATTAAAAATTCATTTTTCCATCTAAATATATACCAAAAAAAAAAAAAAAATTTACTCATTAATTAAATCTTAATTGTCCTTTTAATAAGCTTATAATTATAAATTATTTGTTAACTGTCAGTTTCTCAAACTCCACCCTAGATGTCCCTACTATCTGACTGAATGACGTAATAAACATACATTTTTTTAATCAACTCATATATATATACATATTTCATATGCACACATATCTTGAGCACCAGCACACAACAAATCTCCCATACTCAATCGACATTGTGTGTTGCTTATTTTTACCGTACTCACGTCCTTTTTATTATACTATTTTTTATAACACCCAAGTGCGATACAATAATATATCAGTCACAACAAAAAATGATCATTAAAGTTATTCAATAGCCATAACAATGACAGTGTGGAGAAAAAAAGACGGCTACAATGCCGTAGGTGAGTTTAATTATTATTTTACATTTAAATAATAATTTTTTATTTACAATAATTATAAATAAATAAATATATATATTATAATGTAATACTTGACGTCAACATCCTGGGTGGTGCCTTCAGCACTTGTTTAATCGACAATTAGATCTATAATCACCAATTGATGATTAAGCTATTTTATTTTATTTATTTCATTTTTTATTTTTTATTGCAGCTATATATAATTACTGGCACCATGGAGCACACGGTCTTAATTTAACAGTAGGGGACGTAGTTGAAATCATAGGTGAATGTGATAATTGGTATTACGGTAGAAATAAGCACAAGGGATCCAAGGGTATATTTCCTAAATCGTTTGCACACATACCAGTACAGACAATTAATTATGATGTGTTGATGCATGAAATAACAAGTGTATTACGAGAATGGGGACATCATTGGAAACATTTATATGTTGTAAGTAATAATAACAATAATCAATCAATCAATTTATACATTTATTTATTCATTTATTTATTTATGAGCGACTTAATTTATTTTCGTACCGCGATATTTAATTTTTTTTTAAATTTTTATTTGATATTTTAAAACTCCAGTGACTGGGGTATGAGTCACTAACTTTCTATGTCATTTAAATTCATCGTGGATGACCAAGCGAGTAGATATTTTTTTTTTAACTTAAAATATTCCATGACTGATAAAAATCTTGAGGTCATTAATTGCAAATGTTAGATGTAGAGAATATGACTTTAAATTGCAGATAAATTCACCGAACTTTGGTGCAATTCAGCAACAAATACTAGAAATGATTGGCTACAGAAGCAAAATATCAAGCGGGACGTTGACAGTTGATGAATTGAAAGATGTAAAACGTTTGGCTACGGCGCGAATAGACGCGGGAAATCAGCTTCTAGGTCTGGATATGGTTGTGAGAGATGACCAGGGCAATATACTGGATCCCGAGAAGACTAGTACAATCCAGCTGTACTATCACCATCAAGTAGCGTCCGAAAGAATAAGAACGACGACAACTGATACTAAAAAAAAGTCATTGAAACCACAAGTACCTGTGTATTCTCATATATTTTTTGTAAGCGTGCGTAATTTTGTCTGCAAGATGACTGAGGATGTCGAGTTACTTCTAACTTTGTACGATAGCAAAGAGGGAAAAGCCATCTCGGAAAATTATGTTGTGTCTTGGAGCAAAGAAGGTTTGGCGCGTGACATCGACCAGCTCCACAATCTCCGCGTTTTGTTTACTGATCTTGGATCCAGAGATTTGACACGCGACAAAGTTTATCTAGTTTGCTATGTCATACGTGTCGGCGGTATGGAACCCAGAGAAATAGATCACCGACGTTCAAGTGTCGTCCAAGCAAACGTTAAAAGTAAAAATTATTCAGACAGCATGAGAAGACCTTTTGGTGTCGCTGCGATGGACATCACTTTGTATATTACTGGGAAACTTGAAGGAGATGTTGAGCATCATCACTTTATACCTTTTGTTCAGTAAGTTATTTAAAATTTTATTTTTTTTTATTCGAAATCATTATAATTATTCGCATGGTGGCCACATTTCTGGAAAATCTGGAAATGTCAGGAAATTTCGTCACAAAGCTGGAAAAATTTTTACTTTATTTTTTTTTGGCTGATAAAATCCGATAAATTTTTTTTTCTGTCAAATAAATAAATATTTTCAATGATTTAATTTTACTACGTATGGTCTGGGAATTTTTTAATTATTTGACTGGAATACCTGGAAACGTCAGGGAATTTAAATCTCAAAAATCTGTGGCTACCATGATTTAGTTAAAAAAAATTATTTAATAATTAATTTTTTTTAAATATTTTGCTTTGTTTTTTTGTTTGTTTGTTTGTTTTTGTTTTATTTTAAACCAGATGTTGTGAGAAAGAAAGTTTGGATGGTACGTTACGCAGAATTCTTGCCCAAAAAGACACAAGTATACAAAAAAATAGCGGTAACAGTAGTAATAATCATGTAGGAGGTCAAGGATTATGGGCGAGTTTAAAATTACTGAGAGGCGATACTAAGCAGGTATTATTTATATTTTTATTTAAATAGATTCTTGTTACTAATGCCTGATCTTGTATAACATTAGATTATTTAGCTATGGTAAATTAAATTATTTAATGACATTTTATGGGCTGGGTTTCATTACAATCTTTTAATGATAACCAGGTTCAATGCCCTCACATCCTTCATCACTCATTGTCGCATGGAAATTTTATTTAAATAGTGACCTTGAGGCATCAGTAACACAATCTTGTAATTTAATATTAATACAATTCATATTAAATATTTATTATAATTTTTTTTTGTCTAGGTACGCGAAGAATATCCGCATCTAGTCCTTGGAAATGTATCAGTCGCGCGTAAAATGGGTTTCCCTGAAGTAATATTACCTGGTGACGTTCGTAATGATTTGTACTTGACTCTAATCAATGGAGAATTTAGCAAAGGTTCCAAGTCGACGGACAAAAATGTACAGGTGACAGTGAAAGTATGTAATGAGCATGGAGTGGCAATTCCTGGGGTAATTACTTTAGGAGGCGGGGCTCCGTTTATTGATGAGTATCGCAGCGTTATTTATTATCACGAGGACAAACCGCGTTGGTGTGAGACCTTCAAAATTGCTATTCCAATAGAAGAATTCAAGTTAGCTCATCTCAAGTTCACTTTCAAACATCGCAGTTCCAATGAAGCTAAAGATAAATCAGAGAAACCGTTTGCCTTGAGCTACGTACGGTTGATGCAACGTAACGGAACAACGTTGCAAGATACACAACATGAGTTACTTGTTTACAAACTCGATCATAAGAAGTATGAGGACAATGACACCAGTTATTTGAAATTACCCTCAACTCGCGCTGAATTGATTGAATTAAATATTGATAAAAAACCAGTACTAGGACCACTGACTTTAACTTCCAAAGATACATTTTTAATTGGTACTAATGTGTGCTCGACAAAATTAACTCAAAATGTTGATTTACTTGGTCTGCTAAACAGCACATCTCGTCCTACTGATCTCAAGGAATCGCTGTCAGCTTTGATGAAAGTTGACGGCGAGGAAGTTGTTAAATTTCTTCAGGACGTTCTTGATGCTCTTTTTAATATCTTGATAAATAATTTTGATAGCGATTTATACGATGACATGGTCTTCGAATGTATACTTTATATAATCGGGCTCGTTTCTGATCGAAAGTATCAACACTTTCAGCCAGTACTGGACTTATATATATCCGATAGTTTTTCAGCGACTCTGGCGTACAAAAAATTAATTGCCGTTATGCGGAAACGAATCGAGAATGCAAGTAAAGGAGAAAAATATGACGTTTTATTGAAAACGATGAAGAGCTTACAGTACTGCATGCGTTTTATCGTTAAATCACGGCTACTGTTCAGTGAGTTTGATGAAAACGAGCAGGAATTCTCGCAGACGTTGACTGATTTTTTAAAATCTTTCGTTAACTTGATGAGCAATGAGGCTGGTGAGATATTAACTGTTCAAGGCGCTTGTCTTAAATACATTCCTTCTACCATTCCACATTTATTGCAAGTATACAGTGGAAAGCAATTGAGTTTAATTTTAACGGAACTGCTCGATACTCTGCCACCTGGACGACTGAATAAACAAAAAATGATGACTGTCAATGACATTATTCACAGTCCGCTTTTTCTAGAAGTTGAATGTCGTGGTATTTTATTACCAAAAATAATAAAACTCGTGCGCGATCTTCTTGAAGCTAAAGAAGAGGTAAATTATTTTTTTTTATCTGTAAATACATATTTTATTTATTTTTTATTTTATTTTTTTACTTTGCTTGGCTTTGTGTAGTGTGCATGCCTAGAAAATTATCATTTATATTTTATCTCTCCCTTCTTAGTAATTGTAACTTGATATAAATTAATACTTTTGTCTATTAGTAAAATGTTTTATACCATCACTTGTAAAATTTGAAATGACGCTGCACTATCTATTTTCTTGATTAAAAAAAAAACTTTGAATGACTTAAATTGACTAATTGTTTTATATAATGATGATTTGAATTAGAAGGGAGGGTGAGGTTTTATTTTTTTTATTATTTTCTATTTTGCGTTTGGTTTGGTTTTGGTTATTGGCGTAAAAAGGGACTGTCAGGTACGCCTGGGAAAAGTGTAGCAAAGGTAGCCAGACTTCTAGGCGAAAATCGTCACCGTCTCAATCAACAACGCGGTTATTCTGAAGAGGTAATGCTGATGAATGAGTTTTCCAATTTTCCGAATGCTTACATTTTATTTATTTATTTTTTTTTATTTTTATTTTATTTTATTTTTAGAAAAAATTTTATTAGGGGTGTGCGAATCGTATTCGAATTGAATCGAATAATTTTAAAGTTTTCGAATTATCAAAAAATTTTCAAATTATTTGTAATTTTTCGGATTACTCGATTCGAATCGAGAAAATCCTGATCAGCTTTCAAATATTCAATTTTTATTTAAGAGAGTTCCCCGTGTGAGGGCCTGTTTATTAAGCGTTTTTTTAAGAATTTTTTTTTGACGACCAATGAAAAGATAGAACTGAGTTTTTTTTATCATTTATTTATTAATATTTCAAGAGTATGTAAAACAAATTTCCAATAAAAATCTTCATTACAACGTTAGTTGTACCGCTCTGAAGACACCCGCCTCGAAAAAAAGTACGCTCACTTCCTCCACGATTCCGGCACATCGGCTTATCTGAAAAAAGAAAAAAAAAACGGCGTTTTAATCTGTAAGCCTGAATGCATCGAAGAATCATCCAAAAATTCAGAGTATTTCTATTTTTTTCGTAACAGAAAAATAAAAAAAAAATCACGAAATTTGAAACGTTTTTTTCAGAAGTCTGTTAAAAATCCAATTTTTAATATTTGCAAATGATTCTAGTTCACTTGATCCATTTACAAGCTTATAGATTGAAACGCCGTCACAAATAAATGATAAAAAAACTCAAAGTTCTATCTCTTTAATGGTAAAAAAAAATTCCCAAAAAACGCTTATAAAACAGACCCTCAAACGGGGGAATCCCCTTAAGGGCATTCTCAGACAGTGCCTCCCACTTTTTAAAAATATTCAATGACCTTGAACTGTCATAACAGTATTAAAATTTTCTTAATTAATTTCAAAAAAATTAAATCAGTTGTCATCAATCAGGAGTTGAACGAAATTTGATGAATAAATTTTAGTCTACCAAATTTGAAATTCCAAATTATAAAGATTTTATTGAAATTTACTTTTTAAATTCCGTTCAACTCCTAATTGATATCAACTGTAAATAATTTCTTAAAAATCTATGTCTCGTCGAAATTGTAACTGCGTTGCCCTTTTTTCCATTAATGCTTTAGCTTCTTTAAATTAATTTTCAAAATTTTAATACTGTCATTACAATTGAAAGTCGTTGAATATTTCAAAAAAGTAGAGGACACTATCTGAGAGTTTGGTTTTTCGTGTCTGAGTTCTATTTACCTCTGACGAAAATTTGAATTATTGGAAAAAATATTACAATTTCAAATCGTTCAAAAAAAATTTACGAATAATTCGAAAACACGTTCAATTCGATTCGATACGAATAATTCATAACTTCAAATTATTCGCACACCCTTAGTTTTGATTGATAATTTATAATTTAAAATTATTATTAAAATATTTTTAGGTCGAACTGTGCGTTAAAATACTTTCGGACACCTTAGAATTGACATTCCGCAAAGATATAGGTTCAACTGCATTAGATATAAAAGAAATAATGTTGATATCATTGAGGACAGTTATACAGACAGTAATATCAATGGACCGAGAGGATCCACTAGTCGGTCATTTGGTGTCAGTGATGCTTTCAATATTCCGTCAAATGTCACAGACTCATTTTGAAATCTATACAGATCATTTTGTAACACGTTTTGATTTGTTAGATTTTTTAATGGAAATTCTTTTAGTATTTAAAGATCTCGTATCAAGAAGTGTCTTCTCATCAGATTGGAGTGAGATGATAATGCTTCAAAACAGTGTAATTTTAAAATCACTGAGAATATTCTCGGGTACAATACGTGATTTTTTCTTTAGTGAATTCGAACATCAAGCTTGGTCTAATTTTTTCCACTGCGCTATTGCATTTCTTACTCAACCATCACTTCAACTCGATACATTTACTGTTTCTAAACGAAATCGTATTGTCTCACGTTACAACGACATGCGAAGGTAATTTACTTAATAAATTAAACTATTTATTTATTTATTTACTAAGTTATTAATAATTTTTCAATTTATTAGAGAAATGGCTTTTGAAATTCGGTCGATGTGGTTCAACTTGGGTCAGCACAAAATTCTTTTTGTCCCAAATTTGGTCGGGCCAATTTTAGAAATGACTTTGATACCCGAAAATGAACTACGAAAAGCGACGATCCCAATATTCTTTGATATGATGCAGTGCGAGTTTTATAGCTCTCGTATAACAGAAGGTTACGGTGACACAAAGCGAGACCCGGCACACATAAAAGCTAATTTTACCGAGTATGAGAACGAGATGATTGCTCAATTGGATGTTTTAATCGAAGGCGGAAGAGGTGATGAGCAGTTCCGTTTACTGTGGATTCAAGTTATGGGAATGTTGTGCGAGAGTCATTCGACTATGCATGAACAGGGTCTGAGGTTCGTAAATATTGTTGCCAATTTGATGGAACGATTATTACAATACCGTGATATTATAAACGCAGAATCTCAAGAGCACCGTATGATGTGTACAGTTAATTTGCTTGATTTTTATTCTGAAATTCATAGAAAAGAAATGTACATTAGATATGTTAATAAGCTGTGCGAATTACATTTAGAGTGTGACAATTATACCGAAGCTGCATACACACTGAAACTCCACAGCTTATTACTTGACTGGAGCGATCAACCTTTATCATCTTTACTGCGTTCCAATCGATATCCTGCATGTCAAACTCACAGAGAATTAAAGGAAGCTCTTTACAACGACATGATAATATATTTTGATAAAGGAAAAATGTGGGAATGCGCTCTAGGTGTTTGCAAAGAATTAATTAAACAGTACGAAGAAGTTACCTACGATTATCTCCAACTGTCACAGCTTTTAAAACGAATGGCTAAATTCTATGACTCGATTGTCAAACAATTAAGACCCGAGCCGGAATATTTCCGCGTCGCGTATTACGGTCGCGGTCACCCGCCATTTCTTCAGAACAAAGTATTTATTTATCGTGGGAAAGAATATGAACGTCTTAGTGATTTTTGTTCGAGAACTTTGAATCAACTTTCAAACGCCGAACAAATGAACAAATTGTCCCCGCCGAGTATCGAGATGTGTGAGTCAAATCGTCAGTATGTGCAGATAAATAAAGTTGAGCCCATAATGGACGAAAAACGTCATCGGTTAAGTGGTAAGCCGATAACTGCTGAGCCTGTTTTACGTTACCACCGTGTCAATGACGTAAAACGTTTTAGATTTTCACGACCTGCGCCAAAAAAAGAACTTTTAAGAGAATCTTTTAGTTCGTCGACTCTGTCACTGTCTAAATCTTATGAAGAATTTATTAAAGACGAGGCTGACAATAATGATAAGACTAATACTAATAGTATAAGTAGTATTAAAAATAACGACAATAATAATAATAATAGTAACAGTAATAATGGCAATGGAAATGGGGATGATAAAAATGAATTTGCTTCTCTGTGGTTAGAACGCACTGAATTAGAGACTAGCTCATCATTGCCTGGTGTCTTACGATGGTGCCCAGTTATTTCTAGTGAAACTTATCTAGTAAGTCCTCTTTGCAATGCCATTGAAACGATGGAAGCAACAAATGCGGCTCTACGTAATTTAATAATTGCACAGCAAGCGGACTCGAGTTTGCCGCTCACTCAGCTCAGTATGAAACTCAATGGGATACTGGATCCAGCTGTCATGGGAGGAGTTAATAAATACGAAGAAGCTTTTTTGAATCCTACTTATCGCGAGGCTCATCCTCAGGCTAGTTCTGATTTGTTGAAATTATCAAATTTAATTGCTGAGCAGATTCCTTTGTTGGCAATCGGATTGCAGCTGCATCGAGCCCGAGCACCAACGGAACTGGCGCCTTTTCATCAGAGACTAGAGCAATGTTTCAGCAGCATGCGCGCTCAGGTTGAAGCCAAGTACGGAAAACGTACTTGTGATCTTCAGATTGAGACTTTGACCCAATCAGTTACGATGCGGAAACAACAGCAGAGGAAACATGAATTGCATTCGCGGCTATCGGAAACTAGTGTTGTGAGTACAGAGACCGGATCAGTACGTTCTCATATTCTGTCAACGGCTTCGCTTCATAAAGCTCTTGGAACATCTGGAAGCAGTACGACTAAAAAAAAAGACGCTAAACGTCGAAGTGCACGGAAAAGTGACTCAGCAAGTTTAGTAAAACAAGATTTATCCACAAGCCAATGGTACACGACTCCAGAAATTCCAACTCAGTCAACTCCCGTGGTGTCTCCAGTGTCATCGTCAAGTATTTCATCACCGCCACCAATAGAATTGCGTCAGCAACTAAAAGCATCACGTCCACTGCGATCTGAAGCCGAGAAAGAACGACGAGTCAGCAGTCGCTGGTCTTTACAGTCACAAAATTACATCCGTAATTCACAAGATGATCAAACAGATTCAACAGATTCTCACGATCAACAAAAAATAAATCGTGACTCCGTTGGTACCACCGACAGCACAGCTTCCGAAGAAGATCTTCCTCCCCCTTTGCCCATGAAAATGCGGGAAACTGACTACTGTAGTCTATCATCACAAATCAGCACAGATTTTTACACCACTAGTGCCAATATTAAATCTATTATTAGTGATAGTTTGGATATTAAATTAATGTCGGCGTCAATTGATGACAATTTTGAAAATTTATCAAAACCACCTACTCCTCCACCAAAGCCTAAAGTTAATCGAACATTATTATTAAATAGTACTACTAAAATTACAAATTCGATCAGAAAAAATTCTTTACATAATAATGTGTCGATGCCCGCTGACTGACATTTAAAAATAACGTCCATTAAGTATTTTTATTTTATTAACGCAATTTTATATTGTTATAAATTATTATTAATATTATTATCACTATCGATTATTTTTATTAATCGCGTGTTTGAACAAATTAATACGTACAATTATATAAATTTAATTTTCTGACCATATTTAATTGTGCCATCATTAAAAAATCGACAATTACCAAGTTTTTCATAAAACGTAACATTAATTATTATTAATATGACATATTATTTGTTAAATATGTAAATAATTTATTTAATATTTAACAAATGCCATAACTTTGTCATTTAGTTACAAATATACTTAATTTAACATTACTTTGACGTCGATAAAAAAAATTTTATTACATTATAGCTAAAATTATATAATGAAAATATAAATATATATATATTATATGATTGCAATGTTATTTTATAGGTATTATAAAACAATTTTATGACATAGATAAAAGTAAGTGAAACCATGACGTCCACTATGGTTAATTTTTTATATTAAATTTCTTGCCTAGTTGTTAGTGAATCACGTGCTCTAAATACCAAGTAATTGAAAATATATAAAATTATAAGTAGCTAGGCTCTTTATTATAATAATTATTATATTTCTTTTTATGTAATATTTATGTACCAAAGAGGTAATTGATTTTTTTCGTTCTTCAATTATGAAACTATTTAAAAGAAAAAAAATTAAATAGATAATTAAAAAAAAAAAAGAACATTTTGATTAAAATAAATTTTATAAACGTTTTGTATATAAAATTATAAACAAAATAAATTTTTTATCGTATTTTATTCTTGACTTTAATTATTATTTAATTTATAATTGCAATTTTTTAAATTAGTTTTATTTTATTTATGTGATAGATGGGTATGGAAGATAAATAGAAACCAGGGATGGGCGAAACGAATCGAATCGAAACGACTATTCGATAAAATCGAATACTTCGTAACTTTTCGAATTATTCATCAACCCAAGTATCACACTTGCCTTTGTGGCATCTATAAGATGTCAGTTTTTAGGCTGCTTTTTGACATATCGATAAGGCACCAATATGTTGACAAAACGATCAAAAATTTATGTCACTGAAAAAATATCTGCTTAAAAGACTTGACACAAGTGATGACAAAAAGTAAATTACAAATAGTGGTAAAATAAGTAGGGGTGTGCGAATATTTGAATTTACGAATTATTCGTCTCGGATCGAATCGAATTATTCAAATAGTTCGAATTTTTCGAATAATCTTAATTCAAACCAAATAATAAAATAATTATTAAATTGAAGAAGAATTCGTATTTGTCGTGATTATCAACATTTTTGATTTCCCGCTAAGAAAATTGTAAAATTTCAAAAATTCGGGAAGTTATTGGTTTCGGTCCGATTTTCGAAAATCGAATTTCTACGAGATCTTGCAGACTGTCTGACATGGAAAATTAAAAAAAATTTTGCCGTGTAGCATGTTTTATTTAATTTATGTAGAATTTTCGAATCAAAATACGAAATTTACCTTTTCATTCCAGATATGACCGGGTGACACTTTTCTTACAATAAAATTTTTATTATTTTAGTAATGAGTTCTATGAAAAAATATTCAAATTGAGTCAAACACACCCGAACAAGACAACTTTTTCATCGAAATCGATTAATTTAAGAGCACAAGACAATTATTTGAACTATTCGAATTATTCAAATAATTCAAATCATTCGAATATTCGATTCGAATTTCGAATCGAATGTTACTATTCGATTCGATTCGATTCGAATGATATTCGCACACCCCTAAAATTAAGTAATCTAAATATGATACTGAAATTAGCCAACGTCTAAGAATTTTTCGATTTAAAAAGAAACGATAAATTATAAAAAAAAATGCACTTGTAGTCTTTTCAATTTTCTACATGTGCATATTTTTTTAGTTTTTTTTTTTTCTTCAAATTTAATTGTTAGAAAAAAAAAATCAAAAAACTTTTAATTCTCTGCTAACTTCAGTATTATATCTAAATGACTTTTTTATTGAAATAAGACAAAAAAAATAATACAACTCTTCTCTGTCTCCGGAACCAATATTTGCATGTCGTGTTTATGCCAAAAAAGGTGACTTTGAGACAAAAAAAAATTTGTCTTATCCTTTTAAAAGACATCTTACAGTTGTCTCTGCGCCCCTTGGGAATTTTTGAATTATTTATAACTTTTCAAAGTACTCGATTCAAATTGAGAAAATTCTAATCAGCTTTCAAATATTCGATTTTTATTTAATAGAGAGCTTAGTTTTTAAAGTACCAAAAATAATTTTTTTTATAGATTCGTGTCGGAGATCTACTTACTTCTGACGAAAATTTGAATTATTAGAAAAAATATTACAATTTTAAGTTGCCTAAAAAAAAATTTTGGAATAATTTGAAGTCCGATTCGATTCAATACGAATAATTCGTAAGTTCGAACTATTCGCACATCCCTATTAGAAACGTTTCTATGGTAACAGTAAATCTAGTGTCAGTTGATGGAAGACTGAATTTATTATTTTATTTAATAATTCATAATTGTAATGGAAAGTAATTGTTATCGTGTTAATATAACAAAGTGGTTACCGTTTCCTGATAGTAAACTTGAATCATGGTTTAAAGATATTGTTTGTTTTAATTATACCACCAGGAAATTAGCACGAGACATGGGATTGATTATTGAAGAATTACAACAATGTACTATTGTTTGTGATGACAAGGTACTTATCTATGCAAATTAATATATTATTAGTTTAATAATTACTTAATTAACGAAATTATTCTACAATTTATTGGCCATTTTTAAAGGAAAGTATTAAAATTTTTAATTCGAAAGTATTAAAATTATTTTTTAAACTTTGGACCGTAATGTTGATTATTTTTCAAAGGCGTAAGAATTTTCAGAAAAAGGCGTAAGAATTTGTAGACAAAAATATATAAAAAACAATCGATACAATTTTTTGAAAACAAAAGTATTTTTTATAAATTGAAAATATCGAAAATTATTGAAAAAAATTATATTTATAAATATATTAATTTTAAATCGTGTCCAGCCGTGTAAAAAAAATTTCGTTCATAATGAATTTAGATCTGAATTTCATGACGAAACTCAGAACGTTTACTCCAACTTTTCGTCTAGTAAATCAGTACCAATTATAAAATTAATTTATTACGTCTTTGAATTGGACTTAAGATGACTTCGATAGAAACTTTACTGAATTTTTACTGTATTACACCTTTTATTAAATTTATCGATTCAGAAATTGCCAATAAACTTCTTCTATCAAGTACTTGATTTACGTAAATTAATTTCGACTGTAAAATTAATTTAGTGAATGAACTTCGGATCACTTGAATTTAAATTTTACGTAGTCATAATTATGACGTGATCAAAGTTCTTGATACAAATTCATAATAAAAGTCATATTTGTGTCACGATCTGAGTTTCGAGTTGAAGTTTATATTTAAATTTATTATGAACAATAATTTTTTTACACGGGCAGATCAACTTAATAAAATCGTAAAATCGTAGGGAGGTGGACAGTAATTCAAAAATTAGAATTTTGTATTGACCATAAATTGGACGTTTCGTTCTTGAATTGGGACTTCTTCAGCAACTTGATCACATAAATTCTATCGTTAGTTGAAAGTATATGTATTAAGTGTCACATGAATTGGAGTTTATCTCAATTAAATTGAATAGTTATTTATTTCTGGCAATTAAAATATTAAAAATACTATTTTTTATATCATTAAACAAGATGACGCACTGAGAGAAAAATCCAGTAAATCCAACTATAAAATGACAGTTAAATAGCGCTTTAACTATTTTTTCGGAGTTACTACAACACCAATAGATAGTTATTATAAATATCTCTAAGTAGTTATGTTAAATATTTTTTAGTTCAATTAACTATATAAATAGTTAATGTAACTGATTTTTAAACTTGTATTCAATTAATAATTTTTAATTTTTTAAACTGAACTTAGGTAGTTAATTCATCTATAACTCTTTCATTAAAGCAAACAAAAATATTAAGTATCATTACGATGTTTTTTTAGTTAATTCAATGAATATTTTTTAGTTAAATCCATTAAATAAATAATGTTTTTTTCGCACAAATATACCATTCACATGGTTTTAATTATTAAGTAGAGACTCTATAGAGTTTTGATTAGAATTAATTTTTTTTTGAAAGTTCAAGTTAAATTTTAAAGATAAATTATTTATTGAACCATTAATAATAAATATTAATGTCATGATGTAATATAGGATAAACTATAATACAATCCAAAAATGTAAGTATCACTTTGTCAAATGACATAGTTGTACTGATGCCGAAATTGTTTTTAACTTTGGAATTTAACAGTTCTGAGATATATATCTTGCCAGGGACACTACACAGCGGCTGGGCGCGATCTCGTGGCGAGCATCGAACTACTCCCGCTACTGCTGTCTGGTACCGGTGACTTTCCTCTCCTCCATACATATGTTTTCTCTCAAGAAATTTTTCTCTTGGTTTAAGCAATTTTATTTAGATATTAACTCGTGTTTTGAACATTTTAATTTTTTTATGATTATTTGCCTTAAACGCAAAATTTAAATATAAATTACACATATACACGCTTGACAGAGGAAAAATTTCTAATTCACACCGCTTAAATTTAATACAATACTTAGTGTAATTTTCACACCACAATTTTTACACAGACATTTACACTACACCGAGTCCAATAATATTTTACAGTGTAGACAAACTAAAATTTGAAAGACGCATTTAGGTTTTGATAACGTACAAATGAAGAACCTTATTAGCTAAAGGAAAAAATTTTGTCAGCTATTAATATTGATCCTAAATGGTTTTTAAAATTATCCGATATTTTTGCGAATTATAACTACATCGAAAAAAGTTAACTCGAATCAAGTAAAAATGTTCTTGATTCAAGAAAAATCTTCTTGCACCAAGTAAATAATTATCTTACAATTTTTATCTTGAATCAAAATTTTTTTTCTCAAGTCAACATATTTTTATACTTAAATCGAAAATTTTTGTACGACAGTTCAGTTTAAGTATTCCAATTTATCTTAAATAATTGATATAAATATGTATTTCTATTTTCAAAATATTTTTAACAACTAAAGTTTTCTAAAAAAATTAAGATAACAAATTTTTTGGAAAAAAAAATTCTTTGAAAAATAATTTTTTTAGAAAAAAATAATCTTGCAAAAAAAATATGTTTAAGAAAAAGTTTTTGATAAAAACTTTTTGGCGATTTAAAAACATTTATTTACTCAATCATTAAGTTTTGAAAAAAAATTAAAAATCCATTTCCTGCCTACATTTGACTCAATTACAGTAACTTGAAAATTTTAGTTCCATTAACTAGATTTATATTTATAACAACTATTTTATTTTAACTTTAAATCAGCAGTTATAATAAAAACAATTTTTATTTACATACACTAAAAAAATTAAGTTATAGTTAATTTTAAAATTCATATACTATCAACTAAATTTTTTTAGTTAAAACAACAATTTTCGGAGACTGAAAAATTTTAGTTGCTTTAATTAATTTTTTTTTAGTTTGAGCAACTACTGAATAGTTAGCCTTACTAACGCATTAGTACCAGTAACTAATTTTAAATAGTTGAAGTCTTTTTAGTTGAAATGACTATCGACTTTTCTCTCAGTGCGTATGTCTCAAAAACATCATAGTAGACGATAGAATTTATATGATCAATCTGCTGAAGAAGTCCCAATAAAAGGACGAAACGTCCAATTTACGGTCAAAATTAAATTATAATCTTTGAATTACTGTTCACCTCTTTATGATTTTACCATTTTATTATATTTATGAATTTAAATAGAATTTGACTGAACCTAATTATTAATCGGATTTATAGAAAGTGAATCATAGTACTGACGAGCCGTTTATAGATTTAAAAATTTTTTTCCAGGCGCTTAATGATCCGATGTTAGATCAATTAGAAACAATAATTCAAAATTACAAAACTATCTATTCGTCAAAAAAAACTTTTGCCACAAATCAAATCGTTTATAATTACAAAAGCGATCATCTCTTGTCTATTATGAAACGGTTATTAAATACAATCGCTAAATTTATTTACATTTTCATAAATCAAACATTGGATTGGGAGAGTGATGAGTTGACATTAAAGTTTTTGAGGTAAATTGAATTTAATCAACAAAAAAAAAAAATAGTTATTGATATCATCCCGAATACCAATAGATTAATCAAGATCTACATCGACGCCTTGAGTTTAGAGAACAGTATCACTGAATCATCAATAAACATCTTTTCAAATGACTGTCCTTCAATGTTGGAGTCACTAAAACCTCTATCAGTACTACGAATCTTACAAATTCTAGGGAAAAATAAAGCTGAAGAGTACTCCTACGAACTCATAGACTGTCTGTTAGCAATTTATCAACCCAACAATCAAGACAAGTGTAATTCATCGGCTTCCGGTGATCTCGAAATGTCTGAAAATTCCAGCGTTGAAATTTATCGCGCACTTACAAAACATATAACTCCTCCAGGATCAACTACAAATGCTGCCTCACGTAGAAAATGTAGCAATACTAATATTGAAAGCTTCCAAGCTTTAGTTAACAACCAAAAAAAGAAATTACAAAAATTTATACAAATCGCTAAAGAAATTTCTCCTTTACTTTTCCATACCGATAGCTTTAGATATGACAAACAAGGTACATTTTTTTCTACCGAATGTTTAAATACTTGCCCTGTTTAGTGGAAAAGAAGTAGCACTTTTTTTTACGGGACAATAAATAAATACAGTTTATTCCTTACTACAACGTATAGTATTTTTCATGTCATAAGCATTAAAACTGCGAGTTTCAATGCCTGTTTTGCCGATGATACAAGCCAATTTCAAACCATACGCTTTAGCGGGCAGATAGTGATCAGTTTCTTCCTTAGGGAAGAAACTCATTAATTTTTGCTCGCCAAATTTTTTTTAGACTTAATCATCTATCGATTATTTATCCCTGTCAGAAAAAATAATGAGTTCTAATAAAAAAAAAATTATTTAATTGAAAAAAGAAATTTCCTCGCTGTATTGCAGCCCTAATAGCCACACTTTCTCTTCAAAAACTTGCTGTTCAGTGTTTTCGGTCTGGCTTACGTTAAGTTCTGCTGTTCCAAGTTTTGAATGTAATATTAATACAAAATGAACTACTAGTTGATGTAAATCTACAACCGTAATAAGAATGCAAGTTAAATCATAAAGTTGCGGAAAAGAACTTGGAAATCAAAAGTTAATTTTAATCTGACAAAAAGTTCCGAAAAAAATTTGAATGAGCAAAATTTTACTTCTAAATTGATTACAAGTTACCGTCAACTATTTGCACTATCAAGTTTTTGCAGTCGACTTGACATCTTATTACGGTTCTACACAGAGAAAAATGGACTTTAAAAGTGTACGAATTTTTATAATGATCTCGACGAAATTTGAAACTGGAAGTTGAGTCACCAAAAAATTATTTTGCTGCAGTAAAAAAAATTTTATACACTTAAAACTTATTGATAAATTGTAATGAAAAGTTTTTGTCTAAATGAGAAATTATAGTAGAGAATAAAAAATTTTTAAGGCTCAGAATAATAATTACAGTACAGCATGATAATTTTTAGTGATTTAACTTCCTGTTTCAAGTTTGATCGACAGCATACTAGAAACTCGTTGATTTTTATTATTTATTTTCTCATAAAAGAAAAGTACGACTTTTTTGACGCTCAACAGGGCAGGAACTTAAACTTTCGATGCAGGTATATACCATATACCATATGGTGAAAAATGAATTATTTATCATAGTATTAATTTTTTGTAATCAGGTAAAATAATAAAAATAAGAAGTAGTATCCTAGCTAGACTATCTGATTACTACTGTCAAGTATGTTGGGCAGCAATATCTGAAATTCTTGATCACGTTATTTTGTGGTGGTCGGCAGAAGGATTAGCAACACGACATAATCATGGCGCACATTATCTTAAAGATTGGTTGCATTCATTTTTACTCAGTCCATCCAATGGTTTCTATACACTCACATAATTATAATTATTACCCATTCGTAAAATAAAATATTAAATAAATAATTTTAAGTTCCAGTAAATATAAGACCCACACTAGATAATTTATGTGACACCTTAGGTTGTCATGTAACAACAACATGTTGGGATGAACTGTTCCGGTTGGCTTATATTGCATCATTTGAATGTGCATCAAGACCCCATTCATCGGAGGTATTAATTATCTAATAAATTTAATAACAATATTAATATCGATACGTTCCAGGGAACAGACACTGGTCAAATGTTTGCCCAAGTATTTCAGTTGTTAGTAAACTTGAGCAACGAATGCGAAATCAGCGGCGAGTGGGTGGTAGGAGCACCTCTAATGGAACTACCACTTTCTGAACAAATAATTATTCTCCATAGATTAGATCATTCTATTCACACAATGAGGCTCTGGGCAAGTCACGAATCTAAAATAATAGCACACACCTGGGATCTAGAGAGCTTTTTTCTTCTTGTTAAGGGCGATCTTAGCAACTGCATCAATCAAATCTCGTACCTGAAACTCGCTGATCATACTGCTGCTTTAAATACTGACAATCCAAGTGTTCAAGTTTATGTTTGTACTCGAATGCGAGCTAAAATCGTCTCTGAAGTTAATGCTAATTTCTCATTACTTAAAGTAAATCATAATAATAATAACAATAAAAATATTGGTAAATTATGCATGAGTACTCCGCGTATTGTTCAGTATAAAAAATCTATAAATTGATCTATATCCTCAAATTTTTTTTACTTGTTCCAATTGACCCAGGATTGGTGAAAAAAATATGAACAGAGCTAAAAAAATCATTTTATAAAAATTTCAAGAAAGCCTCGAAATTTTTTTTTTTTTTTCAACTTTCAAATGAAAAAATATGTTCTAATTTTCCATTTTTTATATGCAAAAATAGGTAGCGCCGTACTTATGCATAATTACCATAATATTAATTACTAATTGGGGTGATAAAAAAAAAAATTAATTTCTTCTCGCTCTTACTCCTCAAATGTTAGTACTTGACAAAAAAAAAATCTGGGCGTCAGTTGACCCTGCGGGCCAGCCCAAAAACTTCCCGCTGTTTTCGAGCTCAAGGAGCTTGAAAACATCACTGTGAATATATTTTCGAGCTCTTCGAGCTCGAAAATGCTATTACATGGAATCATTTTTTTATGAGCTTTTCAAGCTCTAACAAGTTACGTTTTATGCTAGAGTTTGAAAAGTTAAGAATCGAAAATCATTAATGAAGAAGCGGCTTTTAAATTTTTATTATCGATTATGTTCTCTGAAATAAATGTGTTGAGGCAGAAATCAATGTCAGTGATCAAAATCAAGATATAGAATAATCAATATATGGAATATCCGAGAAAAACATTAAAGACTGGGTTTTTTAATTTTTGCTGACAATATGTTTAAAACTAAGGAACAAGTTATATGACATTATCTGATGATCGGAAGAGACTATAAAGAGAAAGAGTTGGTATGATTGCAGACACATTTTAGCACATTATATTTTGATTTATCTGGAAAAGAATAACATAAAATGTTATTTTTTTAACTTTTCAGCGCCGACATCTTTTGAACTAATCAACCGATTTTGACGTTTAGGGTGGCAATCGGCGCGTTTTCTTGAATTCTAGAGCTGATTAAATTTTGAAATTGATCGGATGAGTCATTTCAAAGATAATCGAAAAGAAACGTTGTTTATCATTTCTTTCGCCATCGATATCTCTCGAACAAATTAACCGATTGAGATGGTTGAGGTGGCATTCGACGCGGCTTATAAAGTTCTAGAGCTGAATAGATTTTGAAGTCGATCGTTCAAGTCGTTTTTGAGAAATCACTAAAAAACTAAAAAAAATATTTTTTTTTTTCGTAATTCGCCGATATTTTCGAGTCTGCTTGATCAAATGATCTGAAATTTTCAGGAAAAGTGAGGGCCAACGAGCTCTTTCGATTGCCACCTCAACCATCCAAATCGATTTATTAGTAAAAAAGTTACAAAGAGTTTACACACACACACACACACACATACATACATACATACACTCGGACATCATTCTGAAAAAAGTCAGAATATCTCCCTCGGACCTCGAAACGTCGACATCTGATGAAAACTCGACTTTCGAAAATCGGGGTGAAAACAATAACTTCCCAATTTTTCGAAAATCGTCGATTTTCTTAGCGGGAAGTTAAAAAAAATTGCCCAAAAATTTGAATCCTGCTCTAGCTTATTATTAGAGCCCAATCTCGTTATAAGCGACTTCCCCTATCCCGCTTTTCTTTACGATTTTGAAGCTCTCCCACTTTTTTCTGTCGCTCAAATTTTATGTCTTGCTGCTTTTTGTAAGCATCACTTGCGTTTTGTCTAACACAAATTTTTTAAAATAATAAATTTTTTCAAAGGTATAGTATTTTTTTTTTTTATTTTAATTGTTTTCTAGTATATAGCCGTAGTAACGGCCTTTTACACTTTTTGCCTTTATATCGCATCTGCTTTACTTCTCTTTCTGCCTTCATTGTACGGCTGTGGCCCGACTTGTGCTTATACTGTACTGCATCTCAAAGGTATAGTATCTTAATCAAGTAACAATTGTACGTCATTAACTTCAATTTGTAATAATTTATTATTGATAATTGGTCTTTCTAACGCAATTTTAATCGTTGCCAAAAATCAAAAAATTATTAGATGTCGGCTAACTCCAGTATCATAATTTTTTTAAATAATTTTTTTTCGTATTAATTAATAACATTAGAGCGGGTAAAAGCGGAAAAAATAATTTTTTACTTTAAACAACCGATTATTCACAAATTATATAAATATCATGATTAATTATTTTTATAAATCAATCTAGGAATCATCATCTAAATGTATCAGTACACTTGCCAAAATATGCCGAGTAATAAGTCTCGCTAATTTGCACATGTGCTTTCCAATATCAAATATCTGGAGAAGATCCAGCATTGTCTCAAACATAAATCCAAGTCCTTATGTCCAAGTATATTTGGAGCGGGTGTTACTGCCAGTATTAGAAGTAGTTGAAGACGAGGACATATCAAATATGGTGTTAAAAATAATGTGCGAGGCCTGGCTTGATTACATTTATCTCCACCGAATAAAATTCAGCGAACCAGGTGCCTATCAATTACTATCAGACTTCGCTTACGTGTCTCAATGGGTAACAAATTGTCCAATAATAAGTCAGAATGTGAAAGACCAGTTGCTGAAAAATGAAGTTCTCAGACGTTGTGAAGGTGTCGGACGACTGCTTCTTCGACATCCCGGTGAAGCTATAGCGATGCATAAAAAAATTCGTAAGTAATTTTGATTAATTAATTAGTTGATTAATAAATAAAGAAATTTTTTAATCAAAATTCAGGAACAAGATCTTCAGACAATGGATCGCCAGAGTCATTGGGCTTGGAACGAATGCCCGCAGAAATGTATGTTCCCAATCAAGAACAATGGCTTGAACTTCGCGCTGAAAAAAATTACAAGTTATACTGCTGCGTTGAATAATTAACTGCCTCGAATTAAAAATAATTATTTAAATTCATATTGATTCCGAAGTAGCCCACCTGGCTTTGTGACTTTTACATAGGTAGAAACCTATCGAAATAAATTCATTTATCTAAGTGATTAATAATAAACTTTTTATTAATTTGTAAATCTTTATAAATTAATTTTATTTTAAAATTTTGAGTATATTTTGGAATACATTTTGGTATAATTTATTTTACATTTTCTTTTTAATTTATTTAAAGGAAACAGCGGTGTGAAAATAGATTACAGAGGTCATTTTATTTTGATTTATAGGATGCTCCTGATGAGCTATTTTTTATCTATGTAGAGGGTTCAACGATTTCTTTTAAATCATCATTTGACAAGTAAATATACAATTCTCTGATAAAAGTATCCGGAAGTTGTAATTCATAAAAAATATTATAAATAACTTCCTCAGAATCTTTTACGTAGTTAACTCTTATCTGAGTTTTCCACAATTTAAAATAGATCTTATTTTCATATATTGGGTACTCTGGAAATTGAGGCTCACGTATCAATATTTTGTTTAAATCAACAATCTTCAAATAACGTGCCAAGTATCGCACATTTTTATGTAAAATCTCTATAAATGTGATATTACTGCCTTCTATCACATTTTTTTTCATTTTTTCAACTTCTAACAGACATTCAGCTGAATAATTATCATATCTTTTTGTATTATTAATATCTGTAATATTTCGATCAGATACATAAAAACCCGCCGTTATTAATTCTACAATGTGCCTCCTAATAGAATCGATACCATCATCAAAAATTGGATGGTGGTTATGACGAAACATGTGACTCCTCATAAGACTTTTAAAGTACAAAAAAAATTCGCTGTTTTTTTTTAAATCACCTCTTCGAGAAAATGAAATTAGCCAATTCTTCAATTCTGTGTAGTTTTTAATATCAGCAGCTGCATGAAAAATTGTTTTAGTGTTACGATCTCCTTCACATATACAAAAAAGATCAAGCACATATTTAACTAATGCATTAATAATAAGAATGATTTCGTCATCAGATTTAGCATTAATGTCAGCTTTGTTAGTCAATAATAACGTCATGACTTCTTTTGTTCCTTCATCGGTGGCAAATTGCAATGCAGCTCTCTTAATGCGATAATTTTTTGCTACACCATTTTCTTTCAAATACTTGACGATATCTCAATTGGAGGATTTCATGGCACTGTCTAGTACTGTTTCTTGAGTTATTGGATGTCGTTTGTGTATGTTAGCACCGATTTTTATCAACTTTTGAAATATTTTATAATTTCCGACTCGCGCTGCTACATGTAGAGAAGTTCCGTCATCGAAGTAATTGCCATTAATATAGACATCTTCGGTTGTTACATTATCTATGTAATCTTCGTCTTCAGATCTTATAGCGTGGATAAGAAAATGGAGGTTACGTATTCGTGATGGTAGCTTTCTTGACAGCCATTCCTTTGTTGATTCTCGCATTCTCGATTTTTAAATTTGTGATGCGGACTTGTGAGACGTACTGTAATTATCCTTTTCACGATAAAGGAATAAACCTTTTATACCTAATGAATTCTAAAAAAGACAAAAAATGGATGCAAGTTTAGTTTTATTTCAAGTCAAAAATTTTACTATGCAATTTATTAGATTTACTAATGTTAAATATTATTGGAGCGGGATCATACACTGAGCGAAGAAATTAAAGGATATAAGAACAACCCCTAAATTATAACGTGATATTTTAGAAAAGCTTTTATTAAGTACATAAAAAAATAGTGGTATTGCAACATAAATATAAGTCACTCATTTCTCGCATAATCGACCAGTTTTGAATCTGACTCGTTTTAATTTTGCTGAAACTTTATTATCTTTATATTCTATCGAAAAAAATTTTCAGAATTTATTGAAGTTTTTTAAAAAAATAGTTATGGCTTCCCGAGTCAAAAAAATCTGTCTATCGGTTGACCTTGCGGGCCAGCCCTAAAACTTTCCGCTGTTTTCGAGCTCGCGGAGCTTGAAACCATTGTTGTGGATACATTTTCGAGCTCGAAAATACTTATGTATGTCATTGTTTTGGCAAAAAACCGTTTTTTAGCATGGTTGAAGTGGCAATCGACGCTTTTTATTAAGTTCTAGAGCTGATTAGATTTTAGAGTCGACCGTTTAAGTCGTTTCTGAGAAATTAATAAAAAACTAAAAAAAAAAAAAATTTGTTTTCGTAATTCACCATTATTTTCGAGTCTACTTGATCAAATGATCTGAAATTTCCAGGAAAGTTGATGGCCAACAAGCTCTTTCGATTGCCGCCTTAACCATCCAAATCGGTTTATTAGTTAAAAAGTTACAAAGAGTTTGCATACATATATGTATACACACACACACACACACACACACACACACACACACACACACACACACACACACACACACACACACACACACACACACACACACACACACACACACACACACACACACACACACACACACACACACACACACACACACACACACACACACAGACTTTCGGACACCATTCTGAAAATAGTCAGAATAGCTTCCTAGGACCTCAAAACGTCGACATCTGATGAAAACTCGATTTTTAAAAATCGGGTTGAAAAGAAAGGAGAGAATTTAATAATACTATACTATACTAGAATCTAATAATACCATCTCCAATACAAAATTTTTAATTTTAATTATCTAAAAATTTTTCAGTGGTTCTAATAATTAGTTTTACTATTGAATATGATAACAGTAATAAGTGATGGTGATGAAAATTACTACCGAAGATGGTAATTCTAACTTTTAAAGATTATATCTGTTACAACCGAAGATGGTAACTGTTACCATTCAAAGTTCTAAAAATTCTTAATTAAGAATGTGTGTGTGCATGTGTGCATGAGTGCGCGTGTATGTGCGTGTGTGCGCACCTGTGTGTGTGCATGTGTGCAGAGTGCTCTCGCGTGTGTGTCTGCGGGTGAGTATGCGCATGATTGCGTGTGTATGTGTACATGTCGCGCGTGTGTGTGTGTGTGTGTGAAATTAATAACTTCCATAGTTAAGCAAATTACACATAGACAAGCGTCAGACTATACGCTGATATTGAAATTTTTTATTAGCATAGATGGTCATCATTATTTAGGCTGATAGTAACTGTTACCATCAGGTTATTAAGAATTACGATGTTAATATAATAGTAGTAATTATTCAAGATAATAAAAGTTATAATTTCGGATTATCATAAATAATTGTCAATTTTACCATATAGTTGGTAGACACTACAATTCAGATTGTTTATTTAATTATTTAAATGACATTTTCTATTATAAAATTCAGTTTAAAAATTATACTATAACTCGATGATAACTTTTACCATAAAATTCTCTCCATGAATGGACATATTTTTGCCGCTATAGATATTTTTTTTAATTTTAACATTGTATCGCTTTTTCATGCGGGTTTACAATGCAATACTTACGTAAAAATGATATATAAATCATAAAAAATACATTGATTAAAAAATATATATATTACTTTTTCATCAATTATTCTTTAATTGTTGAGAGCAGCGCATAGAAAAATTATAAAATTTTTGATTAATGAAAATACGTAATATAAACATTTATTTACCTGAGATGTGTAGCGAGGGATTGTCGTTTAAAATATTGTATTTATAAAGTCACAATTTAAAATTAAGTTTTAAAACACGTGTTAAGATAGATGCTCTTCAACCGAGGAGACACCAGGAATTGTTCAGAGTTTTGCTGACCACATTCAAATCCCCAAAATGGCATCCTACACGAGACATCTCAGTAATTACATCTTTTACCCATACTGTACACCTTCTCTATTACAAACCCCTCAACAATGGTATCATTTCTGAAGGTAAAGAAAATATATAGCATGAGTAAAAATTGTAATTACTCAGCTACTCCAGGTAGAATTTCATTAAGGACTTTAAATTGTCAGTTTTTACGTATTTGAGTCCCCGAAAATTCCGTATTTCTTTAAGTACCTAGTTTTTCCTTCCCCCTCTCCCACCCTTTATATATCAATGTACATATTTTTGCCACTATATATTTTTTTATAAATTTTTAACAATATATCACCTTTTCATGCGGGTATACAATGCAATTTTTACGTAAACGTCATATATACATTAGGGTGTTTCAAAAAAATCGACTTTTGTTATTTCTTCAAATGGCCAGCAAATTCTTTCAGAGAATGCCAAAATAAGGACCTCGTCAAAATAAGAGTTCTTAATTTGAAGATTTACAGGTCGCGGATCGTAATTTTCTATTTCCCATTTAAATAACATGGGAAAAAAAATTTTTTATTTTTCTAGCTTGGCATTCGCACCTCATATAAATCAGTTCATAGCATATTCTTGTAGATAATTTAACGCTCTACAAAAAAGATCTCTTATCATTTTTTGATAAATCCATCCATTCGAAAGTTATTGGAGCTGGAAGTCAAATTTATAATAAATGTCCAGATCTTTTTACTTTTCCAGCAAAACTATCAGACTTATCGAAAAATATTATAAGATCTTTTTCATAGACAATTTCATTCACTACAAATTATTTTTAATGAAGTTTTTTGAAATTCCGCATCGTTTTCTAGTTATTTTCATTTTAATGCCAAGCTCGTAAAAATAATAGTCTTCTAATCTATTCTGAGCATTATAATATTGTATTGATGATTAATTTAATCTCAATAATCAATTAATGAATAATGTTGATTTATATCAATGTATTGATGAAAATACTATGTTATGTACTGATTAAGATAAATCATTATCAGAAAAATGTATATTAAATTTACATATGTTTGGTAATAAATAAAATCAGGAAGCCTAATATACAAACTTATACTATATATAAACTTTTGAACCAATGGTATTTTTGGAACCTACTCGATGAATTATGATAGATTAGGGCAAAATTCTTTGGAAATTCCACCATGAGGACAAATGCAAAAGATAGATTTCTATAAAATCTACTAAAAAATTGATTAATCTACAAAATACTTGAATTTGTCCTGTGCTACTTGGGTTGTATACGTAATTTACATTTGTTAAATGTCAGAGTACCGATAACTTGCGAGTATGAAACCCTAGTGGGAAGCCCCTGGTCAGCTCAAATTACTCAACTTTTTTTTTTGCCACCATACTCACGGTTACACATTTGCATCTTTAACTTACATACATATATATAAATATATATCAAGTTATCGATAATATTTTTAAAAAATATCAATATGTAAAATAATAATAAGTACATAGAGTACGTACTTAATTGTAATAAGATCATATCTTATTTCTTAATGCCCGTTCTCCCGTAAAAACCGCAAATGTTTCATAATTTCATATTAATATTTATTTATTATTAATATAATAAATATTAAATATATTTATTAGTTATAATTATTTACTTTATTTATTCTCATGTTGGTCTATTAACAAAAATAAATAAATATGTAAATATTTAATACCAATAAAAAAAAGTTGAGGATAAAAAAAAAAATAAAAAAGAAAGGGACTGGACTGGATTTGCGACCCTAGTCTTGTACTTCAGTTACTCAGTAGAAATCGACGTGAGAGCATCAGCTTATTTTTAATTAAAGTAATTAATAATTAATAATAATAATAATAATAATAATAATAATAATAATGTCACCAAGTGAAACCACATTTTTAACTCAACCAACTGAATCAACTTTTTACAAATGTAGAAGAGTGATTAGAAATCAAACTGTTAGACTTCGTCAGTTCCAATACTGTTTATGTGCAACTATGCTGTAAGTAATTAAGTTAAACTAATTAATCATCATCAATTATTTATTTTTTTTATCAAATAATTGTAGATTAATATTGATAATGGTCTTGGTGGCAATGGTGAGTTACTCGTTGAGTGACATCCATTTAAATGAAGAAATAGAAGAAAAAAATTCAACATTTTCACTGAAGCTTTCGATGACTCCGCAATTAATTAAATTAACAAACAGCCAAGATCTCAGTGACGACGAATTATCGGACGTAATTGAAGCAGGGCAACGTGCAATACATGAGCGTAATTTAATTAATTCAAAAGCAACATTCCATCCTCAAGATGAAGTGTCGCCTAACGCACGACATCACAATGCTGTGAAAACAAGTCTGTATGCTGGAAAATTAGCAGTAGCTGGAGTTGGTGAATTAGGAGCTACAAGATACTTCAAGTCTATAAGAAAAGACGTTGATATTACGACGATAGATATTTTTTTTGACGGTGATTGGGCACCCAATGGTAACAGTTGTAAAGAATATTTTTTGTCGAGCTGTAATGTACCAAGTAGATACAGAACGTTGGATGGTACTTGCAATGATCCGATTAATCGTGGAGCAGCTTTTACTCCTTATTCAAGAAGTCTGCCTCCGGATTACGCGGATGGAATTGAAGCACCGCGAGTTGCTAAGTCTGGAAAACCTTTACCTTCTGCCAGAGAAATAAGTTTGCGTGCGCATACTCCAGCTTCAAGTTCAAATCCCTCATTCACTGTCATGCTGGCAGTTTTTGGGCAATTTTTGGATCATGATATCACAGCTACGGCAATAAGTCAAGGTACCAATGGAAGTTCATTTTCCTGCTGCTCACCTGATAATATTGGGCATCCAGAATGTTTTCCTGTGTTTGTTGGTCCTGGTGATCCGGTTTATGATGTTGCCGGTTCAAAATGTATGGAATTTGTACGATCTGCACCAGCAATGCAGTGCAAATTAGGTCCTCGTCAACAACTCAATCAGGTAATTTTATTTATTTATACTCTAAAATTATTTAGATTAATTTATTAAATTAAAATTAATTGTAGGTCTCATCATTTATCGATGCTTCAACAATATATGGGTCGAATAAAAATTTAGCAGACTCACTGCGTGAATTTAAATCTGGACAATTACGAATGTACAAAGCACCTGATGGTAGAACTTTGTTACCACAAAGTACTGATTTAAATGACGGCTGTAACAGAGAAGCTGAAAATAAACGTGGGCGGTATTGTTTCGCATCTGGGGACGCACGAGCTAATGAAAATTTGCATCTGACTACTATGCATTTACTGTGGGCACGTCAGCATAATTTTTTAGCCACCCAATTGCAGCAATTAAATCCACATTGGGATGATGAGAGACTCTACCAAGAAAGTAGAAGAATTATTGGCGCTCAAATGCAACATATTGCGTACAAAGAATTCGTTCCAGTTATTATCGGGGACAGTGAAGCAAGAAAACGTAAATTGTTACCTCTGGAGTCAAATATTTATCGTGAGGCTTCGAAAAATTTTGATCCAACAATCGCTAATAACTTTGCAGCTTCGGCATTTCGTTTCGCTCATACTCTACTTCCTGGGCTCATGAAAATTACCGACGCTGAAAAAGGAACTGAGGATTATATTCAATTGCACAAAATTCTATTCAATCCATACAGTTTGTATGCAAAGACTGGGGTCGAAAGCTCTATTCTCTCAGCCACGACAAATTTTATTCAAAAAACTTCAACCCACGTTACGTCCCAATTAACGAGACATCTTTTTGAAGATCCTCTTTCAAGCCAAACAAATTCCTACAACTCAACACATCATCTACCATTTGTACCTTGCGGGCTGGATCTGGTCTCGCTCAACATCCAGCGAGGCAGAGATCATGGCCTGCCTGGTTACACAGCTTGGAGAGAGTTCTGCGGCCTTGTTCGCCCTCGGAATTTTCTTCAACTACGCGGAATCGTTGATCCCGATAGCTTCAAACAATTACCGTTGCTTTACGAAGACGTTGATGACATTGATTTATATACTGGTGCACTTGCGGAGATAAAAATATCCGATGGGTTAATTGGCCCTACTTTCACGTGTCTCATTAGTCAGCAGTTCCAACGACTGCAGTCAGGTGATCGTTATTGGTATGAGTCTTCTCAATCACCTTATCCATTTACGCCAGGTAAATTATTCCTTTAAATAAATATTTTCTTGGTAATTATATAGAAGTGCGGCTGCTTACCTTTCTGATAACCAAAAATCAAATTTTAGACAAATTCCTTTGAAAGCAATTTTAACAGCAAGTATTCGTCGGTGGATTGATGATATTTTTGCATAATTAGGTGGTATATAAGCTTTAATTATCTATAAGTTTATAAGAAAGGTATAAAAATATGCATAATTTCAAGAATATTTTTGAAATTTTAAAGTTCCGTGCTACACTGCATTATTTGACATGATTTCTTCATTTTTTAATGCATTGACTTTTAAGTCAACCACCAAAACTTGAGTTATATATCTATGTGCAATAATAGGTAGTAGTTTCATCCTGAGTACGTTAACGGACTCATCAGCAAGACTATGCTAACGTACTCTTGCCTTAGACTACACCTTATACTAATACGAACCGAGCTAAAACCGTGTGACGGGCTTCGCTCAGCACTATACTAGTATAAAAGGAGGCGGATACCGTCCAAACTACTTGCAACTCAATGCTAGGTGAGCTATGGTACACCGTAAAAGTGATGAAATAATAGAAATATGCCAATTTTCAAGTATTACAAGAGCTCCAAAATTATTGCAGCTCTTAGATCGATCTATAAAACCCCACCGCCCATCTTACGGTATTATATAAAAAAAAAAACCTGAGAAACGGTTGACCTCGTGGGCCAACTCCAAAATTTCCCGCTGTTTTCGAGCTCAAAAAGTTATTATTTGCAAATTTTTGAACTCTTTAAAGTCCAAAAATGATCATTTTGTTGTTCAACCAAAAAAAAAACACATACATATCTAAGTCTTGATGAGCCTTTTCGATTCCCGCCAAAAACGTTTAAATCGGTTGATTCATTCCAAAGATATCGTTGGATTAAAAAAGTTTAAATACACACATAAACACACACACGGGTGGAAGTGGTGTCACGACTGAATATCACAGCCATAATATCACACGACATAATATCATGTGATATTTTGACGTAATGCTATCTCAATGTACAGGCTGGTGATATTATGACTGTGATATTTTGTCGTGTGATATTATAAATATGATATTTAGTCATGTAACCGTGGAAGTTCATCCGGAAATAGCCAGAAGAGCTTCCTAGGACCTCAAAACGTCGAGATCTGATGAAAACTCGATTTTCGCAAACCGGATCGAAACCATGAACTTCTCTTTTTTTGAAAATTTTCAAAGCGGGAAGTTAAAGTTTTAATTAAGGTACGAAGCCTAGTACCCGATCAGGGAACTTGTACCTGATCACTGACGTATTTGTACATCTATATTTAGTAGAATTTAGTAAATATATCTATACAAATACATGGAATGTTCGAGTGCTAGTTTCCTGATCGGGTACTAGGTCTCTTATCTTATATATTTGAAAATTTATTTTAGAAAATTTGTAAGATGTCATATTATTATCAATTTTTAAGTAATAAAAATTTTTTTTTTTTCGAAAATCGAAGTACCTAGTTTTGTAAGAAATTATATTCTCTACAAAAAAGCTCTTTAGTGTTTTTCTCCAGAGAACTTACAGAAAAAAAGTTATGAAGCTTTAAACTATATATTAAATAGTATAACTTTATGTTTTCATTATATTAAATAGTTTTTCGATAGAAATTTAGGTTTTTTCATCTGAGCTAATGTTAACTGTCAATTTTTTTTTGAACACATGGGAAAAATTTTCCTTACTTTCAAAACAGCACTTTCTTTTTAATTCAAAAAATACAGAAAGAAAAACGATTTTAATTCCTAAAAAAAATATTTTTCCGGAAATATTTTTCCGGAAATTATCTTTACGTCAAGCTTTTTTATTCACTATCATTTCAAGCTACATAACTTTTTTTCTGTTAGTTGTACGAAGAAAACACTCAGGGGCTTTTTTTGTAGAGAATTTAATTTCCTACAAGACCATGTACTTCGATTTTCGAAAAAAAATTTTTCAAATACTTTTAAATATAAAAAACAAAAAAAATTTTTTTTACATGTAATTCAAATGAGAAAATTAATATTCGTTGAGCTCTTAGCAGGATTGAGCTTTCGAGCTGCTCTTTTAGGAGGATTTTTCTAATACCTAACACTAACTTTTAAGACCATAAGACTTGGAAAAAAAAAAAAAAAAAAATGTTTATTTTGAAACACCCTAATATTTATGGATATTTAAAGTGTGAGCATTTGAAACATTGAAAAATGTGTGCAGCCCCACTTCTATATAAAAACCATTTTCTTAACTTAGCAGGATATTTTATAATTATTTTGATTGTTACAGAGCAACTGGTACAGCTGAGGAAATCATCGCTAGCGAAATTAATTTGTGATTGTTCGAATGATATCAATGAAATCCAACCTCTGGTTATGAGATCAGTCAGCGCTGAAAATCCCATAACGATATGCGATGATATAGAGAGTGTTGATTTAACCGCATGGAAAGAAACTATATAATTAATTAATTTTTTAAAACTTAAAGTAAAAAATATATATTAGAATTTTTTTAATTATTTGTATGTAAAATTTTATGATTAATAACTGAGTAATAATTTGATTTTTTTTTAATACTATTCATCGATATTTGAATTATCGTTATCTTCTTCTTCGTCTAAATCATTATCCAGGATATCTGACAAAACATCATCATCACTAACATTACCGTTTGACGTGGAATCATTTACTGACGATTGTCTATCATCAGTTGAAACTGATGCCTAAAAACGTAATAAACTATTTTATAAATTATGTTTTATTTTAGAATTATAGGCTGCCCAGTTTTAAAACCCATGCAGAGCTAAATTTTTTAACTTTGATCCATTAGATTAAATTTTCTAATATTAAACTTTTTGAAAAATTCGCGAATTGTAAATTTCGGTTTAATTCAAATTATGACACTCGAGTTTTCAAAGACAATTTTGTTTATTGGTATCTAAATTTTATTTATCTCGAGTATAAATCTGAATGACGAAAAAAATTTCATTTTATGTATTTTTAAATTTCCAAGTGACAAATGTCATAAAAATTAAAATCATGATGTATTTTATTTAATTCTACTTAAATAATTGTTTTTTTTTTTTTTCAATGATTCTGAAGTTGACGGAGAATTAAAAATTTTCGGATTTTTTTGTCAACAAATCAATTGCAAAAAAAAAAAAAAGAAAACTAAAAATATGTACAAGTAAAAAATTAATGAAACTATGGGTGCAATTCTTTAAAATACTTTTTTTTTTATAATTTATCATTTTTAAAAAAAATTCAAAAATTAGTAGAGCTTGGCTAACTTCAGTAACATTTTTTTACTGTCTATAAGTCACTTAATTTTGAATAATATTTATTTTAAAACTGATAGTTACTCGAAAATCCATAATTCTATTTGAAATTTCATTTTTTTTTTTTGTGAATAATTAGTTTTTTAATACGAGAAATTTTAAAGCCAGATTTTAATAAGCTCACAATTATCGAAAACTATTCAAAGTTATTAAAAAAAAAGTTGGTGCTGTCTTTTTTAAATTTTTTGAATATATTTTTAAATAATTAAATTGTATTTTCAATAAAGATTATGCTTTCTATGACAATTATTCTTGAAAATCTAAATAATTTTCAACAGTTTACGTCTTTAATTCTTAAGCTTAATGAGGATAATTTTTTTTTTAAATTTATCAAGTTCGTTATTTGTACAGGACGAATTAAACCCAAAATAAGAATAAAATTTGACTGTTTTAAAATTGGGCGGCCGTTATAATTTGACTTGGAAAAATTACCTGAGACAATATTTCTTGTCCATCTAAATTTTTATTTAGCAGATTACCCATCCAGAAAGCTGTACTACTATTATTAAGTACTAGCATACCTTTAACACAGTATACTAATTTTTCCAAAACAGTTTTGGCATTGGGTACAAGTTTTGATAAAGCAATATCTTTTTGTTCAGTACTATGACAGCAGGTGACATTTAAGTGTCTAGTACCTCCCTGAACCATTTTTATTATTGCTGTGATTTCATCAGTTTGATGACGTAAACATTTTTCAAAAGTAGGTATTGCTATCTCCATAAACATTTTAAGAAGTGATGGTGTACATCTTAAATAAACCATTAGCATATTTTTGGTAGAAACTGTCTTACTGATGGCAACTAATCGCGATAGATTGAGAGCTACTTCTTTCCAGACTCTCAGTTTTTGAACATCTCTGTGATAAAAAAAAAAAAAAAAAAAAAACAATTATTACCAAAGCCAATAACATATTCAATTTTATACTGACGTTTTGGCAGAGTCAAGTGCAATTTTTGTTCCTCTTATAAGTCCATCGTAGATTTTTAAATATAAATTATGAAGATTAGATCGCATAATTGGTGGCAATCGTGATAATTTGTCTTGCGGTTTCTCTAGATTTTTAACTTCTTCCGGCAGCCATTCTAAAACTGATGATGCCGTTTCTAAAGGATTTGGTTCGTATTCCATCCAATTTTTTAACAAACTCACTACGGATGATTTGTATAATGGACCAGTATGACGATCATTCGGCCATTCCAAACATAAAAATCCATACCCCATTTTTGCTGTAATTAATTTTTTAATTTTTATACACAAATATAAAACATAAAATTATATAATTAAGCTATACCTTGTTTATCTTTATTTTCTCGAGTAAACGTTCCTGAATGTTTCATCAAAGTTTTACAAGTATCAACAAGCGCAGAAGCTATTGATATTTGTGTAGCAACATCAGCTAATGATTCAAAATATTTGTAAGCTTCAGCGACTAGTTCTTTGGATGAACGGAGGCTTAAATTTGATTCGTCGACCTGCCCAGCAAGAATTCTCAGCCCCTCTATGAATCAAATACATTAATATAAGATATTATATATTAATAAAATTTACTAGCGACATACAATCCCTTTGTAACTGCATGCATTAAATAAAATTAATTGTTCATTGAACAATTTACTCTGAGATATTTAATGTAGTCATGGAAAATATTTCTATTCAACGTATAGTTTTAATCAATTTCACTATATTTTACTCTGTTACATGTATTTTCTTTATTTATTTTAACCAGATTTTAGTTTGTACTTACATTTAAATTAAACTTAAAATTTAAATGAATATGAATTAAATTTATTTGGCAATATTTCAGTAATCCATGTAAAAAAAGATAGTTCCAAGAAAGTTAGTAACAATGAACTTTCAAATTTGAGACATTTGTGAACTTTGAGATGATCGTTTTTGGAACTTTAAATAAATTTTAAAGTAGGAAAATTTTAAATTCAAAGTTCTTATAAAAAGTGGGGGTGTGCAAATAGTTCAAACTAATTTTCGAATAATTCGTAAGTTTTCAAATTATTATTAAATTTTCGGATAAGTCGAAACTTTCCGAATTCGCGAAATTCTCGATTTATTCAAAAATTTACGAATAATTCCAGAATTTTTTTTTGAACGACTTAAAATTGTAGTAGTTTTTATAATATTTAAAATTTTCGTCAGAAGTAAATAAAGCTCAGGCATGAATCTACGAAAAAATTATTTTTAATTACTTTAAAAACTTAGCTCTCCATCAGATAAAAATTGAATATTTGATAGCTGATCAGAATTTTCTCGATTTGAATCGAGCAATTTGAAAAGTTACACATAATTCAAAACCTTTAGGTTAATTCTAAAAGCTACAAATTATTCGATTCGATTCAAACCCGATTCGCATACCCCTAATAGAAAGACAAAAATCGTTCAAAGTTAGTTTTAAAATCTTTTTTTTTTTTTTTTTTAATGTACTTCAAACCAGTATAATTTGCAAGTTAAAAAGTACTCAGTTAAAAATTATTTTCACTCATAAATGTTTTCAAAGTTTCAAAAATGATCAACTCAAAATTCAGAATTGTCTTAAATTCGAAAGTTCATAGTGATGAACCTTTCTGGAACCTTTGTAATGTTTTGAAACTATCATATTCAAAATTAATACCAAAGTTAAAAGCCTTCAATATAAAACAACAACATAGTTGTATTTTATGTTCATAAAAATTGACTAATGTTAAATCAAGGTATTGTGGTATGAATCAGTTCATTTCAAATTCACTTATTTCTTACAAGTACGAAAAAAGTTTCTAGGACGACATCATGACACCCAACAAATAAATAACTTTTAACGCGAAATTAAAAAATTTGTAGAGCTTTTAAAAAAAATCGAATTAATTATCATATAAAAATATTCAAAATCATAAAAAGTAACAAATTCAAATCAAGACCTTTCCAACGATTCAAAATTTAATCATGTTATCTAATTTTATCATATAGATATGATTTGAAAAAATTTTTTTTATTCTTTTAATAATTCAGATTAAAATTGAAATAATAAAATATTTACCTCGTAACAAATCATAATGAGCAGGATTATTAAATCCCTTCCAATTAAAAATAGTAGTCAGAAGAATAAGAATAAGTCTAAATGCATACTTATGCTGACTACTTTCTTGAATTCTCAACTTATCAACGAAATCTTTTAATTTAATACAAATCTTTGGCAACTGACTAATTAAATCAGTCATAAACTTTTCAGTCACATTATCTTCATCAAAAGTCGCCAGCAGCTCTTTGATGATAAAGCAAACCTGCCCAGTAGAAACATTATCAACGTTTGCCTGTGACATTTGGACAGGTATAGTTACATCAAGTAAATAAAGAATTTCAGCATCTAATCGTCTAAAATACATTGGATTTTTAGTGCTAAGCAGTGAACCCATTTCCCAGGATTCCCATTCAGGTAAAGATTTCTCAGCGACACTTTTATCTTTGTCTTCACCTCCTTTTTTACCCTTCTTTCCGGTTTTCTTTTCGACTTTATTAAATGACGGCAGAGGAAATGAATGAAAGTAACAGGGAGGTGCTTGGTAACGTGTGTCAGCCAATGACAGCAAAGTTGCCAGTTCACCTTGGAGATGCATAACATTCGCAAGCCTTTTAGACACTTGACGTTGTAAAAGAGGATTTCGCTGTGTTACACATGCATTAATAAGTTCTCTGAACCAATTAATACAATGGAACATTAGATCTATTGTCTGTGAGTCCGGTAGATCTAGATCCGGTGGCATCAATACTGCGCAGCTTAAGAACTCGCTGATATTCAAACGTTCACTCTCAGTACGTGTATAGCAAATTTTCATGAGACGCAGCAGAGCCGGAACAATTCCTTCGTACTTTCCTTGGCCAAATTGAATGACAACTCGCTGCAAATCATTTGAAGCATTCAATCTAAAGCTGGGTGTCAATGGCCCATTGTAGCTGTCTGTCACATAAACGTCAAAGAATTCATTGTCAATTAATGTGATAATTTGAGTTAAAAATTCTTGCTTAATGTTATCAGTCTGTGCAATAATACTGCCAAGAGTATCATAAAAAAATCCCCGAGATTTTGGACACTCCTTGACACCATTTAAAATTTTTTTAAAAATATCAACAGCCATATTTTGATCTTCTTCGCTAGTTGCCAGATGTTTTATAGCCATAACACCGCCAGCAACTCCTTTAGATTTAACTATACTGTCATGACACGACAAGTGTTTTTGTAGTAAAATAAATAGATCATCGCGCAGGGTATCAGTTACAGCATTAGAACTAGCACAGAGTGCGTGTAATAAATCATTTAGCATCGTAACTTCTTGAAGATCAAGTTTCTCCATTTTTTCCAACAAAATTCTTAAGTAATGACAATGAGCTTGAAGATACCGGCGTTCATCCCTATTAGTCGTCATTTTACACAAAATTGCTAGAGCATTTTTAGCAGTATGATCATTATTGCCCATCAGTACGATCAATTTTTCAACAATTTCCCGTTGCTTATGAATTAACTCGCCGTGAATTAAAAACTGATGACGAAACCACTCGGTGGTAAAATCAATCAGAACACCGTCTTCAGATTTCAATAGATTACTCGCCATATTTAATGCCGCTGACTGAAGATCTTTAACGACTTCTTGATAGCCAGAGTAAAATTCATTAAGCAAACTCGAACGATAAAATGCTGTCTTGATGTGTTGCTTAAGTATACTCTCAGCTTTTTTTTTTTTACCCGTTCCTTCGTAAAGTAACAACAGTATAATTAAATCAAATGGCTTTGCTGTTTTATCCGGACTAATTGAGCCCACAACATTTATTGACGCATTTGCCATTTCTTTACTTAACACAATTATCATCCTAAGTGCACTGACAATAATTGTTTGATTTGAATAATACTCTTCAGTATTTTCACCAGCAAGTGGTTGCAACTCAAGTACTCGTATATGACGTAATACTGTTTGGCAAACTTCAACTGTTGGACAATCATCTAAAGTAAATTTTATTATCGCTGATATTTGATCTATATGACAATCTCTACTTAATAAAGTCAACATCGTTTCTCGTAATTCTTCCAAAAATTTTTTACCCAACGATAAATTACTTATGCAATCAAGAATAACATTTGTCAATTCGCGCTGTGCTTCCATTAACTTGAACAGAATTTCTGCAATAGTTTGATGCTGAGTATCTGTCACAATATCCGGTATAAATGTTATCAACTCTCGTTGAAACCATATCGGACTTGTTTCCAATATTTCTTCAAGCTTCAATGTCAATGCCTCGGGATCGTTGACTATTTCAAGGAACCGTAGCTGCTGAAGTAACTGAAAAGCCCAGGGGACACTGTCCGGTGAATCACTAAGCAATAAATTTATTTTAATAACATTATAAGACATTTATTTATTCATTTGTTTATTTATTTACTTACGCTGCAACAATAGTCTCGTTTAATTTAGTCAACAGACTATTTAATATACTACTCTGTATAGATGGAACTTGTAAAAAAATTTTAATAATAGAAACACTTTTAAATGAATCTGTCTGACGTCCATCAGAAGTATTTATTGTCGTTAGATTCAAACATCTATTCAATTGTCCAAGATCTTCAGATAAATAATCATCAAACTCTTTTAAAATTGTGTCTTTGGAGAAGTCACCAGAGAGTAAAAGTTGTTGGATTTTTTTAGAAGTAATCAGTGGATCATTTTCTAAAAGATTATTTTAATTATTAATACCACAAAAATATTAAATTATTATAAATTGAGTACCTAAAATATAATGAGTATCATTTTCACTCAGGGCAATTCCTATATGATTAAAAAATTCATTCAAAGTATTTGTCGTCGGCTCCGGGGCACGTTTTCGTTGGACAGATTCCAAAGATCTGCGGCTGTTGATCCTGGGATCTCTTGCTTCTTTTTCAGGAATTTTTTTAACTGGACTCGGAGATTCTGTAGCAAAGGTAAGAAGTTAAATTTTTTTTATTATCTATATTATTAAGAGAATAAGGAAAATTTTGTTCCCGCCACATCTGTATGATAGAATTAATTAATGTTATTGAAATCGGTATCATTAAAAAGGTCTTGATTTGAATTTATGCCTTTTCATAGTTTAAACTATTTTTTATTGCTAAGTTACGCGGGAAAAAAAGACGGTCGTATTTATTTTCTTTAAATTAATATTTTAATTATTCTGTCACTAAATACGACTGAATATATGAAACTATTATATATATATAATTGAAAGAACAAAAAAAATTTAGTCTATGCCATGGCTTCTATGATTATAAAAATTAAACAGATTTAATTTTATATCAGTGAAAAAAAAAATATATTAGATGACTAATAACAAAAAATTTGACTATGCGTTGATTTTTTTTTTAAATCCCATGATTATACAAACATTGAAATCAATCAGTTTGCAAGTCAATGATGAGATTGGGTGCCCGACCAAAATAATTTTTGAAATTGAACTTTTACGATTTGAACTTTTAAAATTTTAACTTTTATAAAATCTAACTTCTAAAATGTTTAAAAGTGTATTTTTATTATTTTACTATCTATGTATTGTTGCTCCAAGATTCGAAAAAATTGAATAATTATGACACTGAAGTTAGCTGACGTCTACTAATTTTCGAATTTTTTTAAAACGATACATTTGAAAAGAAAAATATTTCAAAAAATTGCACCTATAGTTTTTTAAATTTTCTACATATGCATATTTTTATTTATTTATTTATTTTTTTTAATTGAATTGTTGTTGTTATCATGAATATTTGCGTCTTGTAGCAATGAACTTTTCATTATAATAATAATATAATTTTATTCGATTGTTATCTTCTATCTTCTATTTATATTATTAACAGAATAAGGAAAATTTTATTCCCGGCATATCTATATGACAGAATTGGTTAATGTTATTGAAATTGGTATCATTAGAAAGGTCTTGACTTGAATTTGTGCCTTTTCATGATTTCAAGTCTTTCTTATTGATAAGTATCGAGATAAATTAAATGATTTAAGCCATTCAAAAATAATTTAAATTAAACGATAAAAAAAGACGATCGTATTTCTTTTCTTTATATAAAAAAAAAAAAAAAAATTTAATACGATTGTCTTTTTTTTATTGTTTAATTTATATTATTTTCGAATGGCTTAAATAGTTTGATTTATCTCGATACTTATCAATAAGAAATCACGTAGTGACTGCTGGTTGCTAGTACTCAATTACTTTAGGTAATATTGTTTAGATAAAAAAAAAAGTTCATTACTTATATTATTATTGAATAATTACTGAATTACAATACAATTTGAAGTTAAAAAAAAGAGCCATCCGGCCTTACCCGGAATGGAGAGGTAGATTTCTTACGTAAATACAATAAAGCTACAATAGTGTAATTAATATTTCTTTTGTAAGCTTAAACATGAATTTCAAGGAAATGAGTTGTGCCTTATCATTTAGAAGTTATTAGAAGACTAAGCTGCAAAAATAAGCTTTTTTTATTTTTTGTGAAATTTTCGATATCATTCAATTGTTAAAAAAGATGTTTAAAAAAATCAAGTATTACAGTGAAAATTAAAGCTAATCGTCCAAATTTTGAGATTTTTTTTACAGGATTGAGTTATCATTTTCGGTTCAAAAGTTATTTAAGGATAAAGCCAGAAAATTCATTTTTATGAAAATAAAAAAAAATTTCAAACACCCACAACTTCCAAACTAATCGACTGATTGGCGTCATCTTCGAACTTAATCAAGGTAATCGTCCAATAAATAAGTGTATAAAATTTCATTAAGATCTGTTAAGAATTGCGGGCGCTATCGTGATGACAAGGCGCGTTATATCATATATATATATATATATATATATATATATAAACTTTTGAGTGGATGGTATTTTTTGACTCTACTAGGTAAAATAAGATATATGGTGGCAAAATTCTTTGATAATTAGATCATGAGACCCATTGCAATAGTCCGATTTCTAAAAAAATCTACCTAAAAAGTTAATTAAAATTTATAGTGTTATTTAAAATTGTTAACATTTATTGATAGTAAAGATTGATTAATATTAGTTATTCTCTATCATTAAGTTGTTAAAATAATTTTATGATTATATCATAAATTAAGTTTATTAATCAATTCATAAATTATATTTGTGGCTGTTGTTTTTATTGTTAATTATATTATTTTAAAAGCTGTAATTTATAAAAGTTCAAACTTTAAAAGCTTTCTAAAGTTTAATTTCCAAAGTTATTTTAGTATAGAACCATGAGATTGTTCTCATTAAATTTTAATGATAACAAAAATAAACAAGATTCTAGAGTAAAGATTTCAATAAAAATTTTAATTCAAATCATATTCAATAAATTGTGTAGCAATACTCGTACAGTCACGTAGTAACTACAGGTTGCTCGTTAATTATTAAAATAATTATAAATACCAAAAACTCTGGGTCTTTTTGCTCGTGGAGAAGCAAACATATCCGGTACTTCATTTTCTTTAGCCGAGCTGTCAGGAGACTCTTCAATAGTATCAAGTTCATCAGGTTCAGGTTCATGGCTTTTGTCAGCAGCACCTGAAGTTGATGGGACAGCTAAATTTGATTGTTTTCTCAGCAATTCAGTATTGGAAGCACGTTGCGATGCTCTTAATAATTCAGTATTTGAAGTGCGCTGTGATTTTTGTGATTGATAACCACCAGAAAATGCATCAACGTCATCTCCTGAGGCTGTGGAAGACTGAGTTTCTGGAATACTTATTTTTCTGTGCAATCCCCGCGGTTTAATTTTTCTGCGATCCATTTTTTATGATAAAATAAAATTTTTTCTTAACTAAATTAAAATTTAAATAAAATTGCATTCATTTAAATAGCTTGTAAATTTAAATTATAAAATATAGTGTAATTGCGATGCGTAGTTGATAAAATTGATATTTAACCTCAACAAACTTGTTTACATTCCTCAATTCAACTGTTATTTTAATGCCGGTTCCCGCAAACCGCCATATCAGTATTTAAAAAAGAGCGCAGCTCACGGCGGGAAAATGTACTAATTCAAATTGGGTGACCTTGAGTATAACGGGGCACTCGCTCTGACATGCCGTAGCGCGACTTTCAAGTTATTTGAAAGAGTGAGAGAATAAAAAATAAAAAAAATAAGAGAGTACGTTCAGTATATACCGTAAATAACGTATAGAGAGTAATAAAGACAGAGTTAAAGGTGGGAGGGAATAAGAGAGAGGAAAATGAGAAAGGCCGTGCCCGAGTCCCGAGTAGAGTCTTAAGTCTCGAGTACACGAACAAAGAGTCCAAAAGAACTTAACTAATGTAATGTAATATTGTATTGAGTATTGAGAGTAAAGACTGAGACTTTATGAAGATGGAGATATTGAGTTAAGTACCAAGTGCTCGAGAGAGCTAGAGTTTTTATTTTATTTCGCATAGTACCCAGTTATTATTACAGTGAATGTGGAGTGGAAGGTGGAAGAAATAAAAGATCGGAAGTTAAGCAAAGGGCAAATATGTTGACTGCGTGGGGCTTCGGAGTAGAGGTTGGAGCGATATCATAAGAATGTATATAATAATATGAGAATTGAGAGTTGAGAGCTAAGAGCTGGCAGACAGGACCATAAGAAATGCCGTAGGCCGTAGCCGCACCATACCTAGAACTCTCAAGGATTCTTAAAAAGTGTTACGGTGAACGATTCACTGACTTGGTGTGACTCAGTACCCAGTATCCAGTTCCATACTCTACACTCTACTCCACCACCAGTCCAACAGTTTATTTCTTTACTGTCGAGCAGTTGATCCTCCTCAGTAGACTCAGTCGGAGTACTGCATTCATTAAATATTTATCCGGTCAGTTATATATCAGTGTTGTGTATTTACATTGAAGTATACGTTTATTATTAATAATAATAATATACTTCAATGAACTTGTGTCATTAATAAGTCAAGTCATTCAATTTATATTTTAATTAATAATAATAATAATTGATTATTTATAATAGTCTCTTTGTATTATTATAATTATACATATACATATATTGAATAATATGTTTTATTGTGAATACAAATAAATTAAATAGGTAAGAGTTAAAAGCATATTTATATTTTTTCTTAGTATTTAACTTTTATTGTGATAATTTTAAAAAATATAAATTTATTTATTTAACTTTTATCGAGATTAATTTTAGAAATGTTTTTTTTTTTATCAAAAGATATTTTTTATTGCAGGATTATAAATATTCAACATTAGTAATTTAATAGAGTAAATAGCGATTATATTAATTACCGGATACGCTTTTAAATTAATAATAATAAATACTAAGATAAATAAACTTTATTTATTACTCATTATATGTATACTTAATACAATAGTGACAGTACTGGTTTTATAATTTTAATATAAATCTTTTTTTTTTTAATTATTGTTATATAAATTATTTATTATAAATTTTAATTATTATAAATAATTATTTTCTGCCAAAGTAATTGTGAGAGCGTAACAAAATATAGAAAGTAATTAAATATACTTTTATTATTTTATTATTATACTGCAATTTAAACCACGTGAAAATAACAATATATATGTGCATGAATATATATGACACTGGAATGCGCTTAACATTACATTTGATATGCATATAAATATTTTCAAATAAATAAAATGTAAATTTATTGTTCGGTTTTTATGATTATGAATAATTATTATTTATTGTTTATTTATTTATATATTTAAATGCATATTAACATGGACATGTACATATATGTGTTGTAAAAAAAATGCGACAATATTGTATAGTTGAATATTGTAAAACATACAATACGTTTATGAGCCTTTTCATACAGTTCCTTTCAACATTCAGGTAGTAAGTAGTAGGGAAAACGTTCAATGACCTGTAGAGGTAAAGAGAGAGGCAGATATGCCTTTTTTTTTAAGATCAAACGTTTATTTTTTGCTAATTATATTTATTAACGATTAGTATCTACTTATTTTGTTTTATTGTTAATTATTACAATTACGTTATAAATTATAGACTGATAGATAGATATCTTTATTGAATCCTAAAGCTGTAGCCCTGGACCATCAAAAAATACAAACATCGTCCCCTTTATGGGTACATCTGGTAACTGCAAAATTATAATATTTTCAGAAATCGGTCAAAACATCTACTCTGTTACACGTGCGTTGATGGAAATATTAAGATTCAAAAGTCTCTTGAACATTCTGTTATAATTATTAAAATTTGAAGCTTTTTACGCAGTAGCAGTACTAAAGAATGTTTTTCACTCATAATTTTAATTATGAAAAAAATTTAGTAACGAGGTTTACCCAGAAAGGGGACGAAATATACATGGGTATGTTTTACAGTTTTTATTAAAAAGAAAAATAAATTATTAATATTCAAAAAATAATCAAAACAAGAACCCTAAATTATTAAAAACTTTGTAGTGTCGTCAGTTCTGGCGGTTAAGAATTTCACACATGCATTCCATGAATTGAAAACTAATTTTCACATGGAAAAAAAGAAACGTTGGAAATTATAACTCAGAAGCTGAGTGTCAATATAAGGAATTTTAACATTCCAAGCAATAAATTTTACAACACGTAGCATTAATTTTTAATGTTTAAATTACGATTTTTAAAGTTTACATATCAATTTTTCCTGCATAGACAATAAATTTTAATATTTATCATATAATTATTTATGATAAATTTTAATTATAAATTACAGAATTACTTTTTACTGATCACTTTATCATTATATTACTTGTCGTTTCTTAATTTATATAGTTCATTTTTTTCTATGCGTATATTGTTGATCCACGTTTTGGTATTCTAAGATAATCTTGTCTAATATCCGACGTAACAAAACAAGCAGAAACTCTAATTTTGATTTAAATAATTGATAACAGTTCAAATGAATTTCTTTGTAAAATAAGCAAGCGATAAAAAAAGTCTCTCCTGGTGAGTAAGAAGGTATTGTTGGGAAGCCCAATGATTAGTTAATTTTATCGGTAATTAGTAGGATAATGTACTTAAAAAATTATTAGAGTAGTTAAGTGCATTCTCAGAAAACACCCCCCACTTTTCAAAAATTTTCAATGACTAAACTGTCATAAGTGTATTAAAATTTTATCAATGAATTAAAAAAAAATTTAAAATTAATTTTGCCAAGGTACAGATTAAAAAAAAAATTACAGTTGGTATCAATAAGGTTGAACGAAATTTGTAAAATAAATTTTAGCGTACAAAATTTGAAAATTTGAATTATAAAATTCATATCAAATGATTTTGGTGAATTTCATATTATCTTCTTTTTCAAGGCAGTAAATAATTTGATCGATTCTCCAGAAATTTTGTCAGATATCAAGTTCAACACCCCGAATAAAAATTTAAGGGAAAATAGACTTTTAGAAATTCCATACTCCAACAATTCATTTATACTAAACGGTCTCAGAAATAAAATTTTTAAATTAGTTAGTGACTACTCCAAGTCGTTGAATTTTTTTCGTGAGTCTAAATGCAAGAAGTCAATTCAAGTGGAAATGGAAAATGGAGTGAAAACTGAGCCCAATAATTGAACTGCATGACTGTTCATGTTCTTTTTTTTTGTTATTCGCACTGTGATAACGGGAATGAATATTGTAAAACTTTGTAAATTGCGGAAAGTAAATAAATTTCATTTAACTTCCAATTGATATCAACTGTAAGTAATTTTTTTTTAATCTATATCTAAGCGAAATTGCAACTACGGCCTTTTTTCAATTAATGCCTTAATTTTTTAAATTAGTTAATAAAATTTCAATACACTTATGACAGTTGAAAGTCCTTGAAAATTAAAAAAAAGTGGGGGCATTGTCTGAGAATGCCCTTAATTTAACGTATGACCTTGTAGGTTTTTATGATTAATGGTAATTGATAATGATAAATATAATCTAAACAGTACTAATTAATGTGCCCTATTTAATTTAATTAAATTATTTATAAAAACAGTACAGCATTACATACATTACATATATATCTACTTAGTACGTAGAGTATGTGCAAAGTTGACAGTTCTAATGAGAGAAAGTTTTTTTATGTTTTCAGTTGTTTTATCAATTTATTTTATTTAATAAACATAATTACGGTTTTGTTAATTTTAGATTTAAATTAAATGAGAATGGAATATGTGCGGTAATTAATTGGGTCGAGATTAAATGGAGATTAATGAAAGAGAGAGATAATAAATAAATAAGAAAAAGAAAAATGTCGAAAGAATGTAGATACTTTGTTCAGCATGTTTGGAAAGAAGATCTCTGTGCAAATTGCTTTAAATCACGTGAAGATCATCATAAGGCATTAAAAGAACGTGCTAAGGTTTATGTTCCCTCGCCTGAAATAACAAATTTCAAGGTAATTTTATTTTAATTGGATTAATTTATTTTTATTTACACGATAAATATATTTATTTTTAGAGTATTTTGAGAGACAGTAATGGCAGACAATCAGAATTGCCTAGAAAAAGTGTCGATTTTCCAGAAGCATTGACGGAAGTTATCGGTTATGGAGGAGATTATATTTATAGTGATGAAGAGTCTGATGTAGAGTATTATGATGACAGAGCCGGTGAAAAATCAAAATCTGATGAACATGTGCCAGAGAATGAGGAGGATCGTGCGCTGAATAATATCACTCGTGCAAATACGAATTTCAATCGTACGACTGCAAATATTGTAGACTCGCCATCACCATCATCTTCATCTTCTTCTTCATCTTCATCTTCATCTCCATCGTTGTCTACAACAGCGACTACGATCACAACTACGAGTACGACTGATGCCAAAGGTTTAAATAATTTAATGCTCGGCACTATTCAGAAAGACAATGATGGTAAGAAAAGGACGTTGTTGGTGTCTGTGACGCCATTTAAATCTGAAAGTACTATTGGGCCATCAAAACTTGATCGAGATTGGCTGGATCGTGATGTCGCTGTAAGGAATTTAACGGATATAAAAATTGATTCAAGCGTTACAAATGCCATAAGTACTGATAAAAAACCTAAAATAATTCTTGATAAGATCGTAGACATGCCGCTTATTGAGTCGAATAATTTTATATCGATGACTAAGAAGCATGAAGCTAAGCTTGCTTGTGATAAACCTGATATTAAATACTCAAAAGCATCGTCGGACCTCGCCAAGCATAAAGGAGTTGATCAAGTAGGATTAAAAAGCCATAGTGAGATGATTAATTGTAATAAAATGTTGAAAGAATCTGTAAATAGTGAGGAAATTGCCATTCCCGATTTAGGCGAGCGTACTATTGAAGGAGAATCTATTGTAATTGAGTCCTTGAATGCTAAGGATGAAACTAAGGAAAATGTTGATGATGATAATAATGATTCTGATGAAAGTAATGTTAATAATAATATTAATAATGATAATAGTGATGCTAATGACAATAATAAAGAATTAATGATGGAAAATAGTAGAGAAGATGCTGGAGCACCGGATGGCAAAGCTGCTGATGACGAAATGTCGGAATCGTCTTGTTCATTGACTCATGTATCAACAATACCACGCAGTTCATTTCTTCATGGCGAAACTACTTTTAAATCTGACAGTTCTCCTAAGTCTGTCAGCACCGAATCATCAGACGATAACACTTTGAGCAATGAAATTAGTGATGATGATAAATTAGTTATTAAGGAAATTGTTGTTAAGACAAAAGTGATTGGAAATAAGAGAAAAAGTCACGATAGCTGTGGTAGTCAACGAAGACAAGCACCAAAACCACCGGATCAAATGACTGAAGAAGAGTCTCTCAGCACATTGTTTGCAAGAAATCCAATATCAAATATTAAGTATGATAGTCCGGTTGTGAGAGAAAAAGAAAAACGCGAACGTGCTACATCATGTAGTCCAAAGTTCAGTCGTACTGATGATGACGAACTAATGAATAATCAGACTTATTCTGCAAATGTAAATAATGAAAATTCTCGTAAGAGTATATCATTATCTGAGTACAGTTTAAATTCATACTCCCGTGAGTCATTGGCTGGTGATAATACTGTGCAAGACAAAAAAAAAGGCAAGTCAAGATTTTCGCTTAAAAAATTATTGCGCATCGGTGCTTCTAGAAAAGAAATGAATATTACAACTTGCTCACACACATTCGCGGAAAATTTTGATGATGACAGTGGGAGCTGTATGAAAATTACTTCTTCAAGTCCAAGTTCAAGTCCACGTGAGCAGCACACGGCTAATTGTAAGTCTAGGCCTGAAATCATTCATCCGTTGGAATTCAATGGCGCGGCTGTTGAAGTATTGCGTCATGATAAACTAATTAATAGTCCGAATCAATCCGTCGGTCGTGCTGACGCCTGTGCTGATAAATCCCGTTATTCCCAGACTGTTGGTATGTTTATATAGTTGATTTATTTCGCTGTATATTTTTTAAATTTAGTTATTATTTAATAATATTTGAATTTTATTGACCAGCTCATCTAGGAAAACCACCATCGCCACCTAAGAATGTTCAGCCGTCTAAAAATTACTTGCATTCATTGATGAAAAAATCAGCAAACTCTTCTCCGCCGTTAAAAGATCACAAAAAACTTGATGACAACTGGAAAGCTTCAGCAAGTCACAGTAATTTGACAAACGATGCAATTTATGCTAATCTAGGTAAGTTTAGGCCAATACAGTGCAATTGATCTAGCCTAGTACTTACTTCACAATAGGAATATATATTAAATTTAAAAATAATTAGCTGTTAATCGGGATGTGATGCTAAAAAATGCTTTTAACGTTATTATTTTTGTTTATCAAAAAGCTATGTTAAAGTTTTCCTTAAATTACTTCCTATTCTTCTAGTCCTTTTTCTCCATTCATTTATAACTTTTTTTATTTTATATATTAAATTATATCGTCATAATGTCCAATACTGATTGTCCAGGGGAAGAGGAGTCTCTCCAAAAATCTTACAATTATTTTTAATAAAAATCACGCTTTCAAAATTGTCACATTTTTTTTATTTTTTTTTTTTTGTACAATACTGCACTGTTTAAAAAAAAAATAATAAATTATAAAACTGTTTTATAATCACAATATTTTTATATAAAAAAAAAAAAAAATTAATGCTTGAAAATAAAATTTATCTAAACAACACACTATTTATTTAATCTTATAGTTTTAAGTTCACAAACTAAAATTAATTATAAATATATTTTTTAAATGAACGAATGCTAGCAAATGGGTAAGTGATTAAGGCATGAAGTAACAGCTTTGGCACACCTTTGAATTACGCGGCAACGTAGTTGAATTGACTGATAATAAATAATTAATAATATAGTATATAATTAATATAAATAAAAAAAAAACAAAAAATGCCTTGTGTGTCATGGTGTACTAACCCTGGCGCTTGATTCCTTGTGGCATTTTTGGATGCTGTCCTGCAGCAGCGGAGGATGTTGCAGGTGAGGTAAGGAGTGGCATTGCACCCTCTAAGCCTCAACGAACCTCCAGCATACGAAGTGTACTGTCTCAGTCAGTCAAGAAATCCGATGATGATGATGATGATACGAGTTATCACACAGTTAATATTGATTCCGTTGATTCATCTCGGGTACATATTTTATTATTTATTTCATTTAAAAAATAAGGGTGTGCGAATAGTTCGAACTTGCAAATTATTCATATCGAATCAAATCGAACGATTTGATTCGAATTATTAAAAAATACACGAATAATTCCAAAATTTTCTTTTAAACGACTTAAAATTGTACAAATTGTTCAAATTTTTGTCAGAGATAAATAGAGCTTAGACTCAAATCTACGAAAAAATTATTTTTGGTACTTTAAAAACTAAGCTCTCCATTAAATAAAAATTGAAATTTTGAAAGCTGATTAGAATTTTCTTGATTCGAATCGAGTAATTTGAAAAGTTATAAATAATTATGTACCTGAAGATTCGAACGTTTTTCGCGGAAAAAATAAAACAAAGTAAAATAAAAAAAAAAATTGAAAAGTAAAAAATTACTGGATCTAAATTTCCGAAATGTTTCGCTTAGGTGCTAGTATATCAGCCTTTAAGCAGTCGAATCACATGAAACTTTTTCATTTTCGTTGCGCGAAAAACGTTTCGATTTTCAAGTACATGGATAATTCTAATATTAACGAATAATTTGAAAAGTTATGAATAATTCGAAAAGATTCGAACAATACGAGAAGATTCAAATTATTTCACAAACTTCCAATTCGTAAATTTTTCGAATTATTCATAAATTCTCAAATTATTCGAAAATTCACGAATAATTCCAAAGTTTTCTTTGAAACGACTTAAAATTGTAATAGTTTTTCCAATAATTCAAATTTTTGTCAGAGATAAATAGAGCTTAGTTTGAAAACTATTCGAATATTTTCGAATTATTCGGACCGAAATTCGAACCCGATTCGCACATCCCTATTAAAAAAATATTTTAGTCTAGAATTATTTTCCAATATTCAGACTCGGAGATCTAGACTAAAATTAAAATAACTATTATTTTAATAAAAATTTATTTGAATTTATTGTTTATTTAAATGTAGCCTGTTGATGACAATCATACCAATAACTCTTCTCATTCAATTGACAATGATTTAAATATTAAAATAAACGAAGACAATGAGCGACAATGGAAAAATCATTTTGAATCGTGTCTTCGTCAACGTCGAGGCCGTAATATTTTTCACCGCAATCTTGAGGATAATTATAATGCACTCGTTATCGCAAATCATGAATCTCTTGCTCAATTATTTCAACAAGTATGTTACTAAATATTATATATATTTAAATAATTATTTTTATTATTTTGTTTTGTTTTGTTTTGTTTATTTTTTATTTTTATTTGTACTTTGGTTGATTAGTTAGTGCAAGAAAATCAATTATCGTCAGTTTCATGTATCAAGAGAACTAATCTACAATTAAATGAGTTTAATATAAATGTAGATACAATTCAAAAAATTGGCTGTAGAATTTTTTGCTCAGCTACATGGAATAGTAATCAAGTTATTTTGTGTTTTTCATCGGGTGGTCTCACTTCTCTGCCGACTTACAGAGAATTTTTTATCGCTCCTTTGGTTGAATTCATCGATTCACTTCCGGACAATTTATTTAACAATTATACCGAGGATATTTCACACGAAAATGGTACATTACAGATTACACTAATTACAGATTTTGTACGATACCTGAAATAAATTTTAATTAAATTTTTTATTTTTAAATCAGTAACCGTATCCGTTTTAACGCACATCCAAGTGGCAACTATTTCATCTTACGTCACTTCAATACGTCAAAATAATTGCGAAAACTTATTTCAACAAACTTGTTTAGTACTTTTACAATTGGTGAATGCATTAAAAAATCTTCAGGCACGGGGTATTGAAGAGTTTCCAAAGAGTTTGAGTAACGTTGTGCTTTGCCAAGAGGAAAAGATATTATCATGGCGATTATATCTTCTTCAAAAGTAAGCCGTTACCAACGTAATTAATTTTTTTATAAACTAGAAACCATATCCAACTTATTATATGTAATTACAGTTTGCATATTGATGCTAATGATGGCGAAGAATATGTTTCTCTTTGTCAATGTGCTTTAGAAGCTCTTAAAATGCTTGATTTGATAAATAAATTTCCTATTATCAAACAATTGTTAATTCGTGAGAGAGCTGTCAGTCTTTCTCAGGTAATTTATCTGCACACGGAGAAAAATGGGCTTAAGATATGTATGAATTTTTATTATGCTGTCGACCAAATTTGGAACAGGAAGTTGAGTTTCCAAAATACTATTATGCTACTCTACAAAAAATATTATACACTTAAAACTTATTGATAAATTGTGATTAATATTATTTATATAAATTAGAAATTATAGTAGAAAATAAAAAATTTTTAAAGGCTTAAAATAATAATTTTTTGACGACTTAATTTCCTGTTTCAAGTTAGGTCGACAGCATAATAACCCGAGTCAAAAAACAAATTCTCGTTTAGTCCTCAAAAGCCTCAATTCCTTTGGTGTTTTATTTGCCGCCCAGAAAGTAACTTTACTTTAGTACTAAAAATCTTCAATGAGAACTATGAGGTCTAAATGTGAAGAATTTTTTTCGAACTTTGAAAAATTTTAGATAGAACAGGGAGGGGGGAGAATACGTCGAATGAGACTTTTGAGGTACAAATGTGGATAAAACTATTCCTGTATGTTTTGAGTATTTTGAGGCTCTAATCCAGATTATGTTATTCCAGTGTAGTCCTCTAAGTGGTAAAATTGGTCATAAAACTACTACTTTGAGGACTAAACTAGGATAACTTTCTATACTGTTATCAATCTTCAAATTCTAAATTGATCCTGGAAAACCTTATTGAGAACTTTGAGACTTGAATCCGAGTTCGTTTTTTGAAGGGAAAAGTTCGTACATTTTTTGTCTCCATTTTCCTCCGTGCAATAAATAAAATAAAAAATAATAAAAATTAATATATAAATTAATTTTAAAGGTAAAGGCAGTACTTGAATACTCACTATGGGGTCCACCTCATTCAGTCTTAGGAGCTTGGAAAGAACGTGAAATAATTTTACAACGATGGCTTGATCTTGAGCGTGCTAATGTCCTTCACGCTCTAATTAAAAAACACACACCTCTTACAGTTGCTGATGAGTACCAACTAGCGTTTTTAATTCACACAACTGGAAAAATAATGTGCGAAGCTTCTGTGCTACTCGACGAACAAAGATCCGATGATGGTCACAGTAAAATGTAGAAAATAAAGCAGCTTTTTAAATTGAAAAAAAAAAATCTACAACTAAATTATGCTCAATTAAAATTATTGTTATTAAAATTGTATTATTGTTATTTGTTAATTTATTAATTTTTTTTTAAATATATTTAAATCATTTTATATGAAATAAATGACTGATTTATAATTATATAATACAAGACCCGGTTATTTTTATCGATTACTTAAAATATAAACAATTATTGTTGAGTTTAATAATTAATTATTTGCAATATTTATTTTATTTTAAAATAAATTAAGTTTTCCGGCCTCCACGTCTTTTCATTGACGACGTACACTGCGGACAATACCATTTTCCTTTTGGTGATGCTGTAATACCCACACAAGGGTAATGAAACCATTCACGTGGACACTAATAGAAGTATAATAATTATTAATAGTAATAATTAATATTAATAATAATTAAATTTTTCATGATACCAGCATGAAAACTTGAAGTTTCAGTATCTCTACAGCCAATTGAAACAAACTAATTTCAGTCCAATGCCACCAATTAATATTAGCAACTGCGTAAATTGTGAATATCTTCAGTCAACGGGCAGAAACATTTAAATTCCGTCCCTTAGGAACAAACAATAGTATATTACACACCTGGGGAAGTAAAGTAAGAAATGTCTCAGATCACATGTAATTGTTGGCCGAGGCGAAGCCGAGGTCAACAAACATGTGATCTGAGGCTTTCTTATTTACTTCCCGAGGAGTGTATACTATTTTTCTCCTCGACGGAGGCGGAAAGCGGCAACTTTGTTTTGCACAGCGGGACGAAAGTTGACGCTTTCCGCCCGGAGGTGAGAAAACAATCTTTCTGCCCGCGGACTGAAGGCCTTCGCAATTTAAACTCTGATACTTGTCATTTGTTTAATTAATAGTAATTTCGAACCATGAATTTTATTTAAGTAAATGACAGTTCTGACTGTGATTAAGTTTTATAAATATTAGTGTCAATAATAAATAGTATTTATAGTTTCTGCTTAATTATAAATGACAATTTACGCTTACGCTAATAGTTGATCACATCATTGGTCTTAAGGGAGGATCAGAGTTTTAAGCGTGAAAAAAAAAAAAAAAACACTTTTTTTGTAAATTTTTTTCAGCGATGTAGATAGAGTAAATTAATGTAAACCTTTTGCACATTGTTAAGTGTCATTTCAAGAACATTCCCTGAAATTTTTACGCGAAAATATCCACAAACAAGCCGGTGACAAAGCTTTCTCAAGAACGCCTTTGAAAAAAGACGATTTGCGGTGATCACTGTTTCTTAGCTGAAAATTATCTGAAGTCGAGTACCCTTAAGATTTAGTTTAAGTATTATCAAATTCTCTCCCCAACGATCTCTGATAATTTTTTTTCTTCATTTCTATATTTTCACTTAAGTGAAAAATGCTATTTTCCACGAAAAATCCCACCATTTCGGGGGTAGAAAACCCCCTCAATGTAAAAAAAATCTTAAACTCAACGTGAGGGGGAGGTATTTTTTTATGTAGAAACTGTGTACCAAGTTTGAAAGAAATCGGTCATGTAGTTTTCGAATGGCAGTGATCACGGACTTTGACAAAGTAGTTTTGAGAAAAATGCGTTTGAAGTTTTAGAAGAAAAAAGTGAAAATAAATTTTTTTTTTCAGCTTAGAGACGGAAGGGGCGAGAGGCCTCCCTAAAAATTTGATAAAAAAAAAAATTTTTTTTTTCAACTTAGGGGAGGGAGAGGCAAGGGTTGCTCTGATTGATTTGAAATTTTGGGATTATATCCTTGAAGTGTTTAACTATAATAAAAGACGAAAAAAAAAAAAATCGATTTTTCAAAAGTGCGAAACCCTGACCCCCCCCCCTCTTAAATTAACTTGTTTTTGACTGGCTGCTGACACTGAAACTTCAAGTTCCAATGCAGGTAATCATGAAAAATCTAGTGTGTAACTCAGGATGAAACACAATTTCAGACTGTGGGTGATGTCAGCCAACTTCACCATGGTCTGAAATCGTTTTGTTTCATCCTTTGACACAGAAATATACCATAAACACGATAATTACATCAGCATTATCACAAGCAACCATATCACCGTATGATACTTGATCACAAATACAATAACGTGGTTCGTTAGGATCATAAGTCCAGTCAGGATTATCAGGATCAGTAATAGCAGTAGCTACTGGAGTTGCTACAACTGATGGAGACACTACTGGCTGCACAGCTGCTCCAATAACACTTGAGCTTGCAACTGTCGTCACTTTTCTAATCAATTAAAAATCAAATTAATATTATAAATAAAATAATTTACAAATTCGGATTATCGGTATTAACTTTTTGTGTTTTTTGGTGGTCTCTTGTATTGCCGCGATGGCAGTTTGCGCTGCGCCAGCAAGTTCTTTGCTAAATTCAGCAGCATGGACACCACCACCTGTATTAATTGCTTCGTAACTGGCTTTGAGACTGGCAGTGCGTCTTCCTTGCTGCATTTGCTGAGTCGCAGCAATTGCTTGAGATGCCGCAGCTGCGATAGCGTTACCTCCGGCACCAATATGACCCAAATTGTAGCTCACATTAGTAACTGGATTAACATTCGCAGTTGGAGTAGGTAAATTAGCAGCCGCTATTAATGTCCCTGAGTTTGCTGATGTTGGACGTGGTTCTGATATACTTGAAGTTAATTTTTCAGCAGCTAAACGTTTTTCTACTGACGCCGTTGATGCATTTGAATCTCGGCGTTTTTCAGATCGTGCTAAAATTAAAGTTTTATCAACGAATTGTCCAAATTAAATTGAATTATTTTTCACGATACCAGCATTGAAACTAAAAGTTTCAGTATCTCTACAGCCAGTCGAAACAAAATAATTTTAAGCAGATGCTGCAAACAACTGCTGGCGAATTCGTAATTCATAAATATCTTTTCTCACCTCCGGGCGGAAAGCGTCAACTTTCGTCCCGCTGTGCAAAACGAAGTTGCCGCTTTCCGCCTCCGTCGAGGAGAAAAATAGTATACACTCCTCGGGAAGTAAATAAGAAAGCCTCAGATCACATGTTTGTTGACCTCGGCTTCGCCTCGGCCAACAATTACATGTGATCTGAGACATTTCTTACTTTACTTCCCTAGGTGTGTAATATACTATTATACATCGGGCAGAAACATGTGTATTTCTTCCCTTAGAAAGAAACACGATTGTTTCTGTCCGGTGTTTGTTATATTTAATGTTCATTTGCAGCCTTATTACTCTCATTTGTTTGCTTGTCATTTCAGTTTACTCATTTCATTTTTTAAGTGACAGTTTTAATTAACCAAATAAAATTACTAAAAATAATATCTTTGTCTTATTTAGTATTTAATAAGTGACTTTAAATCACAGATTTCTCATTCTCTAACAGTTCTCCGCATCATAGGCTTGAAATTAACTTGTTTCTTACTGGCTGCTGACCCTGAATCAAGTTCCGATACAGGTAATCATGAAAAATATTGTGTGTAACTCAGGATAACACAATTTCAGACTACGGGTGATGACAGCCAACTTCACCCTGGTCTGAAATCGTCTTGTTTTATCCCTTGTCACACAATACACTATAATGTTATAAAAATTCCTACAATGACTATGATAATCTCTTGATCTGCTTGACGTAAAACTGTAACGATTTTCTTTCTGACTACTATTTGTCGGCGGTTGATCCAATTCCAATGATCTTTTTTCTAATATCTCTGTGACACCTTTATTGTCAGCTTCAAGTTCCATTTTAAATTTATGCAACTCTTGGTCTAATCTCCTAAGATATCTATCAACTAAATCATACATTGAATTCGCTAAATTAACTTTTTCATCAGCATCTTCAAGTGTTTTATAGTATTCTTTTCTTATTGCTTCATACTCGGCTTCTTTCTCATTGGGTTTCATTTTTTTTGCATTTGAAAAAAATGTTTTAACTTTTTTCTCCAAACTGTCCATTGAATCTGTCAATTTATCCGTCATTAAAACAAAATACATTTTATTTTATCACAAACTCTATCAATAATTAACTAACATTAAATAAAGTAAATAAATAAACGTACTTTGAACACCTAAGTCCATTTCACGCATTTCTGTGAATCGATCTCTCAATTCTTGAGGCAAATGCTCAATCACTAAAACAAATAAATAATTTAAATAAAACCATAAATTATAAACCAGCTCCAACTCCAAGCCCTTGTCATATTTTTTATTCAAATTCTTTACATAAAAATAATAAAATTATTAATTATTAATAACTCAACCTCAAATAAATACAAATAAATAATTATTATCATCAACAATACAAACAATAGATGATTATTTAAAAAATAATTGTCAAATAATTGATGGAACAAGTTGATGAATCTATAACCTAACTTTTAAAAAAACTTATTAACTTATAAGAATAAATTAATTGTTTTATAAATTTTTAGTTGAGTTTTATAATTAAAATATGTAATTAATTATTGTTTCTTACTTTCAACATAATCTTCTAGGTAAAGCATTTTAAAATAAGTGTTTTTTTAAATTTTATTTCCAATTAATGTATAGGTTAAGTTGTTACTGCACGATAAATGTATTTCCTTTTTATTTAGAAATTTTCGAGTGACAAAGTGCGGGCATCAAGTGGCTGTCAGATGCACGTGATTGGTTCAAATTTTTTTTTACTCTTTTTATTAACAATATGATGGTCTTGCTATAGTTCATTCATGTAAAGTTTTTTAATACTCATACTCTGTACTCAAATCACATACATATACCTATATATGTATCATATGTTAATATGCATGCTCATAGAGGTGTATTTGAATGTAAATATCAACTGGACCATCAGCATTTTTCCCATGTGTTTTGAAATTACACCTTCAATTAATCAATTAATTAATTAATTAATTTTTGGTTATATCTCATTTAATTATTATTAATAATTAATATTATCTGTAAACATCAATTGCTATTTAAAAAACGAGGTAAGGTTACTTTTGCTGATATTAATTTTTAAATTATTTGTTTATTTGTTAGTTATTAGTGTAAATCAATGAGTGTGAATGTCCCTTATTAAAAAAAAAAATATTCAATTTTACTAGTATATAGATTTACATTCATCATTGAATGAATCGTTTTGTTTAATCAGGAGTAGCAGACATCAGACAAATTTAAAAATATTAATAAATAGAGTAAATAATCAATTACATAAAATTAAAAAAAAAAGCGCAATTAAAAAAATTTGAAATTAATGTGCATTTTTTATAAATATTATTTACTCTATCTATTTATAATTTAAAATTTGTCCGAGGTCTGCTACACTCACACTCGTGTAAATCAATTGAAGTTCATCTAAAATTTTTATTGTTTACTTTTAAAAATTTTGTTCGATTTTTAAGGATAATTTTCATGGAAATTTAATATACTTTATTAATTTTGCATGAATATCGTTTTGTTCACACAATTAAAAAAAATTAAAATATAATCTTTAATAAAAATACGATGTGACTACCCGAATAGCACATAGACAACTTTAAGATATTTTTTAAAAGGACCAGACTTTTTGTTTGTCTCAAAACATTTTTGAATATAAATACAAATATAAATATTTTTTTATATAAATATGACGTACAGATGTTAGTCCTAGGAGCCATAAGAACTTGTCATCATTTTTCCATCTTAAAAAAGTCATTCCAATTAAAAAATCGTTTAGATAATTTATTTGACAGTTGTTTGTAATTTACTTTTTGATGTCACTTGTATCAAGTCTTTTAAGCAGATACTTTTTCGGTGAAATAAACTTCTGATTGTTATGTCAACATTTTGGTGCCTTGTCGATAGGTCGAAAAACAGCCTCAAAACTTCTATCTTATAGATATCACAAAGCCAAATGTGCTACTTGGGTATTTAAAACTATATTCAAAAAATTAAAAAAATTTTGTAAATTAATTAAAGTTCATTCAAGATTTTTATTTTTACACTTTTAAAAATTTTGTTCTTTTTTCAAGGATAATTGTCATGGAAATGAAATAAAATTTAGTAATTTTACATAAAAATCGATTTGTTCATAAACTCAAAAAAATTAAAGCACAAGCTTTAATGAAAATACAATATGACTATTTAAAAATATATATTCTATGTTTAATCGAGACATTGAATTTGATTTAAATTCAATAAATTTTCATAATATCGTACTAACTTTTTTTTAAAAATCTTAATTAGTTTTTGTGAATCGGGAGTTTATTAAAGTCTTGCTATGAAATTTCTCGTATTTAAAAACTAAATATATGTACATGAAAAAAAAATAATTGTAAATCTAAATTATAATTTTTAAAACAACTATCAGCTTTAAAATAAATATTATCTAAAATTAATTGACTTACGGACAATAAAAAAAAAATTACTCGAATGAAATAAATTAAAATACATCGTGATTTTAATTTTTATGACATTTATAAGTTAGAAGTTTAAAATAATCTATAGATCAAGTATATAAATAATTTAATTTATAATCATATTTATATTTTATATTTCTGACCGATTTGAACTTGTTAATAAATTCAAGTAATTGGCTTTAAATTTCAAGGAAAACTTTTGACAGTAAGGGCTTCAGATTAAAACTAGGTCATTTTTCTTCCGGGTTGTTTTTTTTTTTACAAGTCTTTCAAAAGTTCTGATTACCGGTAAATTTCTATTACCGTCTCGCCTGTGTCTGGTTCATCAGTCATTCAAGGTCTGCTTCAGCTATATCACTTTTCTAACTGTCGATGAAGGATTTTATTTGCTTTCTAAAACCTGCCCTTGATTTTCTATTAAATTATTAATCTAATAAATGCAAAATAACTGGTTTGACAAGAAATCCACTAGTCAGTAAGATAATTAGTAATTATCTGTCGTGAAATGATTATGTTGATAAAATAGATAAAGGGGCTAGCAATCAGATACTTTACTCTAGTAATTTATATATTTTTAAAAAAAGTACATTAATTATGTACGTACTTATTTATTTAATTAATTAACTTCTAAGCTTTGAATTTAAAATTTACTTTCACACATATGTGATATACATATTTTTCACAGAAAAAAAAGTTTGCAACTGGAAGTAAATATTCTTGATTCAAAAAAATTTTTGAGAAAACCTCAATTTTCTCGGGTACAGTAGAAATTTCCTCTGACCGAGACGAATTTTCTTTAACCAAAAAAAATTCTCTTGACTCAAGTAAATCTTGATTTGGTTCCCGAAAACTTTTGTCTTTCAAAATATTTTCTTGACTCGATAACTCTTTTTTTCCGTGTGCGTTTAATTTAATTTGAATTATATGTTATATTGCCGATATATTGAAATAATATAGAATATATTTTTATTATTTATTATTGATCAGTTACTTTTAAAATTAAAGGATACAAAATGATGCGCCGTAGTCCAACACGTATTGAATTGCGACTAGATGATCTCCAGGAGTACGAAGTGATCCGTAAAGAACGTGAAGCTAAAAAAGCTACTGAGAAACCAGCATTCAATTGGAATAAAAAACCTACTCAAAGTGATATTCAAGAAAGAATTGGATATTGTCCTGAACCTTTAGATCCTTTTGCAATACCACCGCGTCCTAGCAATTAATTTAAAAATTTTGAATATTGAATAACTTATAATCATCTTTATATTTTTGTATTTATAATTACATCTATATAAATAAATTATATCATATTTATAAAAGTTGTAAAGTTTTAGTTTTATGTAATGAGTAATATTTGTTTTTAAATTTTTTTAAATTACCACTAGATGGAACATCGCCAAAATTTTCTCGTGTGCAGAATTAACATAAAAGTGACATTAAGTTTTAAGTAATTGTTTAACGTTCTTATACAAGTATATATTATTTATATTAATAAATTACATTAATTACTTAAAAATTAAATAATATAAATATAGAAATCATTAAAAGTTTACCTACTGTGTTAAATCCAACTTAATTTTTACTTAGACTATAGTTGGAAAAAAAATAACGTAAGTAAATATAGTCAGTACACATAAATTATTATGATACTGAAAGTAGCAGACATTGAAAATTTATTTTTTTCTTGTAAATAAATAAATAAATAAATAAATAAAACACTTATAGGAAACTCGTTTAAAAAAAAAAAAAAACATTAAAATTGTCTAATATCTGTTACTTTCAGTACTATAAATTATTTATGCAGGTAAAATTTATTGATTACTTAAAAATAACATTGTTCTGGATATATTTAAATATAATCTATTTCAAAATCTCATATTTTCATACCAATACAAGATTTGAGTACAACAAAGTACACGGTCGCTTAAATACTTAGTAATAAATATTCTTTGTTTATTGATATTTTAAAGACTTTATAGTCATGATCCGTAAAATCAAAATTTTTAATTATTTGCTTCCTAATTTTACTGATAATAAGTTTTATAGGAAGTGAATTTAAAAAATTAAAAATTGATCTCAATATACAATTAGAGTAGAGGTAGCATTTTTGGTCACTGCTTCACTTTTGGATATTCGATCCTCAGTTTTAATTCATGAAAAGGTTTAAAATTAAATTTCCATTTTCATATAGTGTGATAAAAGTTTCTTCAAAAACATATAAAAAATTATGTCATTGCTCAGGAAAAAAGGATTTCTTGGTGCAAGAAAAATTTCGAATTATGAAATGAAAACAAAAATGTCCTTAAGATTTGAAAAAATTTCTTGCGCCCCAAGAAAATTTTCGGTTTCAATTCATAATGTAAAAATTTTCTTAGGGCAAGTAAAAATTTTTTTGGGGCTAGTAAATGAGTGAATGCAACTGATAAATGGCAATTTTTTAAATTTTTTAATGAATAAATAAAATACAAGTAGAATAGAAATTTAAAAATACGTACGTGCATTTGATTAAATTTTATTTTTATTTATTCTCCCTATTCGAAAAATTCCCATAGAATCCACTCAACTGCGACAAAAACCGCATATAATCCCATAGACTGTATTGGTTTCTATGCCGTTTTTGTCGCAGTTGAGTGGATTCTATGGGAATTTTTGGATAGGGCTAAGTTTATAAATTTTCTCTTGTTTGCTACATTTAGAAATTATTTTATTCAAATTCTTCAAGTGTCCTAAAGTGGTCAAAAAACGTTACTTCTAGAGTGTGAATGTAACTGACAAGTGTAAATTTTTCAAATTTTTGAATAAATAAATAAAATGTCAGTGGAATCAAAAATTAAAAACATGTATTTAGATCAATGAAAAGTCAGTACGCGCATTTTTTTGAATTTCTTTATTTTAATTAATTTATTAATTTATGTAAAATTTATAAGTTGTCTTACATCTGATACACTCACACTCTACCCTATTCAGTTTATATTGTAAGTCGTAAAAATCAGTCAATAAACAATTACTGAAGTAAAAATAAAATTATTCTTGCAATGGATAAATTTTTTTTTTATTTACTCATTACATATTGAAAATTTAAGTTTTCTAGATGTAAAATAGAAGAGGGCGCCAGGTTTTTATCTAGTTTGTAATTTAGCTCGAGCTAAAGTAATCCTAGGTGGTTCCTTGAACACCATTGGACACCATCACATAATCGGATACCACAAGCACACCAGCAAAGAGTGGGAGATTTTCATTACACGGTTCTGCTTCCACATTGGCGATTGGCCATGTCTATGTCATGTACTTGTACTTGTACATACAGCCTGTACACAGACTCTTGCTCTTGCTCTTTACTTGTTCTTGTATCAGTGTGTGAATGTGGATTCATCAATGTATATATATAATATATATATTTTTTTATTTTAATATATTCAAACACCTAACCTCAGTGTTTTTTTATTTATAAATAAAATTATTTATCACGTTAATTAAATTAAAAGCATTTAAATAAAATAATGAAAAAAAAAAAATAACAATTACTTTCTGTGATAGACTTTTTTATCAACTCATTTTCATTGTCTGGATGTTGTAATACTTAAAGTTTAATGTATATAAGCACATTGTATATTCCTTTACAACTTATCATTACATCAAGATCTCATAATAATCATATCTTTTAATTTATTTATATATATTTTAGTGTAACATTTTATAACAAAACAAATATATTTTACGAATTTTAAATAAATTACAAGTAAGCTAAAGTATTGAAGCAAATGTATTGTTGACTATTCCAATATGGCAGGCCAGGAGTTATTGTCTGTATCATCAAGATTGACAATAGCTCGAGGTGATAAAATAAATGTCATTGTTGAATCTGCTCTGCCTGATATTATTGTTGTGAGTTTTACAGATGGTTTAAAATCCTTTCAAGGTGCATTGCTTGATATTTCCAAAAAGTAAGTTCGTTTTATTTTACTTTGTCTTTTTTTTTTTTTTTTAATTTTTTAGGTGACTAGACAAAGCAATTAGTAGATATAATTACCACGTAGATTCCTTTGTTCACGATTTATAATCGTAATGACGTATCCGATAGTAGAAAAAAGATAAAAAACGTTATCAAAAAAAAAAAAAAATATGACTAATTTTGTAAATTAAATTTATTTCAGAGGATTACCATGTGGAATAAATCCACCTGAAGCTGTTGATCCAGATGCTGATAAATTAATGACATTGGCGACACGTTTTACGTATTTTCAAGACAGACGACCGGTTGTTAATTCAAAAACAGAAAAATCGATAGAACGGCATATCAATACTTCGAGACAAAAGTACAAAAGCGCGAGGCCAACGGTAAGATTACGTCCCAGACAAGTTCTTTGTAATAAGTGTCAGTCTATTTGTAATGAAAAGAATGAAAATGTTGATGCGGGCAAGAAACGAAAGTTTCGGGATATATCTAAAGAAGAGACTGCGGTGTGTCGTAAACGTCGTCAGCTAGAGGAACAAAACACGGAAACTTCAATGGTGAAGTTGCCATCTCCAGCTCTATGTAAATTAAATGAAAATACAGATCCTGCGGTTGATGAATTTGCAGCTGAACAAAATCAAACAAATGATTCGTTGACGAATCAAGTTAAAGTAGGAGAGACAGTGGCTATTGCAGATAATTCTGTGCTGCAGGAGACTGAAATTGCTAAAGAGGCTTTGGATAAAAAAGATGTTACTGCAGACTCAACAGTTAAAACTAAAGTTGGAAGGATACCGAGAAAAAAACGATCTGTTGGTTCGATGGAGGATCTTTGGGATGAAAATATTTTTGAGGATATTATTAAATCTCCTAGGACTACACCGATTATTAAAATATCTTTTGGTAGTCAGGGTGAAGGAACGGTTTTAAAAATACCCGCCAAGGCTAAAATTTGTTCGGGTTTAGATGTTGAAGCTGATAAACAAACGGAAAATTTAACTGACGCTGACATTTTTTTGAAGCAAAATAAAATAAATAATTTAGTCGGAGAGCAGATCGATTTACAGAAAACTAGTGGTAAAGATTTAGCTTGTGCCAAAGCAGCTAAACGTGCGCTTAAAAAAGCTAAAAAAGAAGCGCGCAGAAAAATACTTGCTGGTGGTGTGTCTCCTGGAAGATCACCGCTCAGCACTTCGCCGAGATATAACTCTACATTCAATTCGTCACCTCCGTTGATGTATCATCGGCGTAAGCACAAAGATAAACACGAGAAAAAAACTAAGGAAGAACGTAAACAAAAGGCCCAGGGTTCGGAATCAATTGAGCAGAAAGGAGAGAACGATATAAGTTTACTCAATCCTTTGAATGAGTCATCAGAAAATGATCGGGCGGATTTCAATTTCGCTGACCGCGAATCTTACACTGCGATAAAAGAGCAATGTTTGAAGCAGAAGCTTTGTATATCTTTGAGACGGTTAAATGCTAATGCTTACACACGTTGCAATTATCCAGTCAGTAATTCATCGTCTGGTTGCAAGAGCCCTGGTACAAGTAGTGAAGAATTGAGCGAGATGGAGCAGGATCAAGAAGCTGGAAGACAGTTACCAGCTGACGCTAGTAATAATCCCACTGAATATAGATCAGCTTCACAATTGTCTTTTAGATTTACCACAACTCCAGTAGCACATTATCTTACTGCTACTGGTAGACGTATGGATGTCGGTGATATTGTTTGGGGTAAAATTCATGGGTTTCCCTGGTGGCCTGGCAAAGTATGTTAATTGTACTAGTATAGTATATTGTGTGACAAAGGATGAAACAAAACGATTTCAGTCTGCGGGTGAAGTTGGCTGACATCACCCCCAGTCTGAAATCGTGTTCTATCCTGAGTTACACACAATATTTTTATGATTACCTGCATTGGAACTTAAAGTTTCAGTGTCAGCAGCCAGTCAGAAACAAGTTAATTTAAGACCATTTGTGTGATCAACTATTAGTGTAAGCGTAAATTGTCATTTGCAATTTGTAATTGAGCAGAAATTATAAATACTATTTATTATTCACATTAATTTTTTATAAAACTTAATCACAGTCAGAACTGTCATTTCCAAGGGACGCAACCCAAATGTTTCTGCCCGCTGGCTAAAGGCATTCACAATTTACGCGTTTGCTGATATTATTTCGCGGCATTGGGCTGAAATTATCTTGTTTCGACTGGCTGTAGAGACACTTAAACTTTAAGTTTCGATGCTGGTATCATGAAAAAAAAAAATGTATTAATTTTATTTGATTAAAAGTTAAGTACATAAATTATCAAATTTATTTTAGGTTTTAAGTATATCAGTTTCATGTAATGAAGATGGGACTTCTAGCAATGCACAAGCTCATGTTGCGTGGTATGGATCATCCACGTGTTCATTGATGTCATGTGATCGCCTAAGTCCTTTTCTTGAAACTTTCAAGGTATTTTTTTAAATATTTTGATAAATATTACGTCGGGTAAACGAGATTGTTTATATTTTACGGTTAAATTATTTATTTATTAATAGGCCAGATATAATAAAAAAAAACGAGGCCCTTATAAAGAAGCGATACGACAAGCACAGTCGGAAGCACAACGTCAAATGTTATCAAAATCAACGACAAATTTAAATGGCTGTGAATCGGCACGTGAGGTAAACGTTTTATCTTGATAAATAAATAAATATCAGTAATGTATGTTATACTTTTGTCACTGCCGGATGACTGCCTCGTATAACGTGTGAAATATATCATTATTATTATTTAATATATAATATATAATAATAACGATAGTAATATTTAAAAATAAAAACTAAAAACTTAAAGTTTTGTAAATAAATTTAAAACTTTAATTAATTTTTAATGGTTGTTACCAATTAATTGTCTTAAATGGCTAATTCATAAATTATCTGGATTATTTTGTGTCAATTTATCATCTTTGTAATTTAAAAGTGAAATTTAACAAAATACTGACACTGGCCATCAAATTTAAAATAATAGTAATGTTTAATATTTATTGACATAACTCTTCTAGAAAAACACTATATTTATATATTTACAATATTAAAATTATCAATTTAATGGATTTAACTATTAAACATATTCGTGATAATAATGCATAAGAAATATATTAACAAAAAAATGTATTTGTAATATTATGGATACAGTTATTTTTTTATCTAATACAAAATCAACAACAGATATTTTTTTTTTTTTGATAATTTTTTTTTGTTTAAGGCCATTCTCAGACAGTGCCTCCCACTTTTTAAAAATTTTCGATGACTTTCAACTGTCAAAGCGTATCAAATTTTATCAATTAATTAAAAAAAAATTAAAGGATTAATGGAAAAAAGAACAACGTAGTTGCAATTTCGCTAAGATAGATTTTTAAAAAAATGACTTGCAGTTGATATACATTAGGAGTTATATGAAATTTTCCGAGTAGCACAGAGACAACTTGAAGATGTCACAAAGATGTCTTTTAAAAGAACAAAACTAATTTTATTCTGTCTCAAAGCCAAGTTTTCTTAAATAAATAAGACGTACAGATGTTGGTCCCAAGGGTCATAGAAAATTGGTGTTTTTTTCCCGTCTTAAAAAATCATTTCAATTAAAAAATCGTTTAGACAATGACTTACTTGACATTTATTAGTGATTTACTTTTTGTGTCAAGTTTTTTGAGCTGATTTTTTTTAGTGACATAAATTTCTGATTTGTCAACGTTTTGGTGCCTTATTGATCGGTCAAAAAACAGCCTCAATACTTCTATCTTATGGATGTTACAAAGCCGTCTGCTACTTGGATTGTTGAATAAATTTCAGTAAAATCTTTTGATGTAAATTTTTTAATTCAAATTTTCAAATTATGTAGGCGAAAATTTATTCAATAAATTTCGTATAATCCCTAATTGATAACAATTGTTACTTTTTTTTAAGTTCTACATCTCGGCGAAATTGCAATTACGTTGTCTTCTTTTAAATGACCGTTTTGATTTTTTTTTAATTAATAAAATTTTAATACGGTTATGACAGTTGTCAATCCAATATTTTTAAAAAGTCTGAGAATGCCCTTAAATTACAAACTAGAAAAAAAAAAACGAAAAAAAAAAAAAAACAAACAAATATGAAAAGAAAGTATAAAACCGAGCTTAGTAATTTATCAGTAATTTCCTTATTATTTTTTTTTCAGTATACTTTGTTAATTACACTGTACAACAAAATCTTTTGTTATTTAAAAATTATAACTACTTTTCATAAATTTTTACAGCGTGCATGATATTAAAAAAAAATAAACGTCACGGTTTAAAAATTTAAAATTTTTAGCACTTTGTAAAAGTGATGACGTAAAAATTTTGTTTATATTTAATTGTTTGAGCATTTTACTTTTTTTTGTAAAAAAAGAGCATTTGTTATTAAATTATTTTTTTAATTATAAGTTTATTTTATTTTATTTTTTATTTGTACATATTTATGTTGAAATAATAATTTAAAAAGTTGCGTTTATAAGAAGTAAATAAATAGATATTTTGAGGAGTTTTTACTAGTACTTAAAGTATAAACTGTTTAAACTAAATAAAAGTTTGAATTTTAGTTTAAACACAAAAACCATCAGCATTTAAAAATTTATGAAAAATATCCGACTGTAAAATATCTCAGTAATTTTTATATTTACTTCCTATTTTTTTTTTATTAAAAAAAAAGAGAATAATAATTATTTTAAAAAAATAAAGTAAAATCATAAATTAAAAACTAAAAATTTTAATCACAAAATTAATTTTTCGCTTAATTTTATCGAGATAAAAATGTTGTACTGTGTTACCATACTTTTATTATTGTTATTTAGTTATTGTTATTGTTATTGTTGTAAATGTTGGGATAGCATTTTTATTTCAATTTAGTTTTTTTTTAAATTCGTACTTGTCCTATTTTAATAATTTAATGACGTTTGATATTTTATTTACGAATTAAAATCAATGAGTTACTTCAAAATTGATTTTGATAATAAATTATGTTTATTTATTCGAAAAGTTAAGAATTGAAATGTCAAGTGACAAAAAAAATGTTGAAGTATTTTTAAATAAAACAATTACCGATTTAAGTAAAATAAAAAAAAAATAAAACATTAACAACAATATTTATATATGGGTATATTCTACCAAATAACGTTAATTTTACATGGTGACCCTTGCCGATTTTGTTCGAACTTTGTAGGTGTTCTATATATTAAAAAAAAATATATGAAAATTTGAATCTTTAATATGCAGCCGTTTCAAAGTTATGATTTCTTGAATTTTTGAAAAATTTTTTTTTCCACTTTATCATTAATTTTTTTAAATAAAAGTAGAAAAATTTTTTAGACAAATGAGCACATGACAGTTTTGTGTAGAAAAAATTCTCAGTTTTTTAATAAAAATCGTTTTTTTTTTACTTTAAACGAATTTTAAAAAGTCTTTTGTAACTTAAAATAAAAAATGAATATTTTTTTGAAAAGCTGATAAATTCTCTTCAAAAAACTGTCACATGTTCATTTTTGGGAAGGCATCAGTTGCCTACAATTTTTTTGCCAATTGTATCAAATGCCTACAATATTTTTGCGTACATAATAAATGCATATTGCTCAGTTTCTTACTGCTCAGTTGCCTACCAAACTTTATTGCTTACAGTTCTATTGCCTATAAAAATAAAAAATATATATTCTAATTGCATACAAGATTCATTGCAGACTGTTCTATTGCCTACTAAAAAAATATTTTATGATGTCCAATTGATTACTATTCAACTGTGTACCCATCAGAGAAATACCTGATTAATGTAGAGAAGCTTCTGATTCATTTGCTAAGAAAATCAAGCACTTATTGATGAGAAATGATGAATGTTCAGGACCGATCATTTAAAAGAAAAAAAAAAAACCTCAGATGATCTGAAAAATATCAGAACCACGGTAGTTTCCACAATATTAACTGGAGACTTCATTAAGTTTTCTATCAGATTAAAGATTAATTAACATTGTTAATGATTGAAAATATATTCATTTATATGTTCATATTTTTTATTTTTGTAGGCAATAGAACTGTAGGCAATAAAGTTTGGTAGGCAACTGAGCAGTATGCATTTATTATATACGAAAAAATATTGTAGGCATTTGATACAATCGGCAAAAAAATTGTAGGCAACTGATGTTTTCCCTTCATTTTTATACAAAATTTTTCTACTTAAAAAAAGTTAAACAAAAATTTTTTAAAAATTAAAAATGAAGCTAGTGGAAGTGATTTAAAGTGAACGGATCGCGACTTTTTGATTTGGTGACAATAGAGCACTATCTCTCCGCTTCGCGTTCGAGGTGTGCAAAATTATCTCTATGAAACAGTTGCATATTAAAGGCTCGAATTTCCAGAGTTTTTTTTTTTAATGCATAGAACACCCCCACAAAGTTTGAACCAAATCGGCGAGGGTTGCCCTGTAAAAATAACTGTATTTTATGGAATGGCCCATAAATATTGTTCATAATCAATGCAAGTCATAGCTGCAGTAAGGATAATAAAAATTCATGTACCTATAACTAATTTTTTAAACAAACAATATGTAAATATATGAAAACAATAGTTATTAATGATAGTAATATAATATAATATTAATTTAATAAATAAATGTTTGTGATGTAAATTATTTTTTATTTATCATTGTAATTTTTCATACTTTGTCTCGTATCAAATTTGTAAGTTTAATAATTAATAATAATTATGCCATCAAACATTTCCTTTCGTCTTCCATAAAATACTCATCATGCAGTTTGCCAATTTATTTTATTTAAAACAAAGAAAATAATTTATAAATACTTTTTTTTTTATTTTACATTCAACAAAGTACTGATACGACAATAATTTATTTACTTTATATAAATTATTAAAATATTTATAAAAATAAATATACAATAAAATGTCATTTAAATGTCTGTATCTTAAATTTTCGTGATTATTGATTAATAAAAATGATATATAACTAATCCAATTAATTATTTATTTGACAGATTATTTAAAATAAAAATTTTATTTTGCATTAAAAGTAAATATTGTAACAGTATAATTGAATATGTTAAGCCAATATATTGTACTGTATATGTTGAATACTCTGCAATTGCGCAGAGCTAACAATTCTGCTTACTGACGTATAAAGTAAAATCAACCACCAGTCTACCAGTGGTCCATCAAAGTCCACCCCTAGATGTTACAAACGGTATTTTTAAAAAAATTTTAAAACTTTTTTTTTTTTTTTTATAAAAATTTATATTAATATATAATATAATAATTAAATAAATAAAATAATTAGTAATAAAAAGAGATCGATAGTTGGTAGTGATTTATAATACGGCGGGTTGAATACTTGAATTTGTAAATGCAATGTCAGAATATTGTCGCATTACTACAATATGCGATAATTTGGATTTAAATTTATATTATTTTATGATATTTTTGAGATTGTGAATAATAATTATGATACACGTGGCATCACCGACATCACAAAAATTTGATAGAGTGAAACGTAAAGGTGTAGCGTTTTTATCTGGATTATTCAGGACGAAACGACTGATTGTTGGTATGAAGATTGATGAGGAGGACGAAATGGAACGACCGAGAATCGAAACACCTGGTGAGATAAATTTACTTAATAATAATACTTATTATTATTATTATTCTAAGTATTTAAATTTTAAGTCTACGTTGGTTTTGTTGATTGTTGATTAATATTTCTTTAAGTGACCTAGGGAGTGTTTAATCGATATTTAAATGTAATATTATGTTATTAATTATTCGTAGCGATCGTTTCAAACAGGATTCCGTCGAGTTTGAGTGTTGCGGCAGTCGATGTTGTGCTAAGTCCCTCGTCAGTGAGTCAGTCTTCACCCTCACATTCAATTCTCACCCTAACGCCGGGACGGACACGAAACATTGATCAGGATATGGAAGCACTTCGTTTAAGTCGTCAAGATAATCCGTTTCTACAGGTATCTTTTTGTCAGGTGGATTTTATAAAAGATAATTAATAGATATAATTATTTCATTTTAATTAACTTTCAATTGTATGAAAATTTATTTTGCTAGATTTTATTTAAATTATTTTAACGTCAACTTATTACTTGTTTGGTATCAATTGGTTCAACTGCAATATTTCTTAAGTAAAAATGATCGTCTTGTAATATTAATTTTTTTATAATTAACTAATTATTTTATACAAAAATATATAAATATAGATATAAATAATTTTTTATAAAAAACAAAATTTCTGAAAACCGGGTTTAAAATTTTTAAGAAAAAAATGAATAAATTAGTAAATATATTAAGAGAAAACTCAGTTGACAATATGTAGTTTTTTAGATAGAGAAATTTCTATAAAAAATTCAAGGTTTCCGCAGTCGCGATTATTTAAATTATTTGTTAGTCTAAATCGATAATTTAAAATTTTGTTTCTGAGTTGGCACAAAAAATACAGACAGGACTAGTTATTATGTAAACTGTACACATAAAAAAATAACTTTTTGGCGCAAGAAAAATTTTTCATTATGAATTAAAAAAATTTTTTTGTCCCAAGAAGAGTTTTTCTCGCCTAAAGAAATTTTTTTTTTCAATTCATAATCCAAAAAATTTCTTGGGTTAAATAAAAATTTTCTTGGGCCGAGTAAAACTTTTTGCGCCAAATATTTTTTTTCTGTGTAATTTAAATTTTAAATATTTATCTAATCAAAGAAAATTATTAAGGACATTCTCAGACAGTGTCCTCACTTTTTAAAAATTTTCAATGACTTTCAACTGTCACGAGCGTATCAAAATTTTATCAAATAATTAAAAAAAATAATTGCAATTTCGCTTAGTTAAACGAAATTTGTTAAATAAATTTTAGAAAAATCTTCATGTCAATTTTATAATTCGAATTTTCAAATTTTGTATGCTAAAATTTACTTCCTAAATTTCGTTTAATTCCTAATTGATAACAACAGTAAGTAATTACGTTGTCGTTTTTTTAAGTAAGATTTTATTTTTTAAAAATATTGTTATGACACTTAAAAGTCATTGCATATTTTTAAAAAGTGTGGGGAGGGGAGAGGGGGAAGGGTATCTAAGAATGTCCTCAAAACTAACATTTAAATTCAATGTGAGTAATTAAAATAAATTTATAGATTTTAGCAAGTCGTGAAAGCCTAATAGAATCAATGGAAGAGTCCGAGTCAGACGATGCAATATTAATGTCACAAGAATTGGGTGACGGTGACCCTCTAACATTAGCACAAGTTCACGAGCATTTAGTACGAAGCCCACCGCCTGCTTCGTGGCCTCTAACACCTGCTTTTCCTTTTAATCCAGTACCCATTGATGATTCCATTAATACGTGTCCGATGACGCGTTACAAAACCCCAAGTCCTTCAAAAAACACTTGCTGCAAGCGAGATCGTATTACGGATTCAAGTACACTGTCTAAGAGTGAGCCTTCAAATGATCTCAGGGGTAAATATATTACTACTTAATTATATAATTATTAAGCAATTAATCAATTTAAGAACCAATCAATCAATTACTTAATTAAATAATGAATGTTATAATTACAGACCGACATACGCACACATTTTCTTTATTAAATCCTACTCCAATCCGAACATTATCCGAAGTACGACGGCTTCACAGGTCAGCAGATGACAATGTTCAATTGATGTCATCTGAATAATAATTTTAATGATAATTAATAATAGACTTCAATAAAAAAAAAATTGTTTCAAAAATTCATGACAGTGAACTTCCAAAATTGAGACAATTCTGAACTTTAATTTGAACATTTTTGGAACTTTGAAAAAATTATAAAGTGAACAATTTTCAACTGGGATAAGCTTTGCCTGTCGGGTTTTTCTTATTTTTTGAGCAAAAATAATTTAATTTGACAATTTTTTGGGTCTGGAGAACTTAACAAAAATGAATTGATTAGGAATTATGAACATTTATCCGAGTTACCAGAATTATTCAGGTATGAGGCAAAAAAAATAAAAAAATTTATGAATATTGTTTTACTTTTATTAGAACTTTTTGGGAAGGTCAGTTTTTTATCACTTTTAGTACTCGTTCAAAAATAGTCCATAAAATGAGTGATTGGAACTTTTTACTTACAAAATTGTCAATTCAAATCATTTTTGCTTAGAAAATTTCAAAAAAAAAATAATATAAACCCGCAAGAAAAGTTTACACTAGTTGAAAATTTGGTGACACGCGTTAATATTTTCGCGACAAAATATCCCCCGACAAAATATCACAATAGTTCAAAACTTTTGTCATGGGTTTCCTCGTGATGGAAGAAAAGTCCTAATCTCGGGGTGTGACGTGTTTTGGGCCAATTTTCGAATAAACACATACAAAATCCGTGAAAAAAGGACACAGCACGATAATAATCTAATTAACGTTCTCTATTAACGTTTTTAATTTATTAAAAATTTTTTATTTATATGCTTCAATAGGCGAAGAGAAAGCAATAGACCTTGCAGGCCATCCTTGAAATTTCCCATCTTGGACCTAAAAGGAAATATACCGAATCTAATAATAAAACTATTTTTTTTTATATTTTGTCACAGATATATTGGTCCTGGGATATTTTGTCCGGGGATATTAACGCACGTAACCGAAAATTTTTTACACTTATAATTATTTTAAAGTTCCAAAAATGTTCAACTCAAAGTTCAGAATTGTCTCAATTTTGAAAGTTTACTGACAGGAACGTGTTTGGAAGGAATTTTTTTTTAAACGGGCTACTTACACAACTAAACAAATACAATCCCTTTTAAATCTTTTCTCTAATTAATTAGTTAATTAAATAACAACTGAGCACAAATTTAGTTTATAAAATAAAAAAAAATTAACAAAGTAAATTACAAACAATGCAATCTAATGATATACAAATTAATGTATAGTCACTCGTACTTAGTACAATTTATTTTAAATTAATATTTATAAAGAAATAAATTTTACATTATTATTTTTATAAATGAAACATTTTTTTTGTAATTTAAATAATTTATTTTTTATTTTATCAAAAGTCGCACATAATTATTTAACGTTACCCGCTCAATAATTTAATGAAACATGAGTCGATTATTCGGGCCTAGTTATTCAAATACTTGAGTTTGTTAAAGATTTATAAATAAATTTATATATTATTAAATTAAATATATATATTGTATAATTATAATGGGTGCTAATTGTGCAAATATTAATTTTATTGAAAGAAATATATGATAAATAATAATTATTATCATTTTATAATTTATGTTGATTTAAATCTAACAAATAAAAAAATTTCATCTATACATTTATCTAAATAGTTGATTATTTGTAGTTATATAAATTTAAATAACGAAAAGAAAATTTAAATTATTGTAAAACGATTCTCGTTAAGAGATTATTAGTGGAATTTATATTATAAGTAATTTATAGTAATTTATTAAGTAATGAGAAAAAAAAATCTATCAACTTTTTAATAACCCAAGTGACTTGGCCTTTAAGAATTGAAATTAATTTATCACTTGTATTACGTTATTATTTACAAATAAAATAATATGTATATAAATTGTATTAATGTTTAAGATGAACAAAAAAAATATGAAACATTGTCATTATTTATGAGATTGCCGGGTATATTAAGTGTGGATATATATATGTATATTTAGATCTAAAAAAAAATTGATCTTTAGATCGTTACACACTGGTATTATTTAAATATTTGTTAGAAAATTAATAAAGAGTTGACAAATTATTTATTGTCTATTTTTATTATTTATGTAAGTATATTTTTACTACGATGTGTATAAAAATAATTACGATTTTATTTTTACTACTACAATATCACGCATTTAATGGCCATAAGATCGTAATTAAAAACTTACAAAACATTTATATTAATTGATTACAATAATAATAATAATAATTATTATTATTATTGTTTTTTTTTTTATTCGCAACGATGATTTTTTTATTTATTTATTTATTTTTTTTTTTTATATAAATAGAAAATACGACTGGATTGAGTTAAAAATTTATAAATTTGTAATCTATTAATGATCTTATGGAATTAAATATACAATGTGATTAGTGATAATTATTTAATACGATCGCTTAAAGGGATGTATGGAATATCAAATTCATCCAAATCATCCTTCAAACAATTATCTTTTAATTCTGTACTAATAACGTCATCACTTGAAGTAGTAATTGATTCAACTGACGGAATTTGATCAATCAATTTTTTATCATTGGCAGTGGGTAGGTCAATGTGCTGGCATAATTTTTCTACAATCATCGACATGTCCGGAGCGTCTTCGTCAACGTCAGTTGAAAAATCTTGTTCAGCTAAATCGTCAAATAAACTACTGACTGAACCATTTAATTCACCCAACTTTAAATTATCCTGACTATTAGATTTTTTTGTACTCTTTGTTTTCTTAAAAAAATCATATATTTTTTTTTCCTGTCCTTCTTCAGGCTTTGATTTTATCTTTCTACTATTTTTTGGCTTTACCACATTTTCCTTGTCACCCTCAACAGGCTTAGGTTTTTTACGAGATTTTTTTTTCGCATTCTTTGTGTCTTCAAATGCTTCAACTAAATTCGGATAAACTAATTTAACTAGATCAATTGGTTCCAATGTAGTTATTAAATTTTTTTTACAGTTATCTTCGCTTTCGTCCTCTCCTAATTTAATAAAGCATTCAATCTCACTGACTACATCCCACTCAATTTCATAGTAACACACTGATTGAATAGTACGAATTTTTTTAATTACTTTCGGAATTAATTCGCTGGTTGATGGCATCGATGGATTCGGTGTTAAACTTGATTGGTTTTCAATGTGCCATCGCGTTAACAGTGGAAATGATTTTTCAATAGTATAATCAGCGGTCCATTTTAATTTTTTCTCCATAAATTTCTTATTAAAAAATTTAATCACCAGTTAAAGCGACAAATAAAATAAAATTTTTTTAATAGTAATATGCAAAATTACTTACAATCAACTCCAATATATTGGGACACTCCCACTTAGTTATTGTCCTGGGAACTTTGCCTTTACGAATAGTAAATTCATCAATAAGATGTTGATTTGGAAAGCTATCAATCGCAATACATTTTTTACGAATCAATAATTCATTTGATATCAATTTTTTCATTTCACTAAAAACAAATAAATTTTATTGTAAACTCAATATATTAAATATTAAACAAATAAAAAATAAAATCATACTCTGAAATATTTTTAGATGCAGCGACAGCAGTTTCTAATTTATAAATACTTCCATCAGTCCTCCAATTTTTAAGCCTAAAGAAAAATATTAATTTTGTTAATAATTACTATTTTTAACTTGTAATGTTTCTCAAACGTCAATCGACTTATTCTTTAATACTAAAGACTTATAAGTTCAAAAGATTTTTTATACCTGACTTTAAACCTGTTTAATTTCAAAGTGTTTTAGTTAATTAATTTTTAGAAAATTATTTCAAAGGTATTTTCAAGTGCATTCTCCCCCAACTTTTTAAACATATGCAATGACTTCCAACTGTCATAACTGAGATACAGAATTAAAAAAAATTACAGTTGATATTAATTTTGAGTTAAACGAAATTTGTTTATTAAATTTTAGTCTACAAAATTCGAAAATTCGAATTACAAAAACATCATAAAGATTTTACTGAAATTTACTTTCCAAATTTTGTTTAACTCCCAATCGATTTCAACTGTAAGTAATTTTTTAAAAATTTATGTCTTAACGAAATCGCAAGTACGTTATATATTTCTATTCATTTTGTTGCAATCCTAACTGTATAACTTCCGTTCTCTACAGTTTTTACACTTACATTACTCTAAACTTTTTCGGACTATGTTTCCTGGCCATCTTTTCTTTTTCTATTCCATACCTCAATTATTAGCTGTCTGTTCTCACCTCTTTTTTTTCCATATTTTTTGGCAAACAAGGAGTGTGTTAGTAGGCACGATTGCAGGCAGGTAGCAATCTGGCGGCTTTATGGAACGAACTCCACAGGGCAATGCATTATATCAACTTGTGAAAAATAATTCATTTGCTCTCTGTAGGATTCGAACGTAAGCCTGGCCGGTACTTGAGTTCGAAGACAAGAGTGTTATCCACTTGTTGTAATTTCAATTAGGGCCAGTTTTTCAAACCAGGTTTAGGTTAATATTTCTAGTATATCTTACATTAATAATATATAGATATACCAGCAATAATAATTTAGCCCCGAATTAAAAATAAACCTGGTTTGAAAAACTGGCACTTAATTCTTTAATTATTTTTAGTTAATTGATAAAATTCTAATACGCTTATGACAGTTGTCATTGAAAATTTTTAAAAAGTGGGAGTCATTGTCTAAGGATGGCCTTAAATATAAACAAAAGTATATAAAAATTTTGTACCATCTTTAATATCAAGATTTCCGTTGGCGGTTTGACGTTCATCTTTCGAATAATAATAATTATCATACCTGTTTAAAATATCTTTTTCATTAGCTGCGCGTAGTAATTTAATAGCCCCTTCTTTACCAACTCCGGGAATTCCAGAATCATAATCACAACCACACAACAAAGCCAATCCGATCATTTTATTACGACCAATACTGTAAATTTTTTCTATCCTCTCTAATGAATATTCTTCAACTGAGCTGCCGAATCCCATTTTATCAGTTATTGTAAAATTTCTATAGACTATTTTTGCTCCGTACAAAAAACAATCGCTGTCCTGTGTTATACAACCATCGACCAGCTGAAAAATAATAATAATAAAATAATAAATAAACATTTTAAATAATAAATGAACAAATAAGTAAATAAATAAAATTACTCCATCTTGATTTAAGTAAGCGCACATGGCTTCAGCTTCGCCCTGGGCTTTGACACAAGTCAATCCCATTAAGTTCAGCATTATTTTACAATCATTAACCGTACGATTGAACATATAACCACGGCCATTTGATCTTTGATTATCTTTTTTAGTCTCTGTCTTTTTTTTATTACGCATTTGGCTTCTTTCACGTATGACATCGTGTTTAAGAACCGGTGCTGTGCCTTCAAGAACAAATATTGGATTTATTCCGTTCATCAGCAAGGCCACGGTACGAAAAAAAATGTTTCTGTAATTTATAAATTAATTTTTTAGTTCACTTATTATTTAAATTATAAGTGTTTATAAATATATTGTACCGTAAATGTTTGTTAAGACATCCATCATCAGGACCAACGCTGGAACTATCAACAATCCAGCAACTAAGATCAACAGCAACACTTTTACCACGTAGTTCAGCTAAAGCAACAGCTTTACTAAGTGGTGTTATTATATTCCATAATCCTATCACGCCCATTTTATTATTTTTTTCGTTTAATAACTATTTAAGTATAAAACGTTATCACATATAATTTATTTATTAATTTATTTGTTTATATTATTATGTACATACTGCCGACATGCCGACATTTACTTTTATTCAGTCGTGACGGAGATGGAAATAGTGAATGATAGTGACATTTGTTTTAAATTACAAAATTACTAAAAAGTTAGGTTGGGATCACTGTCACAAAAGACTGAGAAGAACTGAGGGTCGGAATAGTTTTAGAACTGAGAGAGAGAATACCCGAAGCCCCCAAATTAAACTCTTAGGGAGAATTCGCTTCAGCATATATGTATAGATATATGTACGTTGGCATCTAAAGTACTATAGGATGTGGTACTCTCACAGCGCTCTAAGCGCCCAACTTAGGATTATTTTGAAATAGACTTTTTTGAACCGGTGATCATACTCGAGCGGTCTAAAGCGCCGAAAGAGTTGAAATAGTGTTTTTTTTAAATGATACTCAAGTTAGCGGACGTCTTATATTTTTTATATTTTTTTTAGAAACGATGAATTATAAAAAAAAAAAAATATTTAAAATGATTGAACCTATAGTTTTCTTAATTTTCTGCATATTCATATTTTTATTGTATTTTTTTTTTGTAATAGACTTAATGGTTGAAAAAAAAAATCCGAAAATTTTTAATTGTCTTCTATACGATTTTTAAGTTACTATGGAACCCTATTACAGGTACTATTGTATACCTATATAAAAACATGTAATGCAAATAAACTTCGGTCTTGAGATTCGACCTGTCCCCGTCCTTTTAATTTGATCTAGTTCAATAGGGTGTTTCATATTTAGGTGATATTTTTTTTTTCTGTCCTACCTGAAAAACTAAGAATTTATAGAACAAAAAAAGTATTCCCGCTTGAAAAAAACTCTAAGTCAATTAGGGGCTTAACGCATCAAAAAATTTGATTTCCCATTTAAATAACATGGGAAAAAAAAATATTTTTAGTTTGGAATTTTTTACCTCGGCAGAGGCTCATTGTACGAATAAGCCCAGCATAGATTTTTGTAGGGAATGAACGCTCTACAAAAAAAGTCTCTTATCATTTTTTGATAAATCCATCTGTTCAAAAGTTATTGGACCTCGAAGTCAAGTAAGAGTAAATTTCGAGATCTTTTTACTTTTTCGGCGAAACTATCGGACTTATCATAAAATGCCATAGAATCTTTTTTGTAGACAATTTTATTTTCTACAAACTATCTCTGATAAATTTTTATTCAATTCTGCATTGTTTTCAAGTTAATTCCATTTCAATGCCAAGCTCTTAAAATCGATCAGAACACTATTTTTTTAGGAGCTTGACATTAAAATGGAAATAACTAGAAAACAATGCAGAATTGAAAAAAAATATAGTAGAAATAATTTGTAGGAAATAAAATTGTCTACAAAAAAGATTCTATGGCATTTTATGATAAGTCCGATAGTTTCGCCGAAAAAGTAAAAAGATCTCGAAATTTACTCTTACTTGACTTCGAGGTTCAATAACTTTTGAACAGATGGATTTATCAAAAAATGATAAGAGACTTTTTTTGTAGAGCGATCATTCCCTACAAAAATCTATGCTGGGCTTATTCGTACAATGAGCCTCTGCCGAGGTAAAAAATTCCAAACTAAAAATATTTTTTTTTCCCATGTTATTTAAATGGGAAATCAAATTTTTTGATGCGCTAAGCCCCTAATTGACTTAGAGTTTTTTTTCAAGCGGGAATACTTTTTTTGTTCTATAAATTCTTAGTTTTTCAGGTAGGACAGAAAAAAAAAAATATCACCTAAATATGAAACACCCTAATGTTCAACTTGGCCCCATAAAAATTCGAAAATAGCAAAAAATTAATTTTGAATTTTTTTTTTTTACTAGGGAGCCATTTTGCTCCTTTTTCAAAATTTTATTTAGTTCTATAGTCATTATATTGATTATCAGTATGATTATACAAATATATTTCAATGAAAAAATATATAAATTAAATTATTAACTCTAGTGTATTCTAATGGCTTACAAACTCATGGTAGCATATTTTATAGAACAAAAATGGATACTAAAGGCTATGTATTAATAATAAAAAATCGAGATATTATATTTATTTACACAAAATCATATTGATTATAAAGTACTTTTATTAAATAAGCGCAACGTGAAACAATTTGCATTTCCTTTGCATGCGAGTAGCAGATAACTAAAACAAGTCCGAAAAAGGTTTTCTCGTACTAATTGTGTCGGTAATAATAATTGAAAAAGATGTCATACAATAGAATGATATTAACGCAGTAGATTCAAAACTTGATTAGTTATTCGTAATAGTCGCACAAATGACAGTTCTATAAAAAATACAATCAATGAAATTAAATTAAGGGCAATATAAATATAAAATACATATTTAATGTGTTCCATCGATATCACTTGATACTGATCAGGTTGTTGAAGTTTTGGTAGTTGACATTCCATAAGTATTTTTGAAAGACGATTGTTGGTCAATCCACTTTCAACTAAAGTTTTCAATTTATCATTTATTTTTGGAAATATTGGCCAATTACGACGAGTAGAATAAATAAGGTACACTCCTGTTATAAGTGGTCTTTTTGGCATATGACATGTTTCACCCATGTGCTTTCGAAGAAGTTCTTCTGTCGCAATATAGGCGTCATATTTTCCAAGCTGAGAACAGTGTAAACTTTGATTAATGAATTCTACATTTTTAACGCCTGCCCGTTTCATTGCAGCTCCAGATTGTGTGAACGCATGCACGTTGTACTTCAATTCATTTAAATCGTCTAAATCCTCAACATTTCGGGCAGTATTTTTTGATACCAAAGACGTATTCAAGTACGACTGTACAACGATATTGGAAACTGTCCAGGCAATCAAGGTCGTGCCAAAAATAATTTTTCCGGGATTGGTAACTGTTGATGAGGGCAATGGTAAATTCAAGAAAAAACGTGAAATGTCAATTAAATATTTCGAATATGGATCTTTGAATACGTAACGCAGCAAAACGAATATTAGTATATTTATGGCCAAAAATATCGCTATAATAGATAGAGGAAGGAACGAAAATAATTGCCCGGCAATTACGTGCGATTTGCGGTGTTTAGTCATTGCAGAAAGTCCTGTTTGTATCGAGGGATAAGTCATTTCTGCTTTATTAAAAAAGTCTTTAAACAACAATGAATCCAATGCAAAATCGATTTTTCCTGTTATAACTTCCCCCATTAATCCTTTGTTATCGTTTTTTGAAAAATCTCCAAAAGATTTTGCAATTTCATCACCAAATACTAACCTTGCGTTTAACTTATTACTAAGTATTTTAATTACTTCATAATCGTAGCCTTCAAAACTTCTTACTCCGTTGACAATTCTTTGTGACATATATGGTGGTAAATTTATGAAATTAGTTTTAATAGGGTATCCACCAAGATTATTAGTTTTATCGAAAAATAAATGACGACATGCTGCTTCGTCTGAGAAGAAAATTTTCACTATTATATTTAACAGTATGAAATAAATATAAATTATTTACTCACCCGCATTATGAATTCGACTAAACAATGTCCAAGAGTGATTATTAATTGCTGGTATTATTGAAATTTTCTTCCAGGATCTCGGTGCAAAATCCGTGTAAGGATTAAAAGCGTAAAGTTGAGTAATTTGGTTTTGATAATCCCAGCACATAAAAATAACATTGAGTATGTCATTATTCCAAGCTGCCATTAAGAATGACTGAGCATTGACGCATCCATTGTTGATATCTCCACCATCCAAGATTATGGAAAATTTATTGAAATTTCTCCATTTTTCATTGACAAGAACTTCTTTCAGTTTTGTTGAAGATGTTAAAATCATAATAACACAAGGAACTGGCATATTTTGGTTAATTGGAATGCTAAAGTTCTCAGATTTGTCCAGCAATGTTACTGTCCCTATCGTACTCTTGTAAAATTCCTTGTACAGCTTATTGGCGGGTGAGTCAGTAAAAAATAATTTTGCTTTTACATCAGGGAAACAACGTTCAATCAGATTATTCTAAAAATTTCATTAACTTTACATTTTATAATTGATGAAATAAGCTTACCCTGGTGGTCCTGATTCACCGTGATATAGGGTGAATTACGGTGAATCATCGTAAAGTACCGTGAATGTGTACGTGATATCACGGTGAGCTTTCACGGTGATTCGTGGTAAAATCACGGTGATTCACGGTGAATCACGGTGATGTTCTATAATCGAGCTATGGAGTTTTACCGTGATTCACGGTGAATTGTTGTAAAATTCTGCTGCCCCATCGAAGTTTCATAATGTATTGCCTTTTAATTTATACAATAAGAGTGATTTTCGCGGAATCACCGAGATCTACGACATCGCGGTGAGATCTCGCGGCAAATCACCGTGATTCACGGTGAGCGTTCACGGTGATTCCCGGTGATTTACCGTAATACACCGTGATTCAGGACCGCCAGGGTAAATAATAATAATAATAATTGTTGTTTAATTACCGTTAAATCAATCCGCTTATCCCTTTCTATTGACGGTATTTTTATATAAAATGCATTGAGATAATAATTAAAAAATAATGAAATAAAAATAAGACGGTAGTACATTTCTACTAGCAAATATATCGCTATTTCTTCAACACATTTGTATTGTTTGAAATAATAATGAGACGGTAAAAATGATTTAGCAGAACTATTATAGCTTGTTGATATTTAACTCATTTAATTACCCATCTTCTTCACTGAAAAAAAGATGTGGTTATTGTAACTATCTAAATATTACTAAAATAAACCATCCAAGTATTACTAATGGTAATTATTGTAATTGGCAATACTCGATTGCTGCATTAACTATCTTCAATTTTGAATTAGTATATTACAAACCTTGGGAGGAAATTTCGATATTTTAACCCGCGTGTATAATTGCCTACTCAAGCCGAAGGCGAGGGGGCAAACACGCGGATTGGGACGTTCTATATACCTTCCTCCGTGGTGTGTATACAATTTTTCACCAGATTTGTACTTGAAAGTTTAAATTTTTGCCTCTGTTTGTAGGACGATGTAGCATCTGCGCTACTTTTTATAATTTGTTTTCTTATAAAAGGAAAGAACGAATTTGTTGCCTATCATCAGAGCAGAAATTTAAACTTTCGGTGCGGGTATGGTGAAAAAAAGTATTATATTAGTAAAATACAAAGAAAAAAAAAAGTAAAATAATGAAAGAACGGAAGAGAAAAGGCATATCGAGTTAAAAACTGGAAGTTTCTTACCTGATAAAAGTGGGAAACATGATTATGGGCAACTAGCTGCTGCTACGTTGAAGTTCCATTCCACGAGGAAAACGATAGAAAATATCAAAGGGTTTGTGTCAACTGCTGTTACTGTAATTTTGTCGCTTTAGATTTTTTCATCTTTTTCGATTTAGATTTTGAATTATTTCATCTCAACTTTTCAAATAATAAGTAGCAGATTATTTTTAAAATATCATTTAATGCTTTTATAAATTTATCTATTAAGTTTTTAAGTAATAGTTTCCACAAAAATGTTTACTGCAAAGTATGTGCGTTTATATTTTCACTTTTTTTTTTGCATATAATTTGTTGTCAATTTATTATCATAATCATAATAATAAATATAAAAATAACATAATAATTTATCTTAAAGTTGACGCGAGAATTATTGGATTCGCGATTGAACAACAAATGATTTGACTTAACATTATTAATTAACGAGCAAAGCTGTGCCAAGGGCTAGATGGACAACTAAGCTTGCACACGTGTGTAACTCAACTGCGTGATTTGTTTGTTATATATGTATATGTATGGGTAATATGAAACTAGTGTAATTGTTTATCATGCAATCGAAAAAGACGAGAGCAAATATTATTGATTTTATGAATACAAGTATATGCGTATTTATGAATATTAATATTTAATTATTGACTTTGTCGGATAAAAATATATACACTCGGGAAAAAGTCGCGGACAGCGTTGATCAAAAATTTAACATGAGTAGATATGCATGGATCTGCCATGATCAGGGCACTACTAGACGTACAATCTTGCTTTTACATCAGAAAAAAAAGGTTGGGTAGATAGTTCTGTAGAAATTAATATATTTATTATTAACACGTATTAATATTACAGTGAATAATTATTACTATTTTCCGATTACTTTTAAATTAGTTAATTTATCCATTTCTGTACACTTAGTTCTTCAGATCATTATACAATTGTACACGGAAAAAAAAAAACTTTAAAAATTACTATTTGAAATTATAACCCGGAACCCGGTTGTCAATATGGGGAATTTTAACATTCAAATAGTAAATTTTATAATACGTGTCGGCTATTTTCTAAGTATCAGTTACGATTTTTTAAATTCAAATAGTAATTTTTCTTATATAAACAATAAATTTTCATACTTATCCTGTAATTATTCACGTTTTAATCACAAATAAAAAAATTACGATTTAGGATGATGGTATTTACTGATCACTTTATCATTATATTACTTGTCATTCTTAATTTATATAGTTCATTTTTTCCGTGTAGCAATAAGTATTTGTGTCTAGATGTACACACTAGAAAATCGAACTTTCTGAGAATGGACTAGTTTGACATTGTAACTAAACATTCATAGCTGCCATTTTCATAATTTAGTATTGCAACCCAAGTAGCACAGAGACAACTTTAAGATGTCTTTAAAAGGACAAGACAAATTTTTTTTTGTCCCAAAGTCATCTTTTTTGGTATAAATACGACTTGCAAATGTTGGTTCCGAAGACAGAGAAGAGTCGTGTTGTTTTTCCTGTCTTATTTCAATTAAAAAGTCATTTAGATGACTTATTTTACCGCTATTTGTAATTTACTTTTTTTCGTCACTTGTGTTACGTCTTTTAAATAGACATTTTTTCGGTGACATAAATTTCTAATCGTTTTGTCAACATATAGATATGCCTTTTCGATATGTCAAAAAGTAGCCTAAAAACTGATATCTTATTGATGTCTCAAAGGCAAGTATGCTCCTTGGGAAGAAACAGAATTATTGAGCGATCTGTATTGCAGATTTTGGCTCATTGTTACTAATTTTTTGTTTTTTCGATAGTCAGCATTTATGTGATATATACAAAAAATTCTTTTTCTTTCACCTCACATGTACTAGATCTTTTTCTATTATTACAGAAATTATTTTAGGACGAATTAATATTAAACATTAATGTCATGAGGTAAAACAGTACATCCTATATTACAGTCAAAAATAGTACTTGTCACTCTGCCAAACTTATGACAGTAACGTTCTCAAGCTTGAAATATAATAATTCTGAAATAAGTTTCTTACCAGGGACACTACAAAAAGTGGGTGCCATCTAGTGGCGAGCACCGAACTACTCCCGTTGCTGTTGCTCACTCCGAGAAATTATATTTTCTTCAAACAAAAAAGTACAGATTGCTACAATTGTATGTTTATTAATAAACTAATCCATCTTGCTTCAAAAAAATATCTAATTTTAAGATATAAAAACTTCAGTAGGAAGTAAAAATTCTTTGTTTTAAGCATAAGAATATGTTAACTTGAGAAAAAAAAATTTTACTTAAAAATAAAAATTTCAAGATAATTATTTATTTAGGGCAAGAAAATTTTGATTTCCCAAATAGATAAAAAAAAAATTTCTTGATTCAAATTAACTGTTTTTTCTATGTATTTATAATTCTTAAAAACAGCAGATAATTTAAAAATATATGTAGGATTAATATTAATAGCTGGAATTATTTTATAATATGAAAATTGTAAAACTGCTTCAATTCAAACATCTTGTCTGATTATTCTGCTATAAAGGGTTTTTCTTTAACTCATACACTCTAAAACCAAGTGTCTTACAAGTGTATTATTTTAACACATATTAAATGTGTTCTATGTTAAGGCCATAAGCAAAACTATAGTTTTTTGTAGTCATTTAAAACACGTTTCACGGTGTATTAAATATCTATAGATTGCTCATGGCGTTTCAATGTTATTTGGCAAGTGTGTTAATTTTTATACACACTTGGTTTTAGAGTGTATGGATATTCAGTTATCCAGCCTAGATTCCTATACAGGTTCCCACATGGCGTTTTCGGATTGATTCCTATATGGTTTCCTATGGGAATATTAATATGTTCTTTCATTTATGTACGCGTATCAATAGACGATCGAGATACGCGAACCCTGTTCTCTTCGAGCTCGAGTATGTATTTTGACAAAAGTGTTTTCGAACTGTTTGAGCTCGAAAACAGCGGGAAGTTTCAGGGCTTGCTTACAGGGTCAGTCGTTTACAGATTTTTGTATCTCAGATCCTTTTCCCCCTTTAAAGCTGAGTGTCCAATGATTGATATAATTGATATTTGTTTTATCGACTTCTTTAAGGCATTCTTTTCATGACAGCACTTTGTATTTCCTATATGAACGGGATCTGTGTAATGTTGATTAAATTCTGTAGAATCAGACTCTGTAGGATCGACGTCGACCCATTTTTATCACCCAACTTTTGTTGGTACTGTGGTAATAATTCACTTTTAAATGTTGCCTTACTCTAAATTATTGTGGTGTACACGTGACAACTGACATATTGCAGGCTAATTTTGTTAGTCAACAATTGCTTTTTTTTTTTAATTAAAATTTTCTATCACTCATTATCAAGTAAGTATTTGTATGTAAATTTGATTTCTATGAAATTTATTCTTTTTATCACTTAAAATTTTATTCAAACGTAAAAATTTTTTCCATTTTTTTTAAACCACGTTCACAAAAAAATGTAAATGATATTTAAATAAATGATTTATCAATTTTATTGTAATAAATAAAATTCTATTTTATGATTACAGATGATGGAATAAATAAATTTAAATCAACAAAAAGAAGTAGTTTAGTGTAATTACAAAATGAAAATGAATAAACCTCAGCAAAGTATGTCAGTTTAAAATTTAAATTAAATGAACTATCCAATAAAAATATAATAAAATTATTTTTTTATTATTTCAGAAGCTAATCAAACATTAAAGTACATTAGTTTGATAACTTTAACCCTACAAAATGCATTGGTGGGTCTCAGTATGCGTTACGCTCGCATTAGACCCGGAGATATGTTTATGTCGTCTACTGGTGATTTATTTAAATTTTTTATCAAAAGTTTAAGTCATCATTAAACTGATCATACTAATAAATTTTATTAAATTTTTTAGCTGTTGTAATGGCAGAAGTTGTTAAATGTATCACTTGTCTTGTCTTAGTGTACCTAGAGGAGGGTAGTTTTTCAAAATTTTTAAATTCTTTGCATACAACAATTGTTAAACAACCATTAGATACCTTGAAAGTTTGTGTTCCTTCGGTTGTTTATTTAATACAGAACAATTTGCTGTATGTATCAGCATCTAATTTGGATGCTGCTACTTATCAGGTAATTTTAAAATATTATTAACAAAAAAAAAACAGTAATCACTAATCATATTTTAATATTTGTCTTTTCATGTTCTTTGGACAAGAAATTATTTTAATATTTTTGTTTAATTGTTTCTGTTAAATTTTTAGTATTGAGAAAAAATTATTGGAGACTATTAATATCTACTTTTTATCTAAAAATATTAACAAAATTCAAAATATACATATATTTTTATACAAAATAATAAATAATAGTTAGTAATTCAATAATTTTCAATTTAAAACTTCATTTACGGTACTTTTAATTGTTTAAAATATTTAATATTTTCTTTTCAATTTTTATTCATATTGTAATAAAAAATGAATGTCTCATGATCGTTTGTTAAATAATTCAAATAAAATTCTCCTAAAAATTTAAAATATTAAATTTTAACATTTTTAATGAAATTTTAAAATACTTTCAATTAAAAAATAGATTAATTTCGACTCCATAATTATAAAATAATTAAATTATTCAATCACTTGATTAGTTAGAAAAAAAATGAATTGGAATTTTTTTTTTAATTTTTACAAATAATTTTTAGTGTCGTAAATAATTTGGCTGCCCGATTGCGAAAAGCAGTAACTGAGAAAAATAAGATTTTTGATATATGTATTGAATCATGTTCACAAGACTTTACTGAAGCTAAAAATACTAAAAAATCGATTTTGAAAAATTTTTCTCTTACTGTGTTTTGAAATTGGGCAGCCGAGTTACGCGGCGATAAAACAACTTTGACAAAATAACCGATGGAAATAATTAAAAATCTAAATTAGCGATGAAATTACATGAACAATTTTTTTTTTTCTTTCAATTTTGAAATTGTTTAGATTTCATAACGATACTCACATACATTACCTAAAAAATTAGTAAAATATATTTTTTTACGGTTATTTTGTCTTCTGTCTAAATACTATAGAACTTTATTTTTTTGTCCGTAGATGCGATTAACAAAAAAGTACAAAATATTTTTTTTTTTTTTGCCCAAAATAGATAAATTAAAACCTGACAATTACAGAAAAATAATAATTTATAAATTAAATTTGTTACAGGTAACGTATCAATTAAAAATATTAACGACAGCATTTTTTGCTGTAGTAATTTTACGACGTTCATTGTTAAAAATCCAATGGGGCGCATTAATATTGTTATTGATAGGCGTAGTCCTAGTGCAATTAGCCCAAGATGGAACGTCACGTGTACCATCGGGAATCGTACAAAACCATTTGCTCGGATTCGCAGCTGCACTAGGCTCGTGCTTTCTATCAGGGTTTGCGGGAATTTACTTTGAGAAGATTCTCAAAGGTTCTGACATATCGGTATGGATGAGAAACGTCCAGTTGAGTTTACTGTCAGTACCTTTTGGCCTAATGAGCTGTTACGTGACAGATGGTGATTTGATAAACAAACAAGGATTTTTCTTTGGCTACGACTCGTTTATCTGTTATTTAGTATTATTACAAGCTGGTGGTGGTCTTATTGTTGCACTTGTTGTCAAACATGCTGACAATATTCTAAAAGGCTTCGCGACTTCTTTAGCAATAATATTATCCTGTATTGCGTCTATTTATCTATTTGACTTTAAATTAACGTTTCAATTTACTTTGGGTGTCGTCTTTGTTATTTGTTCGATTTTTATGTACAGTCACCAGCCCAAAGTTGAGAGCAAAACTGCCGATAAACACACGTTACTTGAGAAAATTTAATTTATTTTTAATTTCATGGAGAAATTATTAAAAAGTTTATGAAAGTATAATTGTTGTTAATTAAATACAAAAGAGAATTAATAATTAAATATCAATCGCCGAATGTTTATAAGTATTGTAATAAATATTTCTATTGTTTATATCAATAGGGTTTAAGTCGAGATTGTGAGTATTTTTGTACAAATAAATAATAAGTATTGAAGTTTTTAAAAAAAGGAAAAAGAAAACAATAATGATTGAGATTATGAATAATTATGATATAGAGGAATATTAGTTTATTTTTAGAATGATTGAATGTATGATCAAAACATACACAGAAAAAACAGACATCTTGAGTCAAGAAAATATTTTTGAAGACAAACGTTTTCGGGAACCAAGTCAAGATTTTCTTGAGCCAAGAGAATTCGTCTTGGTTGGAGAAGATTTCTACTTTATCTGAGACAATTTAGGTCTCCAAAAAAATTTTCTTGAATCAAGAATATTTACCTTCAATCGAGAATTTTTTTTTTGTGTGTACGATGGCATTTATTTATATTATTGAGATATTGTACTTTATTATTATTTATTATGATTATTATTATAATTATGTGATGTATTTTATTTAATTGATAATAAATATTTAAATATAACAAAAATTTATTTTTCTGTTAAAACTGTTCAAAATGTATTGCGGCGCGAATGCGATTGTAATACCATCTGGAAATAAATTAGTAGAAATTTGTTCCAATAGCGAAAAAGAAGCATTTTAAATTAATTCTAAAAAGTCTGTTAGAAAAAAAAAGTCTAAGTAGAAACCAATGGTCAGGATCTTTTAGTATATTACACACCTAGGAAAGTAAAAGATATTAACATGCATATTAGGGTGGTCGTTGAAAATTGAATTTTTTCAGGCGCCCCATAAAAAGCTTCTTTTTAGTGAAAAAATATGTGGGGAATTTGGTTTTTTCTTTTTAAGTAAAAAGAACACGTGCCTCAGGACGATCTAAGTTCATTTTTCGATACAATCCCGGTTTTTTAAAATATCTCATGAAATATGCCGATTAAAGGAAAAAATCAAAGGAACAATTTTGTAGGAAATTAAAATTCTTGACAAAAAGGTCACATTCATTTCTTTTATAAATGTGTATTTAAGAAGATATTTTGAAAAAACTTTTTTTAGATCTTAGTAATTGAGCGTTTTAACGATTACAAATGTTGAAAATAACATTTTTCTAAGTATATAGAAACTATAACAAGCAGTAATGATTGATATTTTACAAGTTACGAAGTTGTCTATACTTGAGAAAAAACGTTATTTTTAACATTCGTAAACCTTTAAATGCTCGATTGATAAGATCTAAAAAATTTTTTTTTAAATATCTTCATACATACACATTCTATAAGAAAAATATAAACTTTTTTGTCAAGAATTGAATTTCCTCACAAAATTGTTCTTATGATTTTTTTTTTTAATATGCATATTTCATGAGATATTTAAAAAAAAACTACGATTAAATCGAAAAATGTACTTGGAACGTCCTGAGACACGTGTTGCATATGAAACACGTATGCACCCTAATGCATATTGACAATCTATATCAAACCAAAAACATTAAAAATATGCATAAGTATTGCACTAATAAGTTATACTATCCCTGATTAAAAACTCCGATTGAATCTGATTGAAACTCGATCAGAATTCTATCAGTTTCAATCGGAAACAAATTTTCAATCAGAATTGTTCGGGAGCGTTCGGGGTCTCCGATTGACTTTCAATCAGATTCAATCGGAAAATAATAATTTTAATTTTCGATTGTTTTCTGATTGAAATATTTCAATCAGTTTTAATCGGATTCAATCGGAAAATAATAATTTATTTCTCAATTATTTTCCGATTGAATCTGATTAAATCCGATTGAAATATTGCAATCGGTTTTAATCAGATTCAATCAGAAAGTAATAATTACTTTTTTGATTATTTTCCTATTTATTTCGATAGATAAATTTCAATCAGTTTTAATCGGATTCAATCGGAAACCAACAATTCGGATAGTATTAATAATTATTAAAGTTTGGGTAGATATGCATTTAATTGATCATGAATTCAGCAATTTTAAAAATATCCGAGTATAAAATTTTATCTGTCTTTTTAATTTAATCAATTTTATAAAAAGTTAAAACAATAGCATTTTTCAGGGTTATATAAAACAATTTAACAACCTTTTTTTAGAAAACTGTATTGATTGAATTTAAAACTATCACGAAAATAAAAGGAAACATCAATCAAAAATTATGTATAGGCCCTATACAACGAAATTGATAGTTGTAAACTTTATGAATAACAAAGTCATGTAAATGCCACGCTCTACCGTTGCAAACTGAAGAGACTATCAGAATTTGCTTGCTTAAGTATTACAATTGCCTTGGTACCAACAGTAGTTTCGGGTATTTTCGGTTCTCATTTAAAATATATAATACAATCTCTATAACTACCTGAAATTCTTACTATACATTTCAGTTTCAAAGTGTGTCTAAAGGTTGTACATTAAAATGTTTGATGTCTACTATCCTCAACTTTGTATAGTTAGATATAATATTAAATTAAATATTTTTGAATACCACGATTTTAAAAGTAATTTTAATGCATTGATCTCTATTTTTGTTCAGATAACTTTTCTAAGTTCTTTAGTATAGTTCGATAATTACTGTCCTTAAAATGTACTTTATGCTAATGTATAGCTGTCTTGTTGTATTATATATATTTATTAAACCTGAGCCATTAGTCTGTTAGATTTCAAGATTTCATTAAATTCACATTTAAAAATTCATTTAGTTAAATCAATTGATCCATTAGTTCCGTTTCAGAGCAAAAGTTTACGACGTACCTTTAATTCTTAGTTCATGTTAACGTATACCTGTCCTGCAATGCTACTAACAATGTAATAATAAATATACCTGGGTCTTCTGTTTCCTAAGTCTCAAGATTTCGTTGAATTAGTATCATAAATAAATATTTATACAAATTTGTACGAACGTTTATAATTTTACAAAGTTTCTAATAGTTTTTTCTTTTTGAACAAAACATATAGCAGATTTGTTTCATGTTTTTTATTTTATAAACGTCTTTTCATATGATAAATAGACATGATCGAACGATACATTTCTTTTCGAAAACAATGACGTAAAAAAGTATTTTCGAGCTCGAAAATGTATTTACAACAATGTTTTCGAGCTCAAGAAGTTCGAAAACAGCGGGAAGTTTGGGGCTGGCCCGTCGGGTCAACCGAAAAACAGATTTTTTTTTCTTGGAAACAGGTTCAAAAGTTTTATTTAGATGTAAAAATACACATGTGAAAACTAGAGCTCTTTATATAAACACGAAGAGGTTCTGCATTGCACTTTTCTATTTTCCATAAGAATAACATAAAAAATTTTTTTTCCGAAAAACAAAAAATTAAAAAAAACAAATTTGGGCAATTTTTCTACGAAATTTCAAGAAAATAAACATTAACCTTTTCATCAATATTTATAAAGTAGCGGTTGATTGATTAAAAACCATAAAAATCACTTTTTTGTACGTTTTTCAAATCATTGTCAAGGATGAAAAAAATTTTTTTTTTCGAAAAATCGAAAATTAAGCATGTAGGGATTTTATCCAAGTTTTTAATACTGCCCTTAAAATTACC